>NC_134828.1:26438279-26760403 GCF_004210375.1 Tachypleus tridentatus | reverse complement strand
TGTATCATTTGTATCTTTGTAGAAGGCTTTAATGACTAAAATACGAAATAGGACATGTATAAAAATGTTCAGACAAATTAAAGAAACTAACCCAACTCCACTTTCTCAGATCATTAATCAAATAAACCCTTATGAAGATGGATGTGTCTGAGTTTTAAAAAGGCAATAGTGCAGCACAAACTGCACGAAACATTCAAGGTGTTTATGGTGCGGAGTCTTTCAATGAAAGAAAATGTCGAAGGTGGTTTCAAAAGCTCAGATAAGGTGACTACAGCTTAAGTGACGCGCCATGATCAGGTCGTCTTGTTGCTGGCTGCACTTGATGAAGATTGGGCTGTAACAGTTGATAAACTAGCACAGAAGCTTAATTCAACCCATTCAACAGTTCACCGTCATCTACAAAAGCTTGGAAAGGTGTCAAAACTTGGGAAATGGATCCACCATGATTTGACAGAAGCCAACCTCAGAGAAAGAATGGACATTTGCACTTCTCTGCACTCTCGTGAACGTAACTCATCCATATTTTTATCTCCATTGACAAATCTGTCCAAAACAGGTATATTATAAAAATGTAAAGCGCCGTAGACAATGACTCAGTGCAGGTAAACTTTCTAAAGCACAGCCCAAAATGGACCTCCACCCGAGAAAAGTCTTGTTAAGCGTTTGTTTGGATATTGTTTCTGTGATCCACTTTGAGTTGCTGCCACACAATGTAACGATTGTATCAGACTTCCATTGTCAACAGTTAGAGCGCTTGAGTGTTGCACTGAAAGGAAAAGGCCTGCTTTGATCAATTGTAAAGATGTTTTGTTACACCAGGATAATACATGGCCCCATACAGCTAGGATCACATCTGCAAAGATTGAAGAGCTAGACTTGGAAAAACTTCCACATCCTCCTTGTTTTCCAGACCATGCCCCATCTGATTATCATCTGTTCCGAAGTTTGCAGAACTATCTTGATGGAAAAGAGCTTGGAACACATGAAGATGTCAAAACTACCCTCTCTACATTCTTTTCCTCCAAACCTCAATACTTTTATAGAAGTGGCATTCAGAAGCTTGTGAATCATTGGCAGGAAGTACTTAATAATAATATATTACTGATTAAATAACATTAAAAGCGTTTGAAATCCTTTCTCTTTTTCTGAACCTAAAATCGGACATTACTTAAGAGATGACCTGATAGTAAAGGAAGAAACCTGACCTTCGCAACGACCAAATACTGATCCAGACAGACAACTTGAACAGATTTGGTTTCTGCGCACAAACTTTATCAACTTGTTTCTATAAAGTGAATCTTCTTACTAGTTATAATTCTTTGATCCTGATAAACGCTACTGGGCCCAGCATGACCAGGTGGGTTAAGGCGTTCGACTCGTAATCTCAGGGTCGCGGGTTCGAATTCCCGTCGCACCAAGCATCTTCCTCTTTCAGCCGTCGGGACGTTATAATGTAATGGTTAATCCCTCTATTCGTTAATAAAAGAGTAACCCAAGAGATGGCGGTGGGTGGCGATGACTAGCTGCCTTCCCTCTAGTCTTACACTGCTAAATTAGGGATGGCTAGCGCAGATAGCCCTTGTGTAGCTTTGTGCGAAATCGAAAAACAAACAAACAAACACTACTGAATATTGTAATTTATGTTACACTACACGTTTTATTTCTTGCAGGTTTGATTCTACCGGCGTGTTTCTTGTGTGTGTTTTTTTTTATCTAAAGAAACGACCCGTGTGGGTTTAATATTTTAAGATTCAACAGTGGAGTCGGATATAATCCGACTAACAGACTGGTTTTATTGGTCACTTTTCGTTACTGTCAACTGAAATAACTGTCAATTCTACTCTTCCGTAAATAGCTTAGATTATATTCGGGTAAACTTTTGCAGATGTTCAGTATGTAGGATTACATTATTATTAAAAGAATGTAGAGAGGCCCTAGACATGCACTAATTTTTACACGTGCAAGCAAGGGGTGGAACAGACGCTTGTACAAAGTGGTGGCAGTTAGAAGTAATATTATTTTTGTGTGTTTGTGTTTGTGGAAATTTCTGCAGTGAATCAAAATTTATCTTTGATGTTATCCGACACGAACTCAGTCTAGAATGTTTTTTAATTCCTGTTTTCTTCGTTCTATATAGACGTGTACAGAACTTCCCTTGTCCTTATTCTGTGTCAACGTGTGTAAATCCTCTTGCCCTTTGTTTTGTGTGGACTTGTGTAAAGCCTCTTTCCCCACATCCATCAAAAGTCAGGCAAACTGTAAACTGGCCAGTAAGTGAAATCTTACACAAGTACAATTACGGTAAATAAGGTTTTATTTGTTTCTTCATTTGTGTTTCTTTGTTTCGTTTACAACCCGAGTTCACCTTATTCTGTACATAACATTTACAGAATATGGACATTTGCAAATAATTTTTAAGTTATACACTAGTTACTAGTGGACTTCAATATCACATTACAGCTTGGAGTTTCATGCGAGCTTTGCTTTATCAGTCAGTAATTTCATTTATACTGTATAGAGGCAATAACAGGGGTACCTGGAAGTGATGGCAAAATTGGCTAAAGCCCTGGCGATCCTGGTCAACAAAGAAAATGTAAAGACGATTACAAAGGTCTGTTGTGGTTAGTGGTACCTGACCTACAAATATTAACATATATTATTTCGCAGTTTTCTTCCAAAACAATAGATTAGTAATCTACGTGATAAAACGCTTTAAAACGGTGTATGATCGTAAAATATAGATGTCCGAATCAGTTGTGGCTAAACTACTTGATTCCGTCCGTCGTCCACATGACTGTAACTCGACCATCAACTGATCAAAATGTCTGCCGGTTACAACGCTTTTCACTCCTTTTATGATGAGTATTTTTAAATCGTAAATCTGGCACCATTTATATCTTAAGTCATACGTATGTGGTACCGTGTGTATCTGCTTACTATTCATTTATTTTGGAGGGAGGGGACACGCACATTTTCCATCTGATCCGATAGCTGTGAATAAAATCATAAATGTAGATGATGTTTTAAAATATCTAGGTAAAAAGGAGCGCCTTTGATTTTAGGAAAACAGAATAAGCTTGTATAGTCTGTTTCGCTCAGGTAGAACGCGTTATTTGTAGAATTGGATTTTTTCTTTCTGTGTAACAGAATTTTATTTAATATCACTTTTTGTCTTGTTAACGTAGTTCATTTCCAAACTGTATAAAATATTGACGTGTAAAAATAAATAAAATGTATATATATCGAATGAGTAGAAATACCGTTTCATTCCATAGATTAGTTACACCAATGCCGTTTCGTATTTCTACCCGCGGTGTGCTGTCTTTCAAGCTGTTTTATCACGTTCATGTTAAATATTCACATTCGTAAGAAATTCATAATGCCCCCTTCTTTTCGAATTCAGTTAACGTGGTTTACTAGGCTTGTGTGGGTGAACGGTATGTTCATAGACACAAAGACCTTTTACTGTTAGGCCCGGCATGACCAGGTGGTTAAGGCACCGGACTCGTAATCTGAGGGTCTTGGGTTCGAATCCCCGTCACACTAAACATGCTCACCCTTTCACCCGTGGGGCGTTATAATTCGACGGTCAATCCCACTGTTCGTTGATAAAAGAGTAGTCCAAGAGATGGCAGTGGGTGGTGATGACTAGCTGCCTTCCCTCTAGTCTTACACTGCTAAATTAGGGACGGCTGGCGCAGATAGCCCTCGAGTAGCTTTGTGCGTAATTCAAAGCAAAACTTTTCCTGCCACGTAACGGATAGAGCAAGTGTTCACACAAAAGGACAGACATATTTTCACGCGATAAGATGAAACACGTGGCTTGATAATATAGGATAATATTTTTTTTGCTTAGATAAATGTTTTCAGACGGCAGGATAAGACATGGATTCATTATACAACTAGAATCCAACCCTGAAGTCTAAACCAGCATGTTATGTAGCGTCAGATGTGAAAATGTGAATTTCCGTCGAATGTGAACATTTAGCTTATTATGAAGATTATATTTCCACTAATTGTGTAAAACTATATAATGGAGGAAAAGTTTATTTTAAACCTTCATATTTTCGGATACTGGTCACTATAATTTTTCTAACTTTCAGTAAACAAGTGGTAATGATATGGTGGTTCATTAAGGGTAGAAACAGTTCATAGTTTTGTTCTTGGAGGTTTTAAACGTTATAAATACAGGTAACATATTATATATCAAAACGTTATCGTTGTACCAAGCTTTAAGACTCTCTTGAGATAACTGTAATATAAACGTGTCAATCATATGGTATCTTTGGCTCACTTAAAAACCGCTCTGTGGGACGTGATTCGTTAACATAAGACTGAACGGTCTCTGTACAACATTCATCACCATCTTATTCGTGTCATTACTCTGAGTGAGGCTCTGAATAGCAAACGAACAGCTTTAAAATCCCTGGTAAGGTACTCGAAACCAAAGGAGCTACTTTAGAAAATACTGGTAATCAAGAGAGGTGTTTAGAAATGTGTGGTAAGGTACTCGAAACCAAGGGAACTGGTTTACGATTTTCTGGTAAGGTATTAGGAACCAGAGAATCTGGTTTGGAAATATTTAGTAAGGTACTGATAATCAAGGGAGCGGGTGTAAAAATACGGTCCTAATGGGTTAAAACTGGACACGAATGGCCAGTAGTATTATAGTTAGTTGTACAAATATCCCTAGAACAACAAACACAGTAAATGCTTAACGGTATATCAAAAATAATTTAAGAATCATTTGTTCTGAAACCGGTTTTAAGGTTTCGCTTGAGACACCCTAGTTTTTTACATGAGACCGCGCTTAATAATTCGAATGCGGTTTCAAATACGTAAGTTTTATCCCGGTAGAGGATGTCTAATTTAAATCATTTAGTACTCGATTTCAGTATACGTATTTTCGACACTTCATAAGTGCTCAATTTGAATTCACGTGCCTGGACAGTTCTGGAACACACACGTGTGTTATCATTCTTATCAAGAGTTTTTACTCACAGGGCAATTTTCATCATTAAATCGTCGTCGGCAAATGTCTTTTAGGTATATGTCTGTACAGGATATCGGGTTTTCATTGCCGTGTAACTCGCTACTAATCACGTTAATATAAAAGGGCACACCGACAAAACCGAGTCTAGACATCGATGTTATCAAAGAAAGTAGTAATCAAGAGAGTGTTTACCCTTGGATTCACCTGTAGAAGCGTTTTGTATAATTACTACAATAGATGTTCAAGTTAGCCATCAAGAAAGTTCATCAGTACAGGAACTCCGCATTCTGGAATACTTGGAGTTTAATAGCTTGAAAAGTATTATTTAGCTCACTAACTTTTCTCATTTCTGATGCAAGTTTGTACGTTTTACTTAATTCACGTATAAAATAATGTTACAGAACTAATATATCAAACACATATCATCTCTAAGGCTTTGAAATGGACATGTTTCCAGAAGAGAAACTACAGCTAATATGGCTGTACAAAATATTAACAGAAGACGGACCATGGCTGTACGAAAGTAAACACATTTACTGAAGACGGGCCATGGTTGTATGAAAGTAAACAGACACATTTACTGAAGACGGGTTACAGCTGGATGAAAGTAAACACATTTATAGAAACGGGCCACGGCTGTATGAAAGTAAACACAATTATAGAAACGGGCCACGGCTGTATGAAAGTAAACACATTTACTGAAGACGGGCCATGGTTGTATGAAAGTAAACACATTTATAGAAAACGGGCCATGGTTGTATGAAAGTAAACACATTTATAGAAAACGGGCCACGGCTGTATGAAAGTAAACACATTTATAGAATATCGGGCCACGGCTGTATGAAAGTAAACACATTTATAGAATATGGGCCACGGCTGTATGAAAGTGAACACATTTATAGAATATGGGCCACGGCTGTATGAAAGTAAACACATTTATAGAATATGGGCCACGGCTGTACGAAAGTGAACACATTTATAGAATATGGGCTGGGCCACGGCTGTACGAAAGTAAACACATTTACAAGCCACGTATGTGTGGAATGAAGCATCTTTTCATCTGTGTATCTGTGGTTCACACAAGAAATCTTTTAGTTGAAATTTCGTGACAGGTTTCCCCTCTTCCAGTATTGAGGTTTACACAACACTGGAATGGAAAATTCCCAGCACGTGACACCGGAGGTTCCCTAAATATAACATCGAGCTGTTTTCATTTCCGAAACGTAAATCCACAGTGAGAATATGAGTTAATTGTGCGTGATTAGCATAAGCTTCGGTGAATAAAGTCATTTATTTCATTCACATGATAAACCTACGTGAAATTAACAATAGCGTGTTTCCAAGTCATGTGATTCCTAAAGCTGACGTCATATTAGGCTTATTATTGTTCTCTGAGGATTGTTCTAAGTTATAGTTAAAACAACTTCAGTGTTAAGTAGTAGTTACAAGAGGTGGAGAAAATACGACTTATTCTAAAGAACACGCGTCATAAGAGATTCCTATAAGAGTAGCGTTACCCAGATAACGTAATCCTTACATCTCACTCAAGGTAGGTCACACAATTCCTACACCTTGATGACGAGAAACCCACTTGAAATAAAAATGTATCTCAGAACGGATGGTATGTGTGTTAACACTTTTACTGGTAAGTTCTTCTCTCCATATCAGTAAAAGTGTTAATACCCATACTAGCCGTTCTCAGATACAATCCCTACACCTTTTTTGGAAGCCGTACTGGGGGTTCCGGATAACTTTCTATGTGTTATTCGGAAGTCGCAAGATTGTGGGTGTTAATTATTATCTTCGTTCCATATTCCTAGCAGATTACGAAGCGACATCTTTCAGTCGGGTGTTTAACATACCATTTGTTCCCCTAGCGGTGTAGTTGAGAACGATGGTGTGTGCATGTTGTACTGAAGGCTAAATTATTCTTATATATTTTGTGACATCGAAGAAATAAAGGGGTGCTACATCTATTAATACACGTTGATTAGAATGTTAAGAACAATTATCGTATTATTTATTCTACCACCAGAAAGGAGGATATTATGAAATGTTATCTTCTTCGTATTTATGTATGCAACATTCAGAGATTTTCGTGCATTTAATCTCAGCTAATCCCTCTGCTTTGTTTTGTTTCACAGATCCACCGAAAATCGAAAGGGCGCCTCATAACCAGACGGTGATTAGTGGCGGCGTTGCAAGCTTCACCTGCACCGTCTTGGGTAACCCTAAACCCGTGATAGAATGGCGGAAGAATGGCCGGAGACTGGTCACTGCCAGATATGCTGTCCAGGACATGCCGAATGGCTCGGTGCTCCGCATTGAACCTGTCCGGAAAGACCTCGATGTTGCTACGTACGAATGTGTGGCAGAGAATGGAGTTGGGCTGCCAGTGTTTGCTAAAGCCAAGCTCAATGTCTTGTCAAGTAAGCTCCGCTGTTTATAACTGAAGACGGAAGAAATCGGATAGAGTTGATTGTTAAAGCAAGTAGTGAGAATAATACGAAACTTCCAAGTAACGTTAGTCCTACAAGTAATCCACTAACATTTTTAGGGTTAAAACCTCAGTCGTTTTACAACAGAAATTTCAGAAAACGAAGTTAAGTGAAAAAATGGTTAACGAAATATAAAATAATGAGTCAGAGAAAGGCTTTTGTTTATATTGAAGCAGAAAGGGTTATCTGGGCTCTGCCCAACACGGATATCAAAACCTGATTACTAGCAGCATAAGCCCTCAGAATTGCTGCTAATCCCATCAGTGAGAGACTCCTGAAGAAACATTATAGGGATCTGATTATGGTAGATAAGCCTGATTATTAAATAGTCTTCCATCCTTAAACTATCCTGATCTATGCCTAAAGTTCCCATGTCTCTGAGGGCTCAGCAGTAAGCCAGACGGCTTATCAAGCTAAATATCGAGTTTCGATAACTGTAGTGCAACCAACCAATTTCTTTATGGCTCAGATAATTTTCTTTCTACTTTCAGAATTTTTATTTTTGTTTTAATCAGTGCCTTAATTTTAATCATTGTGTTTTGTTGTTGTTGTTGTTGTTTTAAGAATTAGGCATATGTAAAAGATTTTGTGGCTGATCTCATAAGTCTCTGTAGTAATAACAGGTCCTCTATCGGTGAATAAAGATACCATTTACCTAGTAAGGATAAATAACTATACGTGAATAACTGTTGATGAGAGAGTTACACTTAGAAGTTAACGCAAGCGTACCCACTCTCACTCTATCTTTCTCTCTTTCCAGGTTTCTAAATAATGTATGTATGTGTGCGCGTGTGCATGCGTATTGGTGCACCAAGCACTCTTGTGTGCTATACATCTTAATTAGGTTCGGGATCAGTGCGCCTGAGTCTTCCAAAGCAGTAACATGCCTGAAATAAAGTATTAACGTGTCTCTGCGTCATGATGTGGTAAACTTTATTACCAGCTGTAGAAATTAAACCCAGTCTTGGAAATATAAATCATTTTGAGATGAATGTTAAAACTGTTGTGATTAAGTCGTCAGGTATACCTGTGGGATAGGAGGAATAACGAGGCTCCGTTGCCATGGCAACAACAGGTCGATCTAAGCAGTGCACTTATGAGTGTTAGGCTTCACACTGAATCGCTTTTAATACGGTCTCGACTTAAATATTCACATACTAATTTAAAACCCCAGCTCTCTATACCTTATCCAGTAAACAACCATCTTAATACTATATCCATGATATTGTAATTAAAGCATCCAACTTAATACCGTATCCATGGCACTGTAATTAAAGCAACCAATTTAATACCGTATCTATGGTACTGCAGTTAAAGCTACCAGCTTCATATCGTATCCATGATACTGTAATTAAAGCATCCAAATTAATACCGTATCCATGATACTTTAACTAAAGCAATCAACTTAATACCGTATCAGTGATACTTTAACTAAAGCAACCAGCTTCATATCGAATTCATAATACTTTAACTAAAGCAATCAACTTAATAACGTATTCTAATACCAAAGCATCCAAATTAATACCGTATCCATGATGCTTTAACTAAAGTAACTTAATAACGTATCCGTGATACTGTAATTAAAGCATCAAATTTAATACCGTATCCGTGATACTGTAATTAAAGCATTCAACTTAATACCGTATCAGTGATACTTTAACTAAAGCAATCAACATAATACCGTAACAGTGATACTTTAACTAAAGCAACCAACTTAATACCGTATCCATGATAATTTAACGAAAGCAACCAGCTTCATATCGAATTCATAATACTTTAACTAAAGCAATCAACTTAATACCGTATTCCATGATACCTTAACAAAAGAATCCAACTTAATACCGTATCCGTGATACTGTAATTAAAGCATTCAACTTAATACCGTATCAGTGATACTTTAACTAAAGCATCCAACTTAATACCGTATCCGTGATACTGTAATTAAAGCATTCAACTTAATACCGTATAAGTGATACTTTAACTAAAGGAATCAACTTAATACCGTATCAGTGATACTTTAACTTAAGCAACCAGCTTCATATCGAATTCATGATACTTTAACTAAAGCATCCAATTTAATACCGTATCCATGGTACTGTAATTAAAGCATCCAATTTAAAACCGTATCCGTGATACTTTAACTAAAGCATTCAACTTAATACCGTATCAGTGATACTTTAACTAAAGCATCCAACTTAATACCGTATCAGTGATACTTTAACTAAAACAACCAACTTAATACCGTAACCATGATAATTTAACTAAAGCATCCAACATAATACCATATCGATGATACTTTAACTAAAGCAATCAACTTTATACCGTATCAGTGATACTTTAACTTAAGCAACCAGCTTCATATCGAATTCATGATACTTTAACTAAAGCATCCAACTTAATACCGTATCCATGGTACTGTAATTAAAGCATCCAATTTAATACCGTATCCATGATACTTTAACTAAATCAATCAACTTAATACCGTATCATACTTTAACTAAAGCAACCAACTTAATACCGTATCCATGATAATTTAACAAAGCAACAACTTAATATACTTTAACTAAAGCAATCAACTTAATCTATTCATGATAATTTAACTAAAGCATCCAACTTAATACCGTATCCATGGTACTGTAATTAAAGCATCCAATTTAATACCGTATTCATGATAATTTAATTAAAGCATCCAATTTAATACCGTATCCATGATAATTTAATTAAAGCATCCAATTTAATACCGTATCCATGATAATTTAACTAAAGCAACCAGCTTCATATCGAATTCATAATACTTTAACTAAAGCATCCAACATAATACCATATCGATGATACTTTAACTAAAGCAATCAACTTAATACCGTATCAGTGATACTTTAACTAAAGCATTCAACTTAATACCGTATCAGTGATACTTTAACTAAAGCAATCAACATAATACCGTATCAGTGATACTTTAACTAAAGCAAGCAGCTTCATATCGAATTCATGATACTTTAACTAAAGCATCCAACTTAATACCGTATCCATGGTACTGTAATTAAAGCATCCAATTTAATACCGTATCCATTATATTTTAACTAAATCAATCAACTTAATACCGTATCAGTGATACTTTAACTAAAGCAACCAACTTAATACCGTATCCATGATAATTTAACTAAAGCATCCAACTTAATACCGTATCAATGATACTTTAACTAAAGCAATCAACTTAATACCGTTTTCATGATAATTTAACTAAAGCATCCAACTTAATACCGTATCCATGGTACTGTAATTAAAGCATCCAACTTAATACCGTATCCATGATACTTTAACTAAAGCATCCAACTTAATACCGTATTCCATGATACTTTAACAAAAGCATCCAACTTAATACCGTATCCATGATACTTTAACTAAAGCATCCAACTTAATACCGTATCGATGATACTTTAACTAAAGCAACCAACTTAATACCGTATCCATGATAATTTAACGAAAGCAACCAGCTTCATATCGAATTCATGATAACTTAACGAAAGCAACCAGCTTCATACCGTAACCATGATAATTTAATTAAAGCATCCAACATAATACCATATCGATGATACTTTAACTAAAGCAATCAACTTAATACCGTATCAGTGATACTTTAACCGTAAATAACCAGCTTCATATCGAATTCATGATAATTTAACTAAAGCAAGCAGCTTCATATCGAATTCATGATAATTTAACTAAAGCATCCAACTTAATACCGTATCCATGGTACTGTTATTAAAGCAACCAACTTAATACCGTATCAGTGATACTTTAACTAAAGCAACCAGCTTCATATCGAATTCATTATACTGTAACTAAAGCATCCAACTCAATTATTCCATGATATAACAAAAGCATCCATGATACCGTATACTTTAACAAAAGCATCCAACTTAATACCGTATTCATGATACTTTAACTAAAGCATCCAACTTAATACCGTATCCGTGATACTGTAATTAAAGCATCAACTTAATACCGTATCAGTGATACTTTAACTAAAGCATTCAACTTAATACCGTATCAGTGATACTTTAACTAAAGCATCCAACTTAATACCGTATCGATGATACTTTAACTAAAGCAATCAACTTAATACCGTATCAGTGATACTTTAACTAAAGCAATCAACTTAATACCGTATCAGTGATACTTTAACTAAAGCAACCAGCTTCATATCGAATTCATAATATTTTAACTAAAGCAATCAACTTAATACCGTATTCTATGATACTTTAACAAAAGCATCCAAATTAATACCGTATCCATGATACTTTAACTAAAGCATCTAACAATAGCGTATCCGTGATCTGTAATTAAAGCATCAATTTAATACCGTATCCGTGATACTGTAATTAAAGCATTCAATTTAATACCGTATCCGTGATACTGTAATTAAAGCATTCAACTTAATACCGTATCAGTGATACTTTAACTAAAGCATCCAACATAATACCATATCGATGATACTTTAACTAAAACAATCAACTTAATACCGTATCAGTGATACTTTAACTTAAGCAACCAGCTTCATATCGAATTCATGATACTTTAACTAAAGCAAGCAGCTTCATATCGAATTCATGATAATTTAACTAAAGCATCCAACTTAATACCGTATCCATGGTACTGTTATTAAAGCAACCAACTTAATACCGTATCAGTGATACTTTAACTAAAGCAACCAGCTTCATATCGAATTCATTATACTGTAACTAAAGCATCAACTTAATACTGTATTCCATGATACTTTAACAAAAGCATCCAACTTAATACCATATCCATGATACTTTAACTAAAGCATCCAACTTAATACCGTATCCATGGTACTGTAATTATAGCATCCAACTTAATACGGTATCCATGATAATTTAACTAAAGCATCCAACTTAATACGGTATCCATGATAATTTAACTAAAGCATCCAACTTAATACCGTATCGATGATACTTTAACTAAAGCAATCAACTTAATACCGTATCAGTGATACTTCAACTAAAGCAACCAACTTAATACCGTATCTATGATAATTTAACGAAAGCAACCAGCTTCATATCGAATTCATAATACTTTAACTAAAGCAATCAACTTAATACCGTATTCTATGATACTTTAACAAAAGCATCCAAATTAATACCGTATCCATGATACTTTAACTAAAGCATCTAACTTAATACCGTATCCGTGATACTGTAATTAAAGCATCCAATTTAATACCGTATCCGTGATACTGTAATTAAAGCATTCAACTTAATACCGTATCAGTGATACTTTAACTAAAGCATCCAACATAATACCATATCGATGATACTTTAACTAAAGCAATCAACTGAATACCGTATCAGTGATACTTTAACTTAAGCAACCAGCTCCATATCGAATTCATGATACTTTAACTAAAGCAAGCAGCTTCATATCGAATTCATGATAATTTAACTAAAGCATCCAACTTAATACCGTATCCATGGTACTGTTATTAAAGCAACCAACTTAATACCGTATCAGTGATACTTTAACTAAAGCAACCAGCTTCATATCGAATTCATTATACTGTAACTAAAGCATCCAACTTAATACTGTATTCCATGATACTTTAACAAAAGCATCCAACTTAATACCATATCCATGTTACTTTAACTAAAGCATCCAACTTAATACCGTATCCATGGTACTGTAATTATAGCATCCAACTTAATACGGTATCCATGATAATTTAACTAAAGCATCCAACTTAATACCGTATCGATGATACTTTAACTAAAGCAATCAACTTAATACCGTATCAGTGATACTTCAACTAAAGCAACCAACTTAATACCGTATCTATGATAATTTAACGAAAGCAACCAGCTTCATATGGAATTCATGATAATGTAACTAAAGCAACCAGCTTCATATCGAATTCATGATACTTTAACTAAAGCAACCAGCTTCATATCGAATTCATGATAATTTAACTAAAGCAACCAGCTTCATATCGAATTCATGATATTTTAATATAGCAACAATTTAATATCGTATCCATGGTACTGTAATTAAAGCATCCAGTTTAATACCGTATCCGTGATACTGTAATTAAAGCATTCAACTTAATACCGTATCAGTGAAACTTTAACTAAAGCATCCATCATAATACCGTATCAATGATATTTTAACTAAAGCAATCAACTTAATACGGTATCCATGATAATTTAACTAAAGCATCCAACTTAATACCGTATCGATGATACTTTAACTAAAGCAATCAACTTAATACCGTATCAGTGATACTTTAACTTAAGCAACCAGCTTCATATCGAATTCATGATACTTTAACTAAAGCAAGCAGCTTCATATCGAATTCATGATACTTTAACTAAAGCATCCAATTTAATACCGTATCCATGGTACTGTAATTAAAGCATCCAATTTAAAACCGTATCCGTGATACTTTAACTAAAGCATTCAACTTAATACCGTATCAGTGATACTTTAACTAAAGCAACCAACTTAATAACGTATCCATGATAATTTAACAAAAGCATCCAACTTAATACCGTATCAATGATACTTTAACTAAAGCAATCAACTTAATACCCTATTCATGATAATTTAACTAAAGCATCCAACTTAATACCGTATCCATGGTACTGTAATTAAAGCAACCAACTTAATACCGTATCAGTGATACTTTAACTAAAGCAACCAGCTTCATATCGAATTCATGATAATTTAACTAAAGCAACCAGCTTCATATCGAATTCATGAAACTTTAACTAAAGCAAGCAGCTTCATATCGAATTCATGATACTTTAACTAAAGCATCCAACTTAATACCGTATTCATGGTACTGTAATTAAAGCATCCAATTTAATACCGTATCCATGATAATTTAATTAAAGCATCCAATTTAATACCGTATCCATGATAATTTAACTAAAGCAACCAGCTTCATATCGAATTCATAATACTTTAACTAAAGCATCCAACATAATACCATATCGATGATGCTTTAACTAAAGCAATCAACTTAATACCGTATCAGTGATACTTTAACTAAAGCATTCAACTTAATACCGTATCAGTGATACTTTAACTAAAGCAATCAACATAATACCGTATCAGTGATACTTTAACTAAAGCAAGCAGCTTCATATCGAATTCATGATACTTTAACTAAAGCATCCAACTTAATACCGTATCCATGGTACTGTAATTAAAGCATCCAATTTAATACCGTATCCATTATATTTTAACTAAATCAATCAACTTAATACCGTATCAGTGATACTTTAACTAAAGCAACCAACTTAATACCGTATCCATGATAATTTAACTAAAGCATCCAACTTAATACCGTATCAATGATACTTTAACTAAAGCAATCAACTTAATACCGTTTTCATGATAATTTAACTAAAGCAATCAACTTAATACCGTTTTCATGATAATTTAACTAAAGCATCCAACTTAATACCGTATCCATGGTACTGTAATTAAAGCATCCAACTTAATACCGTATCCGTGATACTGTAATTAAAGCATCCAACTTAATACTGTATCCGTGATACTGTACTTAAAGCATCCAACTTAATACCGTATCCATGATAATTTAACTAAAGCATCCAACTTAATACCGTATCGATGATACTTTAACTAAAGCAATCAACTTAATACCGTATCAGTGATACTTTAACTAAAGCAACCAACTTAATACCGTATCCATGATAATTTAACGAAAGCAACCAGCTTCATATCAAATTCATGATAATTTAACTAAAGCATCCAACTTAATACCGTATCCATGGTACTGTAATTAAAGCAACCAACTTAATACCGTATCAGTGATACTTTAACTAAAGCAACCAGCTTCATATCGAATTCATTATACTGTAACTAAAGCATCCAACTTAATACCGTATTCCATGATACTTTAACAAAAGCATCCAACTTAATACCGTATCCATGATACTTTAACTAAAGCATCCAACTTAATACCGTGTCAGTGATACTTTAACTAAAGCATCCAGCATAATACCATATCGATGATACTTTAACTAAAGCAATCAACTTAATACCGTATCCATGGTACTGTAGTTAAAGCAACCAACTTAATACCGTATCCATGATAATTTAACGAAAGCAACCAGCTTCATATCGAATTCATGATAACTTAACGAAAGCAACCAGCTTCATACCGTAACCATGATAATTTAATTAAAGCATCCAACATAATACCATATCGATGATACTTTAACTAAAGGAATCAACTGAATACCGTATCAGTGATACTTTAACTTAAATAACCAGCTTCATATCGAATACATGATACTTTAACTAAAGCAAGCAGCTTCATATCGAATTCATGATAATTTAACTAAAGCATCCAACTTAATACCGTATCCATGGTACTGTTATTAAAGCAACCAACTTAATACCGTATCAGTGATACTTTAACTAAAGCAACCAGCTTCATATCGAATTCATTATACTGTAACTAAAGCATCCAACTTAATACTGTATTCCATGATACTTTAACAAAAGCATCCAACTTAATACCGTATCCATGGTACTGTAATTATAGCATCCAACTTAATACCGTATCCGTGATACTGTAATTAAAGCATCCAACTTAATACCGTATCCATGATACTGTACTTAAAGCATCCAACTTAATACGGTATCCATGATAATTTAACTAAAGCATCCAACTTAATACCGTATCGATGATACTTTAACTAAAGCAATCAACTTAATACCGTATCAGTGATACTTCAACTAAAGCAACCAACTTAATACCGTATCTATGATAATTTAACGAAAGCAACCAGCTTCATATCGAATTCATAATACTTTAACTAAAGCAATCAACTTAATACCGTATTCCATGATACTTTAACAAAAGCATCCAAATTAATACCGTATCCATGATACTTTAACTAAAGCATCTAACTTAATACCGTATCCGTGATACTGTAATTAAAGCATCCAATTTCATACCGTATCCGTGATACTGTAATTAAAGCATTCAACTTAATACCGTATCAGTGATACTTTAACTAAAGCATCCAACATAATACCATATCGATGATACTTTAACTAAAGCAATCAACTGAATACCGTATCAGTGATACTTTAACTAAAGCAACCAGCTTCATATCGAATTCATGATACTTTAACTAAAGCATCCGGCTTCATATCATATTCATGATAATTTAACTAAAGCATCCAACTTAATACCGTATCCATGGTACTGTTATTAAAGCAACCAACTTAATACCGTATCAGTGATACTTTAACTAAAGCAACCAGCTTCATATCGAATTCATTATACTGTAACTAAAGCATCCAACTTAATACTGTATTCCATGATACTTTAACAAAAGCATCCAACTTAATACCATATCCATGATACTTTAACTAAAGCATCCAACTTAATACCGTATCCGTGATACTGTAATTAAAGCATCCAACTTAATACCGTATCCATGATACTGTACTTAAAGCATCCAACTTAATACGGTATCCATGATAATTTAACTAAAGCATCCAACTTAATACCGTATCGATGATACTTTAACTAAAGCAATCAACTTAATACCGTATCAGTGATACTTCAACTAACGCAACCAACTTAATACCGTATCTATGATAATTTAACGAAAGCAACCAGCTTCATATGGAATTCATGATAATGTAACTAAAGCAACCGGCTTCATATCGAATTCATGATACTTTAACTAAAGCAACCAGCTTCATATCGAATTCATGATAATTTAACTAAAGCAACCAGCTTCATATCGAATTCATGATACTTTAATATAGCAACAATTTAATATCGTATCCATGGTACTGTAATTAAAGCATCCAGTTTAATACCGTATCCGTGATACTTTAACTAAAGCATCCATCATAATACCGTATCAATGATATTTTAACTAAAGCAATCAACTTAATACCGTATTCATGATAATATAACTAAAGCATCCAACTTAATACCGTATCCATGGTACTGTAATTAAAGCAACCAACTTAATACCGTATCAGTGATACTTTAACTAAAGCAACCAGCTTCATATCGAATTCATTATACTGTAACTAAAGCATCCAACTTAATACCGTATCCATGAATACTCCCACAAAAGTAACCAGATTAGTACCGTCTCTGTGGTTCTCAGCAGGAGTGACTTTACACCTATAAAACACCCAAACAGGAGTGACTTCACACCTATAAAACACCCAAACAGGAGTGACTTCACACCTATAAAACACCGAAACAGGAGTGACTTCACACATATAAAACACCCAAACAGGATTGACTTCACACCTATAAAACACCCTAACACCGTTATTGACATCTCATTAATGATCGTTCTTTAGTTATTCCATTGACATAAACTTCCGATAGTGTTTGAACTTCAACTGATCTGACATTTTCTTATAGATTTGATCTTCGTTTATTGAACTAATGTGACACTTCTTTAAAGATTTAGTAACATAATGAAACACGTGAATTTGTTTTCCACAGGGATTTATAATATATTCTCTTCCCCTCTCCCCAACTCACCAAATATCAAAATATCATCTAACATTTCAGGATGTTTCCACCAGCAATGATGTTCTCATCATTGATTCTCCATACTTTATAAAACAAGAAATAATATAAACATGACCATGTTTCTCACAGTCTCCTTACTAATTTCATCATGAGTAAATCCAAGAAGCAGATAGACAATTTTGAACTAGATGTTTCAAATAACGCTGCGTTATTGACATCCGTAATGCAGTCTCAAATATGAGAAGCGATTTTGATATGTACACCAAGCACTCATGTGTAACATGTGTCGTGGTCTTTCGGCGCTTATGCTACGTGCGAAAATTATATGCTAAGTCTTAAAAATCACGTGTTCGTTACTAAATATGGATAAACACTTCAATCTTCAGACTGCGTAACATGAACAAACGAAGGTTCAACTCTTTAGAGACTGTAGGATGAACTGAGAAAACGCCATCGAGTATTTAGAAGGAGTCATATGAGCAAATCAGTCTTCTCTGAAACTAAAGATAAAATCTCTAAGGAAGTGTCACGTGAACAGATCAGTTGAAATTCAAACTCTACAGGAAGGTTCATGTAAATTAAATAAAGATGAAAATGTGAGTGGAAGGATCCACGATTCTGGAAGTGTTGCAGAAATCAAACAAACACTTTTCATGTTACAATAAGTGTCCCACCAACAAAACCAACATAATTAATCAGCGAATCAGTTACACAAACCAGAATTATTTTTGATTTGGTTTAAAAACAATTATTTGAATAATTATTACCGATAATTACTTGTTTCAAATCATCTACTCTATTAACATTTTGAAATAAATTGCATATTAAGTGTCAAGCGAATAAAATCTAAGACTTTTATACTAAGTAGAAGAGTATGTATACAGTGCTTCATCTGAACGAACCAGTGGAGAACGAGTTTTGACCTGTAGTATGTTTGATGAGAACACGTTTTTATTGCATTGTCAACCATGAAATGTTAAAACACAAACGAGCATACAATCATCATTGTATACTGCCATCCAGAACCATTCGTTTATCTGATGTAAAGGTATGAAACTGTCGAGTCTAGAACATGAATTATTCAAGATCTCAGCCAATGACTGTAACGGCTAGAAGTAGCGCAGCTTTACGACTGAGTCCCCAGGGTAAACTGTCAAGACGTACATTAGAAGCACGTGGAGCTACAGATGGACTGGCTGAACATTCTTATCTTTAGTTTTGGAAGGCAATATAAAAAGATTATTTTATATTTGTATTTTATTTCAACTTTTATTAGTTGACAAAGCATTAAAAAACGTGTTCTAATCAAACATACCATAAGTCAAAACTCGTTCTACACTGTTTCGTTTGAGCTAATCACTATATTAATATAATATTCAGTTTTATAATATTAAACAATATACATACTCTTCTACTTAGTATAAAAGCCTTAGATTTTATTCGCTTGACACTTAATTTGCAATTTATTTCAAAATGTTAATAGAGTAGATGATTTTAAACAAGTAATTATCGGTAATAATTATTCAAATAATTGTTTTTAAACCAAATCAAAAATAATTCTGGTTAGTGTAACTGATTCGCTGATTAATTATGTTGGTTTTGTTGGTGGGACACTTATTGTAACATGAAAAGTGTTTGTTTGATTTCTGCAACACTTCCAGAATCGTGGATCCTTCCACTCACATTTTCATCTTTATTTAATTTACATGAACCTTCCTGTAGAGTTTGAATTTCAACTGATCTGTTCACGTGACACTTCCTTAGAGATTTTATCTTTAGTTTCAGAGAAGACTGATTTGCTCATATGACTCCTAAATACTCGATGGCATTTTTTCAGTTCATCCTACACTCTCTAAAGAGTTGAACCTTCGTTTGTTCATGTTACGCAGTCTGAAGATTGAAGTGTTTGTCCATATTTCGTAACGAGCACGTGATTATGACCCAGAAGATAATCTTAACATAACTACATGAGTGCTTGGTTACATTTCAAAATCGTGTGAAATACATAAAGTTACACTACACACGACAAAGACTTGACGCAGTGTGGTTTGAAATCGGTTTTGTAGTTTTAATGTTTCACGTTTCACCTGTAACGTTCAGTACTGTAATTTTAACGTTTCACGTTTGGTATTGTAGCTTTAACGTTTTGCGTTCAATACTGCTCTTTAAACGCTTCGCACTTGGTCCTGTAGGTTTAGCGTTTTACGTGTGGTCATCTAACTTTAACGTTTCATGCCCGGTACTCATGAGTTATTAGAATAGAGATCTTGTTTGATGACAGTATAAAACTTCATTCATTCGGAGTAAACAAAGACTCGTGAAAACCGTAGTAATTTGTATATAAAATAGATTGACAAAGTGTGTTCTGGTAAACATTCTGTTTATTCTGTTGATAATTTATGTAATGTTGATGGAAACAAGCTAATCCAAGTCTTTAAACACATCAGTTTTCTATCGTACATACACTGTTTGATGTAACCATTCAAGCTGGTTCCACAATGTCTGAAGAAATGATAGTCAAAACCGTAAACACTACAGCCATCTCGTTGTTTTCTCGCCAGTTTAAAGTGCTTTTGGAAAGTTTCGTTATTATCTGTTAGATGCATCATCGTTTGAATTTTTATTTTAAAATAAATGACCTATGGCCTATGAATTAGACAAAGTTTTTATTTGAGGTAATACAGCTACTCATTACTAAAATGCTTTAGTAACTCATGTGTTCCTAACAAAAAAACACATTAGTAATTGCGGTTCACATTAACGAAAAATACGGAAGTGACACAGCTTCACGTAACGATGATACGGTAGTTACACAGGTGCACATAACATAATACGCTAGTAACAAAGGTGCCTTACCCATAACGATAATACGATAGTAATACTGTTGCACTTTTCGAGAATTACAGTATTAGTGTTTAATACGTAGGGATTGGCCGAGAAAAAAAATGTTCCCTACAACCAATTTATTACTCTATGATGCTTACATGTAACGGTCTAGTTCATTTATAGCCTTATGTCGGCACCTGATTACCGTTATCGAGTGTTGCTAAAATGGAGAACTGGGAACCAGATAAAGAACCAAGGTGTTCATGTTTTTTTATTCCTTCTCTCGTGTTAGCCATAAAATGTGTGGAGCTTTTGCAATGATCATAGTGCGACAGAAAATCATTATAAAACTATAAATTTAGGCACAGATTTTAATTCTCTAAGCTGTATCGAAAATTTACTTTCAAATATGTACAGAAAGGACAGTGACTTTATTACAGTGTACGATGTTTTTATGTTTTATATACCTGTACCCAGCAGAAGAAAGCAACTGTTTCCACATCTATTACAGTATAAAACTAACCTGTTTTGTGAGTATGCACCCGTACATAGTAGAAGAAAGCAACTATTTCCACATCTACTAGAGTGTAAAACTTACCTGTCAGGGATTTGTTTACGAAGCATTGAAAGCCAACATTCGTCTCATGTGTGTATTTTATAGTTTTTATTTTTCTTGGTGTTGAAAGCTGATAATATTTGATACCACTTTTTCCTACTTTAGAATAAATAGGAAGATTTTTTTAAAGATAATGTATGTGTATGTATTCATCTTTTCCAGAAGATCAAATACCTCTAGGCTTTCCAAAGTTTACAGTTGAACCCTCATTGCAAGGAGTTGAAAGAGGTCGTGATGCTTTATTACCCTGTCAAGCCACGGGAACCCCTCAACCGGACATCTTTTGGTTGAAAGATTTTGTACCTGTAAAACTGGATGACCCAAGATTGCAACTGATTCATGGAGGTAGATACCCATCAGTATTGCTTTAACTAAAACCTATATTTATTTATTTAGCTGTGTTACAAACAGCAAAATTTCTAAAATAATTGAGATTTGAACCTGGATTCACAACTGTAACCAACTGGCAAGACTTTTCTGGCCCTAACTCCATTCCCCACATCCTGTTTGAGTTCCCCCCTCTTCTTCTTATGTAAAGTGTGAAGTGTCAACTAAGACTGTTAAATTTTTTTACTATATGACAAAACTGTTAGTTCAGTAATTCAGATCGGTTTGAAGGTTATGTCTGATTAGTCAGAATTTTTGTACAAGTGAATTTAACACACCTGAAGGAAACATATATCTTAATTAATTAATGAAGCTTTATGTTTCACTAGTGTCAGTAACACAGTTAACATTACCAAGACTTTAACTAACAAAGCTTTATGTTTCACTAGTGTAGATAACAGTTAGCATCACCAGGATTTTAACTAAGTAATAAAGCTTTACATTTCACTAGTGTCAGTAACACAGTTAACATTACCAAGACTTTAATTAACAAAGCTTTACGTTTCACTAGTGTAGATAACAGTCACCAGGACTTTAACTAAGTAATGAAGCTGTACATTTCACTAGTATTGCTGACGTAGTTAACATCATCAATAAGGCATAAAATATTTAAGTTTGAAGCGTTTATTTAGCCCACTCGAATAAATGAATTCACTTCTTTAATAGGCTTAACATGTTGTTCATAAATTTGTAAAACTAATTTTCTCAGGAACACACAAGTAGTAAATACTCAACTTTGAATAACTAATTTTTATTAAGTTTTCAAAAACAAAAAAATGTTCAAATTATGCCAAAAATTCCATGTAACTATAACCTTCTCATACAGGCTAATATTCAGTTTTATATTTCATTTCTTTGCTGGTATCTTCTCATAAAGTCAGCATCTGGTCAGTTCTTCATCACTCGATAGAAATAAATGAATAATAATGAAATGATGAATCCTTCATATGTACATAGAGTTTTATTCAGTGTAAATTTGCTTTGATTCAACAGGTTCTTTGCAGATTAAGTATGCTGAAGATGAAGATAATGGCGACTACGAATGCGTTGCTGAGAACGCTATTGGTACAGGCATCTCTAAAAGGGCATCTCTTTATGTTAGAGGTGAGTGTTATGATGATAGATAATTAGAACTGTTTGTATGAAGTTTACTTCTGTAATGACAAAAGTATTATTTAACATCATTTTGTTGTTGTTGTATTCAAAATTTTTTGAATGTCTAAATATATTTGTGATTAATTATCAAAATTCTGAAACGTTATGTTGTTAATGAAATAATCTTTTTTTCATTTTCAATCTGTGGAAAAACTTAAAATGTATTATTCTAATTTTTGGAATATCTGATTATTCCCCATACACCTCCCTGTATTTCATTAATCCAAAACATGCACTTTTAATCTTGTAATACTTTTAATTGTCTTTGTGTTTTTGGCATCAGATGTCATTATAACTCTGATTAATTTTGTATTGATGTTTTTTGTTTGTTATAAACTATTAATTTTGTATATGTGGGATACTGCATTGTTGTAACTTTGTTCAAAATTAAACTATTTGTTTAAAAACAGGATATTTTTGTCCACCATAAAAATTATCGCTAGAGAATAACTGGGAACTTTTTAAGCTCCTAAGGAGAATGATATTGGCAGTTTGGGATTGTTATTTCTTAATGTCCAGCAAGTATATATGAAGTATTGGCCATGAAAGTTTACTAATGACAGAATAAAAATAAAACTGGTGTTGAAGACTCAAACACTTGTATAAAATAAGAAAAATATTTATTACTTGCACAACACTTTGGAAATGAAGACATGCTTGGGTCTGCACCATCATACTGAGTGTTTTCTATCTTACCATCATAGAAACCATGATAACTGCTAAGAAATAATATGTTTTCACAGGACAAAAGATAATGTTTTAGGCCTAATGGTTGTATCTCACAATTCTCTATTACCTTCGACAAATAAGCCTCGCATTATATGTTCATCACTTGTAAAAACTCCACAAGAACCTTTATAATTCTGCTACACTATGTCCCACAGGAGTGAATACGCAGAAACATGACCAAACAAGTACAAGTTTGAATTAGACACTATGATATGTAACCTTAGCCCAAAATGAGGATTAATGTAAGCCCAAGACTAATCACAATTTGTATGTAAAGAGTACTAAGTGTATAACACCTGCAGAAAGAAACTGTGCAAATTCTGGCTAAATATATTCTGTTCTACCTATATATGGGTATAGTAGTCATTCACAACTGCAAAAAGAGTACCATAATTTACTAATGAGCTATTTCACTCATGAACACAATCTTTACAAGAGATCTTTTAATGTTTTTTTGTAAGAAAAGCATGCCCATCTTATTTTGTTTTTGTTTTTTCTTAAAAAGAACCTTCAGCAAATAATTTTGTTTTCATTAATAGGCCCTTTTTGCCACGAAAAGTACTTCACTAAGTATAGGTAAACCATATATCTTAGTGCTGGAAACGAATTTAAAGATGGGTGTGGTACAACATATATGGGTAGTGGCATGAAAATTCTAATAAATGCGACAACGCCCTATTGGTCTACCGTTTACTTGTTCTTTATTTTCCTGTTTTTCTGAAGTGACGGTGATATAATGATCGGTGAATTCACCGTTGTTCTTTAATGGAAGAACTTTACAAGAGCTGTTTAAATTTACTGGCTGATTTTATAAAATCAAGTGAAAAAATTGATTAATTTATTGAATAAATGTAGCTGTGATCACAAATGTTATTTGAGGAATGATAGCACCCATACTGTATCCATTTATTTCATCTCTACTGACCCACACATACAGATTGTTGTCTGGGTTATGACAGTCTACTTATTTTACTGTTGTGGTCTTATGTCAGTCTTGGACTGTTGGTCTGTTGTAGTCTCAGAATGTTGACTGTGTTATCGCATTACGTGCAGTATTCTTGAGTATAGAGGCGAGTTTAAATTGCAGTACTTTTATGTGTCATACTGGTGATAGCACTAAAATTACATGAGTGTAAAATACAATATTGTGAGTGATGTTAAAGCAGTGCCACACAAGTACCGATACTAGAATTATTTAACCAAAAACCACTTTATTAGGTCTTACAAAAAAAAATGTTCTGCCAGTAAAAAGGATTCAGCACGAGAGTTAAAGAAATGAAATCAAAATTGGTAGTTAAACTTGTAGGATTAAGAATTTAACAGCAAACATGCATTCATTAGTTAGCTGTACTGCAATTTTTGTTCAACTTGGGGCACAATGGTGAGTAAGACAAAATACAAGGCCTAACTAACTAATGAATAAATATTGGCTGTGAAATTATTATCAAAGTTGTAAGTATTGCTACCAGTTTGACTGCCAGTTTTGATTTCATTCCTTTTACGTTTCACATTCATTTTACTGCTGGCAGCTCCTTCACTACCAAAATGACTTTCATTCAATTTCATGACTTTTGGTCAATACACACCAACAAATCACAGCAAGTATAAAAAGTGACACTCGGTAGTAATCAACATTAGCTTTAGGATTGAACCGTGTTATTCAGAACAGACTTTTACTTTACAGAAACAACCAGATTTTTTTAAAATTATCATGGCAGTCCTTCTTTCTGAAACAATGTTAATAACATCCTTTATAGTAATTCTGTAGAAACTAGACTAACAATTTGCTTTCATCACTCAAGTACACTTGCTTACAGCCCTATTGAGCATCATTTTTTATGATAATATCATGTGGGCCAAATGCTCATTAATTAGGAAAATTTAGGAAACTTATATTCAAACGTTGACAGTGAATAATAACTGCTCATGCATATGATTTTTTGAAAACCTGAACTAGAAATTGCTAATCTGATTTACTTGGACTAACCAATACTTGTGTGTGTATACCTTATAGTTTTCCTACCGTAAATCAGTTATTTTTAATTCAAGTTACAGAAAACGGAAATCAGTCCACCTTTATTCTTAGTTGAGGCTGTAGTAAATATTTTAGATCAATGAATTTTTTTGCATACGTGTATGGAAACATATTTTGTTCAAAATTGAGTGGTTTTTGCATAATAACTTTGCATGTGTCTTTTATTTAGACCAAATTTGAAATATAATTGTAGGTATTAAAGAACTATCATTGTACCAAATTTGAGTTTAAATGTCTGTGAAAGTTAAGTTTGGTTTTTTTATCAAGTAAAGATTTTGTGCTTTTTGCAAGAAGAAAAAATTAAAACAAAAATAAAAAAATCAATCAAAAATGAATATTTTATATCTCATATTTTTTAGTAGATTGCCTTGAAATTTGGTATGTGAAGTATTGGTCTAGTAGAGCACATCCACTGAAAATGTGATTATTTGGATTACTACTGTTCAAAGTACAGAAAGTGGAAAATTCCCAGAATATCATTTCTGTTAGTAACGCAGTATACCCTGCAGGTTGTTTTGGCTGCACGGCATAGTCACACGCTACCATGTATTTTAATCGTGACTGGTATTAAAACAATCTCATACAAAATGGGGTACTAGAACCGTGTTAGCATAAACTACAGTATGATGACAAGTGTTAAAACAATGTCATAAAAGTACATGTACCAGAACTGTATTAATACAACAAACAGTACTGTGTCTGGTATAAAAACAATGTATACAAGTACTAGTACTAAAATTGTGTTAGTGTAAACTATAGTATTATTTATGTTTATTTATTAATGAGAAGCTAAGTAAAGAATTCAGAAGAAGGAAGACCACTATCTGGTTTCACAAAAAGTTTCATTCATGAGGACCATAATTTCATGAGTAATTGTTCAATTATGTACAAAATGAAACAGCTGTGAATAGTTGTG
The DNA here is from genome assembly GCF_004210375.1 of Tachypleus tridentatus. Classification (NCBI taxonomy): domain Eukaryota; kingdom Metazoa; phylum Arthropoda; class Merostomata; order Xiphosura; family Limulidae; genus Tachypleus; species Tachypleus tridentatus. Next base: position 26,733,684 of record NC_134828.1, on the reverse strand, counting down.
TGTGTGTTAAACCAAAGTATTGAAAGTAATCTTGTTAATTCACCCTGAGGCAAGTTGGAAGGAGCTTGAATTGGACATTTAGAACTTTGTCTCAATTCAGTTTTATACTTTTGTTTAGTTCTACAATTTCCAGTTTGTTTTCCTTTTTTTTTACTTCCATATGAAATTGTTCAGTTTTTTTCTGGAGGAAATTTGTTTACTTTCCATATGGTAAGGTGCAATGGCTTGAGTCCCTTTTCTCCAGTTATCAGTTTCTGAACAGGAAGTTCCCTGGGAACAAGAGTTAGAAAACATTCAGGCAATCACAGCATCAACAGAAAAAGAACTGTGTTAGTAATTCTAAGAGTCAATGAATCCTTTGAAGCCTTGAGGTTTTTATCTATATGCAAGTAACAGAAATGGTGGCCCCAGCTTTCTGCCTCACTTATACACAGAGTTTCTACACTATGATTTTTGAGGTGTCATTTAATGGTTTTTAGAGTTGTATGGAGATGTATGTATCTTTGATTTTGTTTTTTTATGGCTAGTAGCTTGTAGATATCCTTCATTTACTTCAAACACAAATAAGCATCCTATTAAAGATGGTTATTAGCTCATGAGCAACTCCTGCAGCCTCTGTTGAGAGCTTGCCTACTGCACCTGGGTAGTAAGAAAATTAGCTTGATGGTCTGCCAGTTCTTACGAACGATAGTGAAAATTAATAATAACAACAATAAAACTAAACATATAATCAGCATGAGAAAGTTAAATATTTTTATGTTATTAATTCTTATTGTAAAAATTTGATATGAAAATTACATAAATAAAATTGATGATAATTACAAGTCACTTGTTTAATCTGGTTCACAATGTAGCAGTTGTTCATAAAAACTAATAGTATATTTAGTGCCTAGACCACACTACTGTGTATCCCAGCTAGCATAATTAGCTCTGGTATTGGGCAGATGGTCTTTTCAGCACTGAATATGGTAGATTTAGTGTTGACATGGTATAGCATATTCTCCTTTGATTTCAGTTATGGGTTCTTAGAATTAGTTTGTATATTCACCACCAGGGAATTTGAGATTAGTTTCTTAATATAAAAATAATTTATTTTATATACACTACATGGCAGGTGAGATATGTTTTTAAGGCAAATGCAAAACATAATCTCAGTTAACAATTGAAGTAAAATTAAATAAATGATAAAAACCATAACTACACACATGTACCTCTGTGTGTGTTTGTGTGTATATTTATTTCAACATTCAAAAGTCATGCATTGTTTAACTTATAAGTCAGTGAGTCCCAAACATTTTTTGCTCACAGCACGCTAGGAAAATAATGTTAACTTTGCTGCACACTTGTTTCATCCTGCACCCAAAAAGAAGACAAATAAATGTTACAACACATACAAGAATTCTCTATTTACTTTACTTTGATGTCCTGTGTTAGGATAATGAGGCAGTGTTGGCCTAAATAAACTCTATTTTACACAAGCATGAAAAAGACAAACTTGATGCCATACAATTACAAAATTTCACGTCACACCATTTGGGAACTACTGCTCTTGGTTTACATCAATGATATGTTACTGTTGAATTTCACTTCACACTAGTTTTGATATTCTACATAGTCATCTTCAAAAACATAATAATAACTTATACATTCCATACCAGACCAAGCATGGCCAGATGGTTAAGGCACTCGACTAGTAATCTGATGGTCGTAGGTTTGAATCCACATCACACCAAACATGCACACACTTTCAGCCATGGGGGCAATATAATGTGATGGTCAATCCCACTATTTGTTGGTAAAAGAGTAGCCCAAGAGTTGGTGGTGGGTGGTGATGACTAGCTGCCTTTCCTCTAGTCTTACACAGCTAAATTAGGGGCAGCTAGTGCAGATAGCCCTTGTGTAGCTTTGCATGAAATTCAAGACAAACCAAACCATCCATGCCACACTATACTGCATCCATGTTTAGTTGTTTTTATTTTGTGAAATTCAGTTAGATATATGTTGTTTTTTACTTGAGATAGATGTTTATTGGTACATAAAGACAAAAAAAATAAAAAAAAACTGTTTAATTTATTTAATAAGAATACATCAACTATTGGCTGTCAAGAACCAATTACCACATGGATACCAGAAAACAGTACTCAGTTTATTTAATTAGAACACAGTGGTTATTGGCTGTCAAGTACCAATGACAACATGGATACCAGAACAGTAATGGATGTATGAGGCATGATTTATTTTGAAATACAGCTCCATTGTGTAGTTTATATTACACTGTTTCATCTTTCAAATGTGCTTCTCTTAAATAAACTGAAGAGAGATAGAGAAGAAATTTTTTTGAAATGCACCTGAAAACATTTATAAATCCTAAAAGAAAATAGCTTATAAAACTTTATAAGTATTAAAAAAAGTGTTATTGTTTTTTCAAAATTAACTCTCTTACATGTTTATTAACTCCAATGAATCTTATAGCTCGAAGAGTACCGCCATATTTTTCTATTCCTCCTGATAAAAAGTATGAAGTAAATCCAGGAGCAAGCTTGAACTTGACATGTGTAGCGGTAGGTTCACCCATGCCGTTTGTTAAGTGGAGAAAAGGATCTGTTGATCTCACCTCGGAGCATAACATTCCTATTGGTAAAAACAGCCTGGAGTTAAAGAATATTACCAACTCAGCCAATTATACATGTGTGGCCTCATCTAAGTTTGGCAGTGTGGAAACAGTATCTCAGGTTATAGTACAAGGTAGTGATGTAACAATAATAAAATATTGTATTGGTTTTATATTTAACAAACAAGTAGGGTAATTTTTCAGGTATTGAGTAAATAATCTAAGAATAAAGCAGCTTTACTGTATGTGTGGGGTCAGTTAAATGGAAGGAGGGAGTTTTTTGGAATGGACGATTAATATTTAAATAGGATACAGGCTGGCTTGTTTGCTAGGGCTATTAACTTGGCTGGAATGGATGTTTTAAACTAGAACTAGACAGTGGCCAGGATAAACTGAATGCAAAAAGAAGAAGAGGCAGAGAAAATTTTAGCAAAGGAAATGAGTATAGAAGTGGTTCTAATGGTAGGGTTAATTGTTACTATTGTAATACTAGAAGTATAAGATATAAAATAGTTTTAGAACATATAATGAGTATAGAAGTGGTTCTAATGGTAGGGTTAATTGTTACTATTGTAATACTAGAAGTATAAGATATAAAATAGTTTTAGAACATATAATGAGTATAGAAGTGGTTCTAATGGTAGGGTTAATTGTTACTATTGTAATACTAGAAGTATAAGATATAAAATAGTTTTAGAACATATAATGAGTATAGAAGTGGTTCTAATGGTAGGGTTAATTGTTACTATTGTAATACTAGAAGTATAAGATATAAAATAGTTTTAGAACATATAATGAGTATAGAAGTGGTTCTAATGGTAGGGTTAATTGTTACTATTGTAATACTAGAAGTATAAGATATAAAATAGTTTTAGAACATATAATGAGTATAGAAGTGGTTCTAATGGTAGGGTTAATTGTTACTATTGTAATACTAGAAGTATAAGATATAAAATAGTTTTAGAACAGTGGTAGGAAGGGTGGATTTTGGTCTTCAGAGAATAGCTAAAACATAGGTGATTTTAGATAGAAATTTCTTTGAAATATAGAGTTATAGGCTGTTTAATAGGATAGAGTACTAAAGAGAGTGGAAGGGAATGGTTTTATATGTAAGGTATGAGTTACATCTTGTTGATTATATTAAAGATAACAGCAAGGAGATTGAATCCATTTGGGTTTCTATTACCAGATATAAATGAAAAAGGTTTTTATTGGGAATTTGTTACTGCCCTCCAAATGATACCAATGAAATTAGTGAGAAACTTTACAGTGAGATTAAGAGTTTCGTTATTAATGAAGTCATAATTATGGTTGATTTTAATTTCAGGCATATTGACTGGGAAATTCTAGAGTCAAATCACGAGGGAGAATGGTATTGGAAAAACTGATAAGGATGGCCTTCTTGACCAATTAGTTAAGGAACCTACTAGAAACAATGCTATTTTTAGATTTATTATAATATAGAAATGATTTCGAGGGTGAAACTTGTGGAACATCTGCATGTAAACAATCATTGCTTTATTGGGTTCAGTGCTTTGAGCATATGGATAAAAGGAATAATAATATTTTGGTAACAAATTTCAAAACTATTTTGAAGGGATATGACAAGAACTGTATGTGAATTGGGTAGCAGAGTTTATTTGGAGGCACTGATCAAATGTGGAAATGTTTAAATATTCAAGGTAAATATATTCTTTATAGAAAGTAAAGGGTAGCTCTGAGTAAAAATCCTGGTCAATTCACAAAGAGTGTGCAAATGATAGAATTAAAGAAAAGTGTGATAACTTTAAGAAATTTAAACTGACTGATATGACATGAGATTTATAAGATTATAAATGACCAAAGTTTATTCAAATGGGATATTAGGGCATTATTAAGGATGTATGAAAAAGGCTGGCTGAAACTGTGGAAATTAACATTAAGGATTTGTTTAAGTATGTTAAGGAGACACAAAATATTAAGATTGCGATAAGATCCTCAAGGGACGATGAAGGAATTCTCAAATCTGATAATTATGAGTTTGCTGGGATATTGAAATTTTGCTCTTTTCTTCAGTTTTTACTAACGAAGATTTAAGCAGGATTTCCACATCTTGAATAGTTAACAGATAGAAACAAGATAATGGCATTAATTCTAAGCTTGTTATATAAAATTGTAAAGTTTACAAAACAATATGGCACTTGGCTAAATAATATTTACCAAATAGTTTTGAAGCAGGTTAAGGATTGGATATGTGAGCCACTTGCTACTACTTTTTGTCAATCCTTGAATAGAATAAGTACCAATAGATTGAAAATCAGCTAATGTTACTCCTATTTTTAAAGAACGTGATAGGAAGTGTCCCAGTAATTATAGACCTATTTGTTTTACATCAATTGTGGGAAACGTTTTGGAAAGTCTGGTAAAAGATGCTTTGCAAAGTATTTAACAGAGTTTAGAACTTTGTTGGATAGTCAACATGATTTCACTAAGAGAAAATCTTTTCTTACAGATCTGTTGACAGTCTTTGAAAATATTACTGCTTATGCAGATGAAGGTATGGGTGTAGATTTGGTGTATCTGGATTTTCAGAAAGCATTTAAAAAGGTGCAGCATAAAAGACTTGTAAAAATCTATATCTGTTGATGTAGGGGTTAAGTTAGTAAATTATATGGAAGAATGGCTGGATGGAAGAAAGCAGAGGATTCTTAGAAATGCAGCTCAGTCAACCTGGATTAATGTTACAAATGGGGTACTCCAGGGCTCAGTCTTAGGACCTTTGCTCTTTTTTATTTAAATGAGTGACACAGATAAAGGAATAGTCAATAAATTACTCAAATTTGCAGATTGATATTAAGGTATTGGGTGTTGCTAGTGGTAAAGAGGATGCTGGTGATTTACAAAAGGATTTAGATCATTTAATGAGTTGGACAAATAAATGGCAGTTGGGTTTTAATTGTAATAAATGCATGGTAAGGCATATGAATTATCCTGATTTGAATTATAAGTATAATTCAGATGACAGTAACCATAACAGTGTCATGAAAGAAATGGATCTTTGTGTAATAGTTGATCAAACTCTTAAGCCATCCAAGCAGCATACTTTTGCTAGAAGTAAGACAAATAGAATTTTAGGTTGTATATATATATAGAAATATTTAATACAAGTTTAAAGGGGTTATAATAGTGACATTATATATGTCATTGGTTATGTCACATTTGAATAATTGTGCTCAGTCTTGGGCTCCTTACCTTAGAGAGGATATTGAACTGTTTTAAAGGGTTCTAAGTGTGTTACTAAAATGGTGCCTTGGATAGAGGGGTTGTCATATGAGGAGAGATTGAATCTCTGAAATTTTCTCTTGAAAATAGAAGAGTGAGAAGAGATTTGATTGAAGTGATTAAGATTATATGGGTAATTAATAATGTTGATATATCATCTTTTATCACACTTAACTATGAGAATAGTAGGGTTAGGAGACATATATAAATTTTGTCAGGGAAGGAGTAATCTTTTGCCGAGACAGCTTCATTTTTCTACTAGTTGGCCTTTGGAATGGATTGTCTCTGAATATTGTGGATGTATTAAATTACTGTTAATTTAAAAGGAAAATTGATAAGTATATAGATGATAAAATTAAAAGTTTTAAAGTTTTTTTTTTATTAGTAGTTTTAGTTTAGAACTTTAGAGGATGTGACAACTAAGACTGACCAATAAATGCCATATTGTCCCAAACCTTGAGTGAATAATCCAACACTGAAGCAGTTTATGTAGGGTATGAAATTTTGAGTGAGTAATACAACAGTAAATCATTTTTTACTTGTGATTATTAAAATAAAACTTGTGTTTTGACTTCCAGAGCAAATTTTATCACTGTATTAAAACATAATACAGATTAAGTAGTTTCTTTTGAAATTAAAACATTTAATTGCTGCAGATTTTGTTTGTGTTCTTGAGAACCGTATAAAACAGTTTGGAATGCTATTCTTGTTTGTGAAGAACTGTATAAAACAGTTTGGTAATAGTGATCCAGTTTGTATAAATTAATTTATTTTTGTGTTCTTTCAGCCCTTCCTCCTCCTCCTTCAGATGTTCGAATATCTGATGTCACTGCTACTTCTGTGAGGTTATCCTGGTCCTATAATACGGGTGCTGAAAATGTTCGGTACTATGTTGTCCAGTACAAACCAAAAAAAACGAACCAAGATTACAGTGAAATTAGTGGCATTAATTCTAAGTTTTATACAATTCAGGACTTGTCTCCCTACACAGAATATGAGTTCTTTGTTATTGCAGCAAACGACATAGGTCGTAGCTCTCCTAGTACTCCCGCTATAGCAACCACAGGAGAAACAGGTATGTGAAACACTCTGTGATTTAGTTCTTTTTAGTTATTTCTGTGCTAACATCTCTTCTTACTTCTTGTATTGATGCAATTATATATTCAGAATGTGAAGTATTTTTAAAAGAGAATATATTAATACATTAAACACAGTTTTCAATACTTTAGAAAAACATTTGATACTTTGTTAGGATGGTAACTTTCCTCATCCTTTGTAAACAGTAATTTTCACAGTTCAGCTTTAACTCTTTATTGATAAAGAACATTTGTTGTGCCCAGTTTATTATTATATGCACAATAATAATAATAATACAAGTGTTATAATATTTCATTACGTATTTGAAAGTTGAAACTGGCATTAGAGAAGTCTGAATGGTGGAACACCCTTTCTTAACAGTAGTGTTATATTTCAATATATATTGTATATTCTCTTAATTGAAACCATGAAACTGGAATTAAACCCAAAATTGTTATCTGTTGGTTGCAGGATAGTTTATTATAAGATTTTTTTACTGTCAGACTTTCATTATTGTTATTACCAGTTATACTCTCCTACTAGAAAGCTTACTCTAACCTTGACTTAGTTAAAACCTTTCCCACAGAAATACATGAAGTAAAAATATTCTACATTAAGACACATTTACTTATCATTGTCACTTTTGTGACACCAACTCTTTCAGAAAAGACTTTAAACCCACCTTAAAGTGTATTTCTGTGATTGTTGACATATTTTATATTAGTGAACCTTCATACATTTAATTTTTCAACACAGCAAACCTTCATATACTGCACACTTTCCTATATGACAAATCTTGAACAGTGGACTAACTTTCTTACGTGTACACAACAACTCTTCCTGTATGTCAGATAAACTTTCGTCTACATACACAGTAAACCTTCCTGCACAGTAGACTAACCTTCTTTTCTACAAGTAATAAAAAATTGCAAAATTATGCATGGTGTGGAATGGTAATGCCAAAAATTATGTAAACAAGGAAGAAATTAATATGTAATACCATAAAAAATCACTGCATAAGAAGCTAAATCTTTCAAAAAAAACTTATCTACAACTAAGTGTGAAGTGTTGTCAGATACATGAATAAAAACAATTAAAATGAATAATGCTGTACAGTTTTATAGTATCTAATAATCATAAGCTTGTAAGATTTTTTAGTACTTACTCTGTTGTTCCAAATAATCATATTTATATGACTAATAATTTTTGAAAAATTTTCCACCTTGCACAACACTTGTTTGAGTCTGCACAGTTATTTTGTCAGTCACCTTTACCAAAAAACACAAAATTTAGTTTCATACTATGATTTGACCTTTACAATCAGTAAATGTGAAGCCTGAACGTGAAAGTACAGGCTACTTGTAGGAAGTTTTGTGTGGTTTCTGTATTCTTAACCTTCCTAACCCTACATCATAGTTCATTTTTGCAAATTGTTTTGCTACTTATTTCCACTCTTTTTATGCTTTTAAACAATTTCATTGAAGCAGATTGATAAGTGAACATTTATTTGAGTTTTATAATTCAGTGGTATATATATATATATATATATATATATATATATATATAGTTTAGTTCATAACAGTTTTGACAGTTTCTTTCATTTTGGATTACATTTGAGATTGGTGAAGCTGGAATGGTTCCTCCAATATACTATAAGCATCCCAGAGCACTTGAACAACATTATAGGGATATTTACAGAATCCACACCTTCCAACTTACACTAGGGTCATGTCACTTAATAGAAAGAACATCATACAGTTTCCAGATCTTGAATCTTGATACCATGCATACACATACAGCTGCCAAGCTCAGCCCCACTGAAAATTTGAAGAAATGAAGACCTCCATATGATGTTTTATTTTGATAATTAAGAAACTATTGTTTATAAACTCGTACATTAATAAAATATACAAAATTCTGTAAATTACATAAATACCTAATTTTCTTGACATTTTGACTATTAATTTAGATTATTATTTATCTATTTATTTTTACAGAAATTGTTTTGAAAGATATCATGTTTGTGCAGTTAAAAATCAACTAGTTATTACATAAGAAAATTTTGTGTTGCCATCTAGCATTTTTATTTGTAAATGTGGAAATAATACATCCTTCTAAATAGTGGTTTTTCCTTTTTGATTATTTTCTTTCACAAAAATGTGTAGTTGACCAGCAGAGTAATATTACCGTTACATAAGCTGTCAAACACTTGGTAATGGTAGGAGGGTTGCTCAGATAAGGGTATAATCAGATTTAACAGTAAGTTTTGTGCTTCATGGGTTAATAAATTGAATATGTTGGTGAATTTTTTTCTGAGCATATCCCTACATCCTAATCATACTGAGCTTAGTGATACATGGTTAATTTTACTGTACAGCAGATGGCCAAGTGATTAGGATGCTTGACTCGTGATCTGGGGGTTACAGGTTCAAATCCTCGTCACACCAAACATGCATGCCTTTTCAGCCATGGGGGCATTATAATATTACAGTCAATCCCACTATTCATTTGTAAAAGAGTAGCCCAAGAGTGAGTGTTGATGATGAGCTGACTTCCCTCTAGTTTAGTCAGGGAAGGTTAGCACAAATAGTCCTTGTGATGAGCTGACTTCCCTCTCTAGTTTAGTTAGGGAAGGTTAGCACAAATAGTCCTTGTGATGAGCTGCCTTCCCTCTAGTTTAGTTAGGGAAGGTTAGCACAAATAGTCCTTGTGATGAGCTGCCTTCCCTCTAGTTTAGTCAGGGAAGGTTAGCACAAATAGTCCTTGTGATGAGCTGCCTTCCCTCTAGTTTAGTTAGGGAAGGTTAGCACAAATAGTCCTTGTGATGAGCTGCCTTCCCTCTAGTTTAGTTAGGGAAGGTTAGCACAAATAGTCCTTGTGATGAGCTGCCTTCCCTCTAGTTTAGTTAGGGAAGGTTAGCACAAATAGTCCTTGTGATGAGCTGCCTTCCCTCTAGTTTAGTTAGGGAAGGTTAGCACAAATAGTCCTTGTGTACCTTTGTGTGAAATTAAAAAAATAACTTTCTCATATACTTGGTAAACCTTCCTGCATAGCTGACTAATCTTCTTATGTGTACACACAGTAACCTTTCCTTTACAGTAGACTAACCTCCTTACATATACACACTAACCTGCCTGTACAGCATGTTAATCTTCTTATGTATATATATATATATATACAGTAAAGCTTCCTGTTAAGCAGCCTGACACTCCTATATGTACACATTAACTTGTATGCACAGCAAAAGAGCCTTTAAGAGACATTAAATCTTCTTGTATAGCAAAATAACTTTTTTTTTTTTTACAAACAATACATCTTCCTGTGTACCAAATGACTAAATTTCTTATAGTTCTATGGAGTAAACATTTCTGTGCAGCAGACTAACCTTCTTTTATGTGTAGAAATGTAGTAGAAACAGGTAATATTAATTTTTGGTTTAATTATGATTTTTGTGTTTGTATTTATTGCTTAATTTGTACTGTAGCCTAGTTAATGTTTCACAAATAACACCTACAAATGATACTGATTCATAAATACATTTCTTCTCATGTTTCATTTGGGTGTTTGATCTGTTGTCTTGTTGTTCTTTTGTGTGTATTTTCTTTGCTGGTTTGTTGTTTTCTTGATTGTGTGAATAGTTATACTTAGATGGTGCTCATTTTGTGTTTTGAAACATTCTCCAATGTTTTGAACTACATATTTCAAACTTTCATTGGTCCATTGTCTCAGTGCTGTTATTATACATCCTGTTAATGTTCTCATTTCTGTATTTTTTATCACAAGTGGAAAACAAGTTTATATAAGTATTAAACCTGTTCAGAAACATTTTATAACATTAAAATTATATACAGTCAGAGAAATTAACTAGAAGTTCTTGAAAATATGTTATTTCATCACAGGAGTAATGGTAGTTTGAATTCTCTCTTCTTTTTTTTCCAGATCATTTTACAAACTGACATGCTTGTTCAGAGTTGTCTTAGATTCATTTGAGTACTGTAAATAACACAGAATATTCTATTAACCCTCATTATGGTTTTATCTATTTGAATTAGCTTTGTTCTAAGCCTCTTGACACAAGGTGAGGAGCAGTCACTGATTCTTTTTGTTGTTCCTCTAAATTAGAATTATTACTTCTCACTTACTTTTAGTGTTTTTTATCATTAATTATAGGGTTGAACACAACCCACTGACTAGTTTGTTAGACTGTGAATCTGAGGTTCTGTGATTTCCACCCTATTACCATCAGTAACAATAATACTCTGCACTTGGTGCATTATAAGAGTGAATTTTAAATACAACTCTTTCAGTTAGAGCATTCCATGAGCTTTGAGTGGATGGTTTTGATTAAGTATGTTTCTTCTAGTCTGTCACTTCAATATGTCAGAAAGCCCTCATGTAGTGGTTTAATGAAATTCAATAAATGAATTATTGCATCTTACTGACTCCCAGCAATGTAGTTTTAACATTGCTGCATTTTACTGACTCCCAGCAATGTAGTTTTAACATTGCTGCATCTTACTGACTCCCAGCAATGTAGCTTTAACATTGTTGCATCTTACCCCCTTTGTTGTAGTTCTTAACATTTTTTATATCTCACTGTCTTTCAATATTGTGATTTTTACTATTAATACATTTCGCTCCCTTCTAATAATGTGGATTTTAGCATTATTACATCTCACCCACTGTAATATTTTAATTTTGAGCATTATTGTATCTTAATCATTTCCAGTTATGTAGTTTGTAACATTATTATATCTCACTTACTTTCAGTGTTGTAACATGATTACATCTTACTGACTTTTAATATTGTAACATTATTACATCTCGCTGACTTTCAATATTGTAACATTATTACATCTCGCTGACTTTCAATGTTGTAACATTATTACATCTCGCTGACTTTCAATATTGTAACATTATTACATCTCGCTGACTTTCAATGTTGTAACATTATTACATCTCGCTGACTTTCAATGTTGTAACATTATTACATCTCGCTGACTTTCAATGTTGTAACATTATTACATCTTACTGACTTAAGTGTTGTAACTTTTGGTGTTATTAGATCTCTCTCACTATCAGTAATGTAGGTTTAGCATTATTACATCTCACTCACTTTTAATAATTTGTTTTGTAGCACTATTACAATTATTCTCCATGTTGTTTGTAAACTTTTACATCTTGCTCACGTTGTCATGGTTTGTAGGATTATTACATGTCACTCACCTTGTCATGATTTGTAGCATTATCATGTCTTATTCACTTCCAGTAATGTGATTTTTAGTGTTATTAATTGATTATTTTTCTAACTTTTCAGTTCTTTCATTTTTCATTATTACGTAAAGTTAAATAATGTTGCATAATGAAGGTTCTTTAAATTATCTAACTGTTCCAGGTGGATTAGTGGTAACTATGCAAGCTTGTAGCACGAAAACACAAGTTACAATACTCTTGGTTGACACAACATGGATATCCCATTGTTTAGCTTTGTGCTTAATAACAAAAAAAAAAACCTCCCACATTTCATTACTTTGGGTGATAATCTGATATAGTATTTACAATTTTTTGTATCCCTTAACTTTATACAATAGAATATAAATATTGTGAAGCTTCTGAGTGCTTTGTTATAGTCCGTAACTCCATACTGTAGCATGAATGGTATGATATTTTTTAGTGTTTTGTTATAGTCCATAACTCTATACTGTAGTATGAATGGTATGATATTTTTTAGTGTTTTGTTCTAATCTATAACTCTATACTGTAGTATGAATGGTATGATATTTTTAGTGTTTTGTTTCTAGTCTATAACTCTATACTGTAGTATGAATGGTATGATATTTTTTAGTGTTTTGTTCTAGTCTATAACTCTATACTGTAGTATGAATGGTATGATATTTTTGAGTGTTTTGTTATAGTCCACAACTCTATACTGTAGTATGAATGGTATGATATTTTTGAGTGTTTTGTTATAGTCCACAACTCTATACTGTAGCATGAATGGTGTGATATTTTTGAGAGTTTTTTGTTCTAGTCATAACACTACACTGCATCATGAAAGGTATGATATTTTTTAGTGTTTTGTTCTAGTCTATAACTCTATACTGTAGTATGAATGGTATGATATTTTTGAGTGTTTTGTTCTAATCTATAACTATACTGTAGTATGAATGGTATGATATTTTTTAGTGTTTTGTTTTAATCTATAACTCTATACTGTAGTATGAATGGTATGATATTTTTTAGTGTTTTGTTCTAGTCTATAACTCTATACTGTAGTATGAATGGTATGATATTTTTTAGTGTTTTGTTCTAGTCTATAACTCTATACTGTAGTACGAATGGTATGATATTTTTGAGTGTTTTGTTATAGTCCACAACTCTATACTGTAGTATGAATGGTGTGATTTTTTGAGTGTTTTGTCATAGTTCCATAGTGTTTTACTCTAACATGAATACTGTGATGTTTCTTTAGTAATTTAAAAAAAAGGTAAATTATTCCTTCTGTTTCTTACTGTAATATTATGCTAGGCATTAACATGATTTGTATTAGCTTTTGCTTTCTAATAAAATTCCACACATCTGTGTAATTTGTGTACACCTTTACCTTCTGTACAGGTTTGATTCATCTAAAAATATTTTACTTTAACATCTAACTTAATCATTATAGATTTTTTAAATCAGTAATCAGAAAATATAGTACACAGAAATGTGTTTTTACTTCTCTGTCTCTGTTTATCTTCCTCTAGAGAACTCAATGGGAACCATCAGTAAGTGTAATAAATTATTACCTGTTCAGTGTATCTTGTAGCTGATGTGGTGCTGCTTGCTGTTTTCATTTCTGTTCACTGTATGTGCTTTATAGACTGTTGTTCTTATTTGTGTGATTGTATGTGTTGTTATAAATTGTTTTGATTGTCAATTTGTAGTTATTTTTCTAGTTCTTTTTGCATTATTTTAATGATGGTGAAATATTATTACTTGATATTCACAACTATTCTGTGTTATGACTCAATTTTACTAGTATTTTCATATGATAGTATCATATAAATATTCTCTAATGATTTTTTTTTATAGTTTGTATTTGATAATTATGTCACAAATAGCTGTAATGTAGTGTTTTCATTATCTTATAATGTTGCATCCTATTCTGTAGTGTTGTTCTCTTAGTGTCATTGTATAATGCCAAACAGTTTATCTGTAGTGTTACTCTATTAGTGTCATTGTATAATAATTTTGTATTTAACTTAGCGGTAGATTGTTTTTTATTATTATTCGTATCATCAAGTAATAATGTAATTTTGAAAATGGACTTTTTTCTTTTGCATGTAATTTTTGTTTGTATTTAGGCTTGCTGTAGAATGCAGTATGTTTTCCTTTTTTTTTGAAATTTAATTATTCATATGAATATTCATTATTTGTTTGTTTGATGTCATGTTAATTTGCATAAATCTTTACTAAGTAATTTTTTAAGATAGTACATAGTGATGTTAGCTAAATGTAAATAGTATTAGAATTCTGCAGCTTTAATGTGTCAGTTTCTTCAGTACTATTTCTCATATTTTAGTATTGGTTTACTAGAAATCTGTTACCAACAAGTTACATGAAATCACCAGTATGTTTGACATCATTCATAGTTGTAAATTACTGTTAATAATCAGTGTAATAGTTGAAATTGAATATTAAGATTAATAACCTTTGTAACAAACTGAAATATAGTGTAGGACTTGAATCTTGTTATGAAACATATTTTTAGTGTCACGTTAAAATGCATTAAAAATTTAAACAATTTTCATAAAATTATTTTTTTTTTTTTGGAAAAATAGGATGTACATAATATGTGCATAAAATTGCAAAAGAAATCTTGCTGTAAAGTATTGGTTTTTCAGTGTAATAAGGTAACTTTATTATGAATTGGTAATTAATTATTTATTTAGTACATAATAGTAGGGTACATGATTTTTGTTATAGATTTATTATGAAGAGAATGTTGAGCTTTAGATTTTATGAAATGTCAGAACATTTATACATTGATTCACATCATTAATCATCTTTCCTGTTATAAAAGAACCTGGTAGTGCTCCACGAAATGTAACAGCACGACCACTCAGTTCAAGTACCATCGTCATACAGTGGGATCCTCCTAAAAAACCAAATGGTCAAGTGACTGTAAGTACTTACCGTTATCTTAGGTTTAATAAAACATGACATAACTACAGTTTCTAGAAGTACCTACCACATCTCTGTTATATTTGTATAATGACAAATAAAGGATGTAAGATGTACTGCATTGTAATAAAATATCATGTCACTGTCTTATTGTGTATGGTGTCTTATATCATATATAACTTAATAACATTTACCATGCATTAGCCTTCTTATGTAGTGTGACTTGTATTGTATCATACTAAGTTATCATGTATCAAAACTTCAATATATTGTGTACATCACAACATTGTCATATAACATGTCTTGTATCACACTAAGTTATCACATGTTACAGTCCTGTAGTGTAGCAGGAACTGCATCATAGTAAATTATTGCATGCCACAACTCTATATTGTAACATTTACATCATTGTACTAAACTACTACAGTGAGTAGTTTGATTTTAGGGATGCAATAAGTATTTTGTGATGTTTTATTGCTTAATCTTCCAGAGTTACAAAGTGTACTACACAACTAACCCTAAACTTCCAACAAATGCATGGAATACTCAAACTGTTGATCGGAATCAGCTGACCACAATCAGTGATATGACACCACACACAATCTACACCATCAGAGTACAGGCTTTCACCAGTAGAGGTCCAGGACCATTCTCAGCTCCAGTGCAAGTGAAGACACAGCAGGGAGGTAACTAGTTTATGTGAATGGCATATAAACTGATATATATGAAAAAACACTGAAATATCAGACTAATTTTTTATTATTAATTTTTTCTACTGTTTTTGTGATTTCAAAGGTCACTTTTTGGGAGAGTTTTACTGAAAATCTGTAACAGTAAACATATTTACAAATAATGCTTTTCAGCTAAACATAGATAATCTAAGTTAAATACATACACTTTACAAATGTAGAAAAACACAAGGTCCATGTATAAATTAAGCACCTTACAATTGTTCAATTAGTCAATATATTTTTCTTTTAAAATTAAAATCTTATTTTAATCATATTTTTCCTTATTATTATTATTATAGAAATACAATTTATTTATCCTATAATTTCTTTCTCCTACTTACTTTTTCTATTTTGTGAGTCTCAGTAACTATTTTCATGATTTTACAATTCATACTGGTTTATAATGTATGGCAACACCTTAAAATATTTATTACATTTTCATTATATCTATTTCTAGAAGTTACTTGTACATAATGTAAATTTGTATTTTTGATATGACATTTACTAAAAGCTTCAAGTTATTGATAGTTCCTTCAAACTGTTTATATTAACCCCAGATTCTTCTCAGTTTACAAAAATTAGTGGAAACTAGCTATGCTGTCCTCAAGTTTTAGAACTATACTAATTCTATGATCTCTCTGCATTTGAAAACTCTTTAAATATATTTGTGAGTCATGGTAATGCTAAACATATTTCTTATAACTCATTATCTTATAATGATAGACCAATATGTATGGAAATTTTCGTGTATGTAGTAAATTAAATAAAAAAATATTTCAAAACTTCAGTGCTTATTCTGTTATGTGATAAAGTGTTGTGATCTTACAGTACCTAGTCAGCCAAGTGACATGAAGGCTATTCCCACATCATCAACAACAGTAGAGTTGTCATGGAAACGTCCAAAATATTCTGGAGAAAATATCATAGGTTTTGAACTCTATTGGAATGATACCTTTTCCCACCAGCAATATCATCGTTCAATTCCCAACATAGAATCATACACACTTAGTGATCTGTATCCAGATACTGTCTACTATGTGTGGGTTGCAGCCAAATCAAAGAGGGGTGAAGGTGCTGCCACACCTCCCATTGCTGTTAGAACAGACCAGTATGGTATGTTGCTGTGTTTCTCTTTCTCTGTGTGAATGTGTGTATGTGTATGTCTGTGCATAGACCAAATGTCTTAATTTTCCAAAAAAATTATTATCTTCAACTGATAGATTCATAAATAGTTTGTAAATTTATAAAAGGCAAAATAATTTAATAAGCAAAGGATTTAGTTTTGTTTAGAAATTTTTTTATCAACGTGAGTAATAAATTTACAGGTTGTGTTAAGTTGGTATAAATTATTTTAACATACATGCATTTCTTTATTTACATGTGTATATTTTGTTCACAAGCTGATGATACTATTGGGTTGAGGTGACACTGGAAACAAAAAAAGGAGTATGTTTAATACACTTTTGGGTTGATTTAGGAAAGAAATTAAGGCCATGCTGTAAAGATAGTTAATTTATTAATTTCTATTATCTTTTTGTACACATAAACCAAAAAAAAAAAAACAAAGCATAAGAAAAGGTGAATCTTATAAAATTACTTCAAATGAATTTATGAAGGTTTAATAACTACATTAGTAATGTGTTTTAAGATTTAAAGTGTATACCAAACATGTACTACAGGTTTTCTCACTTCAAGATTTTTATTCTACTTAACCATCATTGATGTACTGACTTTTAACCTTACATTAACCCAGTTACTGCCCAACTCTGCAAGTTTCAGGCTTTTCTACATTTTGAAAGTCCAGAAAAGTAAGTGTTCAACTTCCCTGAAGTCACTGTCCTCGTAAAAGTCCATAGAAACCATTAGAAAATATCTAAATAGAAACATTTGAACCAAGCTAACAGTTTTAAGCTGGTACAATACCACATAAGTTATTTTCTCGCATTTCCAACATTAAATCCAATGGACTGTAATTCACTTATGTAATTAAATGGTTTGGTCAGTTGCCAACTGCTTGGCAAGCTCCTGTCCATCCATCCCTTGGCCTCTCACACCAGTAAGACAAAGCATGTTGTATTTTCCTAGCCTTGCCAAGGCTGCACTGCCTTTTTTCCCTTGCACCACTGATGATAGCTGAACTCTATTTATTCCTAATGAAATGACAGAGAAGGGTAAAAAATAGCTCCATAGGTTTTGAACAGGGGCAGTCATAGTTATTTTGGAGCCCTGGGCAGGATTTAGTAAATAGGGCCCCATAATGATAAGAAAGCTCGGAATTAGATTAAAATACTTAGCATCGGGAGCCCTTCCATGTGTGAGTTCCCAGGCAATAGCCTAGTTTATCCAATAGTTAAGACTGCCTAAGGTTTTGAACAAAGTTCAGTAATAGTAACAGTGTATTTTAACTCATTACCAGTTGGATTCATCATTAGCATCTTGCTCCTAAGACTGTACAGTCTACATGCATGACATATGGTAACTGTATTTGTGGTAGGTGGAGTTAATAAGTATGTGATGATGTTAGTTGATCATAATTAAATAAATATCAGTTTTAAATATTTGGTTACTTTCTTTTAAGTATTCAGATTTATTTAGTTCTTTTGGTAAATGCTTTCAGTATTCAGAGATAACTTTTAAGTTCCTTTTATGTAAATACATATATTATCAGAAGCTATGAAAAATTATTCCAGGAAAAGTGCTCCATAATGTTGAAGAATCACAAACACCAAGAAGTCTCTGGTTTTAACTACAGATAATAATTTTATCTTAATGTGTAGTCAATCACACACAAAGTGCATTTTTTCCCTTCTCTGTTGCTTTTTTGACCTTATCACAATCACTTAACCTTACCTTCTCTGTATTTTTACTCCCTGCTTCCATTATAAAGTTACCTTTACAGATTTCACAGTAATCTATATAGTAACAAACTTAAGTTTTGTTATTGTTTGGTTAAGTATTCTCAACTGATAGATCAGCATTAGTCAGTCTATTTATTTTTCTCTTTTTTTATCCTTCTTTTTTGTTGTTGTTAAATATAGATTTGTACATTATCTGTCTGGAAATTAGATGAAGTATAGTGTATAAGTGTTGAAGGAATCACTACGTGTGCAGAATTAATTGAAAGTTAGTCACTAGAAATTTAGAATAATCAATTTACAATGTGATTTATATTTCATGGATGTTTTTTTTATTATTCATTAAAAATGATCTGTTCAAGTTAGTTATAAACTGTTTTTTGTTTATGTAACTTTATCTCTTCCTTTTGAAATAAACATTGCTGAGAATCTTTATTGTCCAGGAAATACCATTCTGTTTATTTTGTGTTATGTTTTATTTATTTTTATGATTTATAAAATTTCCCATTTGCACATAACCGGCACTGTCCACCCTTACCTTCCCCATTCCTGCAGTGCCTGGCGCTCCTCCCCAAGATGTCCACGGCTATGCCTTAAACTCCCGATCCTTTCACATCACCTGGCAACCCCCTTCCCTGGACCAGCAGAATGGCAACATCACCTACTATAAACTCAAGTACTTGAAGGCCGACGAGGGTAATGATCCAAGCAAGGCCCGTCAGATCCAGACTGGCCCTGATGAACGTTCGTTTACCATTGATGGGCTGGAGAAGTGGACAAAGTATCTTGTATGGGTGCTGGCGGGCACTGTCATTGGTGACGGTCCTTCCTCCAAACCACTTAATATATGCACCGATGAAGATGGTAGGTAAAAAAAACAACTATTGTCTACATGTCACTATGTGACATCTTTGTTCCGCTCTGAACAGGAACATTCCACTGATCAGGCAGTGGTATGTACAAGTTTTCTTTGTTTTATTTCATAGCAAACACAATGTGAAAATATCTTGTGTTTCTTAAGGGGCATCATTTGAAATCTAAATTTTGTTTAAAAATACGTAACGAAAATACTTTTTTTTAAGTATATAAACTAAATCTCCACAGGTGCTTGTGTCTTAATTTAACTGCAAAGCACCTGTTGATAACTTAAATTAAAAAGACGAAAAAGATAAATAAGTAAATGATTAGTACAATGTAATATAGATAATATTTAGTTTAGTAAATGAGTTGTTTCATATGATTAGTAACAAATAAAAGTGTACAATAATCCTACATGTTGGACCCCTCAATGTTGAGTGTACAACGACCCTACATGTTGAACCCCTCACTGTTGAGTGTACAACGACCCTACGTGTTAAACCCCTCACTGTTGAGTGTACAACGACCCTACGTGTTGAACCCCTCACTGTTGAGTGTACAACGACCCTACATGTTGAACCCCTCACTGTTGAGTGTACAACGACCCTACATGTTGAACCCCTCACTGTTGAGTGTACAACGACCCTACATGTTGAACCCCTCACTGTTGAGTGTACAATGATCCTATGTGTTGAACCTCTCACTGTTGAGTGTACAATGATCCTACATGTTGAATCCCTCACTGTTGAGTGTACAACATCCTTGTAAATTCCAGCAAATCTGTGGACAGCTTTTCTTAGTATTTAACTTAATATTGCCTTATTCTGGGGACAGTCATTTATATTCAGTAAATTTGTGCTTTGACTTATTTTTTGTTCTTTCTAATAAGCCTGGTGCAGTCCAGAGCATCTGATATTTTAATGTTGTTGTATTTTTTTGTGTAGTTATACCTACCCTCATGGAATATGTGAAAGCTTTCCTTTAAAAGCAACACTGGATATAACACACTGAACCACTTCTACAGTGATTTTCTTCAAACACATTTACATTGTATACTTGTGTTGTTGCCTTTTCTGTATCATACGTTTTTGTTTTTTTTAATTATTTAATGCATATTTTGAAATAGGTGCTGTTTTGTAAGTAGTTTTAAGAATGCCAAAAAAATGATTTTTTAAATGATCTTAAAAAAAACTTTTGAATATTTATTTATTTTTTACTATTATTCTTTTAAAGACAATTTTCAGTAGCAAAAAAAAATGGTTAATAACATATGGTAAGTTTTAAATAAAAGCTTTGGACAAATATACAATAATGTAAAAATTAGACACCCACAAAAGGCACATGTATAGAAGTTCCAAACATTGAGTAAAGAAAATAAGAGTTTGCCTTTATTAGTGGTTCAAGATATTATCACACACAATACATAAGAATAGTAAATACATTGTACTAGTATTTTGTATGTGTATTATTTATTTTACATGTAGCCTAACCTATTCAAGCAAACACATGTATTCATTAATGAAATAGTCTGTAGACAGAATGGAAATAATGGATATTTAGTGCACAAACATTTTTTTATTCAAAATAAAATCATGCAGCTTTTTTTCAGAGTATTTAACTAGAATTTTAAATGTAAAATTAAGTATATTATATACTGTATTTAAAAGAACTTACCATTCTAGTTTTTTTCAACTAAAAGTTAATTATAAGAATGTTTTCCACTCTTACATTTTTCTTTGTCATCTGTTTAGTGTAACATACCTACCAAAACATGTAGTTAGATCATAAAGATGCACTGGAAAAGTATGACAATATTCTTATTAACAGTTATACGTTTTGGGAGCCGTAATACCCTGTACAAAATGTCCGAAAATGTCACAAAATATGTTTTGGTACATGCTGTTGTTCCCCTTCTGTGGTTGTCGTATGGCTTGTTGATTTTTGTATTCAAAGTTGTTTTCATGTTACATACTCAACTCTGTATATTACATGAGTTTAATGATTAAAAATATGTTTTCCTTCTTTAGAAGTTATTTCTTTCTGTTTACATGTAGTGGACATTTTGATTGTTAGTTTTATCTGTTATTAACTATGTTTTCTGTACCATCCTACATAATATATATTTATTTCCTGTTGTATGTCAATAGTTTTGGGTTATGAAGTAAAATTGCATCACAATCAAAGAAATATTAAGGCAGAATTAGGGAAAGATATAAATACCCACAAATGAAGATAAATTAATTTTTTGTTTCCAGTAACTAGATTTATGATCTTTAACTATTTCACACATTTTTTTGACATAGAAGATCTGTAGATCTACTACCATACTTTACAGACTTTTGATACCAGTTGTCTCACTTTTCACTAAAGACATCTGTTATCATTCTCATATACTTTGATATTTGGTGCCACTTATATCTTTCTAAGACTTATAATATCAACTTATGCTTTCATGTAGTTTATAAATTATTAAACATTTATACTCAAATGGATATTAATTATCATACTTGTATATAATTTTGATATTAGTTATACTTTTATGTACAGTTTGATATTGGTTAATATTTTTATATATGTGTGGAGACTTACAAAATGCCTCAGTTTTTTTAACAAACCGGTTGAATGTTGATTTGCAGTACAGTGCTACAAGTTACTTATTAATAAATCATTTGGTATATCAGTAAGTTAAAAAAAAAACAACTAAAAAGCTTAGCTTAGATAAGTCATGAAAACACTATGTAGTTTTATTAGTATTTTCTTTGTTTGCTTGTTAGGATTACATGTATAATGATCACTGAAACCACTTCTGTATTTAATTTTATCTTCACAGTAACTTAGTGCAAATAATTATATTTGGTTTCAGATTGGACCTAAGTCATTATATTTGCATTCAAAATTAGATAACTATAGCCTTTTTATAATGTTATTTAAGTTTGTGAAAAAATATGACTACTTCGTTTTTACTTTCAATTTCTGTTAAAAAATAATTGTTCAGTTTTTTATTCCTTTTTGTGTAAGTCACTTAATATTTTATTATTGAAAACAAAGCAATATCAGTTTTTTATTGAGTAAAAATTCTAGTGGAATTATTGTGTCGAAATCTTCTATAATTAGGAATGAACTTTGGAAAGTATCGTAAGTTTCATATTGTTTCTCATTTTTTGCTAGTAGTTTTACATTATTAAAGAATATTTCCAAAACAGATTTTTGTTACTTATTTTGGTGTGTTTGACAATCTTGGTTGTCTAGTACCAGGTGAGCCTCGTCAAGTCCAGGTCAAAGAAATAAACAGTACCTCCTTGAATGTCAAGTGGAGGCTTCCATCAATTCATGAAAGAAATGGGCTGATCAGAGGTTTTCAGATTCATGTGCAGGAGAAAAATTTGGACGGAGATTTAGTCAATGAGCCTATTCGATATGATGTAGCCAATGAAAAAGCAGAAGAGTATAATGTAACAGGTCTGCAACCAGACACAACATATGCCGTGCAAGTGGCAGCTGTGACTCGTAAGGGAGATGGAACTCGCAGTCATCCTAAGATTGCAAAAACAACTGGTGGAGGTAATCAGAAAGGTTTACTGTACCCATAAACTTTGTAATTTTGGTAAAAATATTTGCTTTAAAACATATACCAAAGAATTAATTTTCTCAAATATGATGATAATTTCAATGAACAGAAATTGCAATATAGGAAAATAGTCAATCAAATCATGCAGTTTCATATGCTGTTAGTACAATTCAAAAATGTAAGTAATTCCTAATAATTCACCACCAAGTTCATTATATAACTAACTAATACTATTATTTAATCCACATTAAGTTAGTTGTGTACACATGCAGGTCTGGTTTTAAGTGTTTTGTTGTCTCAGGCAAGATTTTAAAATGATGTCCTGATGAAAATATCATTAACAGCATGCAACTGATATATAGTGTATTCTAATGTTTAAAAATAGAAATGAAGAAAAGTATGTTAATTGTCTATAGTATTTGCTAAATTGATTTTTAATGTAATGTTCTTATAAGAAGCTGGAAATAATTGACAAACACCCATAATACACAAAAACACTTGACAAAATATACTAGAAAACTTGAATATGTACATTATGTTAAGTTCTAAAATGTGTAATGTCACATAATGTGCATCTGCTGGCAATGTCATAAACATAAAAATTGACATGTAATATCAGTAGAATTATTATTTTTATGTATATGATTAATTATAACAAAAGCTGCACAAAAATAATTCGCATGTATACATTTATACTGAATATTTTAAATAAAGAAATATAAGTTTAAAAGTAACAAAGTCAACATAATATTATTAAAGTTACTATAATCAGTTAATCTTAACAGTCTATATAAGTAAGTGAGGGGCAACGTTAAGTCAGCAGGATTTTATTTCACTGACTTTATTCTACTATAGTCATGATTTAAAGTGTGTTTTTTGTCTTGTCTTAGATGATCTTGTTTCATTTATTGTGGTTCATTTTCAATGACCTCACTTTACTTTCTTGGATGTTTCCCTACAACTAAACTGCTGTTCAGCAGATGCTGATTTTGGCTGAAAGTAAAATTAATTAGGTGATTTTCCATGTTCATTAATGTGAATTTAAGAAGGCTTACTGTTCATTACAGTTGCACTTAGTTCTATGAATAATATTTCATTGTTCATATTTAGGTATAAGATCTCAGGTCTGAGTTGAAAGGCCTTTTAAAGTTCTTTAATAAGAGATGACAAAAATAACATTTTTTATGAATATATTGTAATTTTTCTTTCAGGCATAAAGGCAATACAGAAGTTGGTTTGTCATTTTTATTTCTTTCTGTTACTTTATGGATTTGTTGATGTTGCTAATTAGGAATTTTTAACTTTTAGTTAACAAAGAAAATGTGGTTAGTATGTTGATGAAAACAATATCAAATACTTACTTCATCTAGGTATTTAGGATCACAAAGTTAGAGGACTATGTCTTATTTCAAACTATTTAGATTTAGAATAACATGATTTTTCTTATTTTTTTTAAGTTACAAAGATGTAAACTCTTTAAAGATGTGTTTCTTGAATTTAATAAATGCTTGTTTTACCCTTAAGTTAATTATACTTCACTGTCTTGCTCTATAAAAATAGTTTTCAAGTCAGTAAAACACAGCAGAGGATACAAAGCAAGTGCAAGTTAGCTGGTTCTGTCAAAGGTAGAATTAATGTACTGAATTTGATACCCTAGGAAGTTGTGTATGCACTGAAATCCAGCTTGTGTATCTGTGTATTTGTCTGTGCTCATAACTTAGCAAAAAAAAAAGAAAAATAAAGAGATGTGTTGTTAAAAAAGATGCATTTTATGTAAATAAATTTGCTTATTGTGAGTGAAATATTTGAAATGTATTTGGTAAAATTGTATCTAAGCATAAAGAACTTTAATTTATTACGGTAAGACATTATTTTTGTTAAAAATAGGGTTAATTATACACTCAATGGCTACTTTATTAGGTACACCTTCTAGTATTTGGTATAACCCTCTTTTGCCTCCACAAAAACCTGAATTCTTCACAGTATTAATTCAACAAGGTGCTGGAAACATTCCATAGAGATTTTGGTTCATGCTGACTCGATTTGTTGGCCACACAATCATGCTGAGAACCTCCCATTCCACCTCATCTCAAAGGTTTTCTGTTGGATTTAAATCTAGAGACTGTGCAGGCCATTAGAGTACACTGAAATCACTGTCATGTTTACGGAACCAGCTTGGGATGATCCATGCTTTGTGAAATGGTGCATTTTCTTGCTGGAAGTAGCCAATCGAAAATGGGTAGGCTGTGACCATAAAGGGATGCACATGGTCAGCAGCAGTGCTCAAATATACTGTAGCATTCAAATGATCCTCAATTGGTACTACGAGGCCTAATGTGTGCCCAGAAAACATTTCTCACACCATTACACCACCAGCCTGTACTGTTGACACAAGGCAGGATGGATCCATGGATTCATGATGTTTGTGCCAAATTCTGACCCTACTGTCTGCATGGTGCAGCAGAAATTGAGATTCATCAGACCAGGCAACATTTTTCTAATCTTTAATTGTCTAGTTTTGGTGATCACATGCCAACTGTATCCTCATCTTCCTATTCTTAGCTGGGAGGAGTGGTACCTGGGGTGGCTTTCTACTGCTGTAAGCCCATCTGCTTCAAGGTTCAGCACATTGTACATTCAAAGATGGCTTTCTGCACACCATTGTTGTAAAAAGTGGCCGTTTGATTAATTGTAGCCTTTCTGTCAGCTTGAATGAGTCTGGCCATTCTCCTCTGACCTCTTTCATTAGCAAGGTGTTTTTGCCCACAGAACTGCAGCTCACTGAATGTTTTTTTTTTCACACCATTTTCTGTTCTGTAAACTGTAGAGACTGTAGTGTGTGAAAATCCCAGGAGGTCATCAGTTTCTGAGATGCTGGAATTCCCATGTCTGGCACCAACAATCAAGTCAAAGTAGCTTAAATCACATATCTTCCCCATTCTAATGTTTGGTCGAACGACAACTCAACTTCTTGTCCATGTCTGCATGCTTTACATATTGAGTTGCAGCCACATAATTTGCTGTTTGTTTTAAAGAGCAAGTGTAACTAATCAAGTGGCCACTGACTGCATGTATACCTATTAATTTATCATTTTTATTGCACTTTTTTGCCATGTGCAGTTGTTGTTTAATGTACTTATCCTAAGCCACTATAAAGAGGTTTTGATACTATTATTTTAATATACAATGTAAAATTCTGCATGTGTTTCTCAAGAATGAACTGTTAACTTTGATAGTTAATTTATACTTACAATGTTTATGAGAATTGTCATCATTGTATTGGTTATAGTAGTTCATAAAATGTTTTGCTTGGTACTTTAATTTGTCATTTATATAGAAGTTTCTTGTGACGTACATCTTAATGGGGTGGAAATATCAGAAAAAAAATAATGAAATGACTGTTTTAACCTTCAAAAGTGAATTCTGTGAAGTTAGGTAGAGGTTTAAAATTCTTCATTTTTGTGTTAACTTACTCCCTTTCCATTTATCATATGCTATTGTAACATGTTTTTTGGTTTTGACTTATTTTATATCAATTCTTATTTGTATATATACCACCTTATTTTGAAATGTTGGATTTGTGTGTTGGTCTTGAAGGACTTAATTATCTTAATTCTTTAATCTATGGATATTAATTATTTTCATGTATTTTATCACATAAGAATACAGCTTGCATTAAACAATTTTAGTTTTGTGAAATAATTTGTTGCAAAAAAGATGTTTCACAAATCCTCTCTAACATTTATAAACAAATTGCTTGTTAGTTTAACTTGTTTAGCAAAACACCAGAAAAATGTATGTATTTATTAGGAATTTCATTAGGAATGTTTTTCAGAATGCATTGTTTGGACCTGGCATGGCCAGATGGTTAAGGCACTCAACTTGTAATTCGAGGGTCGTGGGTTCGAATCCTCATTACACCAAACATGCTCATCCTTTCAGCCATGGGGGCATTATAATTTGATGGTCACTCCTGCTATTTGTTGGTGAAAGAGTAGCCCAAGAGTTGTCGGTGGGTGGTGATGACTAACTGCCTTCCCTCTAGTCTTACACTGCTAAATTACAGACAGCTAGTACAGATAGCCCTCATGTAACTTTGCATGAAATTCAAAACAAACAAATGCAATGCTTCAAAATATTTAGTGAAATTAGTCATAAGTTTATTTGTAAAAACTATCAATATAAACATAGAAAACCACAGATGGAGAATAACACAAAAACTCAAAGTTGTTTTTATACAGAAAGTTTACTTGAAAATATTGACTTATTAATCTTTATTTTGGAACCTATGGATCTTTCAAGCACTTCTGTTTATCTTTTATGTAATATGTGGTAGAAAATATCATTGAACTAATGTACAAGGTTATTAAATCATATCAATATATTTTTTTGGTTGTGCTTTATGTGTATTTTCTCTTGCTCTATTCTGTCTTTTGTCTAAAGTTTGTACATGCAGTATTCATACATGTGCATACTGTTGGCTTTTACCCTTTTTTTAAAACATTTATCATCATAAATTACAACAGTTTAACAGTTATAAAACTATGAAATACAGCTTTTCTGTAGTGTGAATAATATTTTTTCAGTTCCTACAAGGCCAGAGTTAATATTAAAGGTATTGAAACAGGACCCTCTAGTTAGTGTCAATGTATCATGGCTTCCACCTTCTCGTATTTATGGAGATCTTAAGTTGTACCGTTTGATGTTTGGCCGTGCAGATGGATCACATAAGGAACAAAAAGAAATTCCACCCAACAAGACATACATAGTCATTGAAGATTTGGGTAAATTCCCTAACATATACTTCTCATCTGGTATTTATGAATCAGTATTAATTCAAATGCCAAAAAAGAAACCTGAATGTTATAAAAACAGATGTAAAAATTGGCAGAATTTGAACAGACGAAATATTAATTGTTTTTACATTGATAATTTTCTACAGTGTAATATTGTCTTATTATGATACTTTAAAAGTGTACTCACCAATGTCACTATAGTTTGTTTTTTCTCCAGATTATAATAATCAAATATATTTGTTTAAAATTTTTCACAAACTCTATGTTTATGAATAATCAAATTAAATGATACATTTTAACATACTGATGATAACAGTACTGTACCTAGATTGATCATTACATTGTGGGTCTGACAAAGATTTTATTATTCTTCGAATCAAAAGGTAATAAAAACTTTGTCTATATTTAGTTGAGTATTATCTTCAGTTTAACTGTTAAACAACATGCTTTGGATAGAAACGGAAATTCTCTAATTATATGTAGAGGTGTAAATGAATTGTTAAATAATATATAATAATATATTTTGTTTTTACAAGGAGACAGAATTTTTTTAAATATAACCATATTCAATAAATTTAATATGTGCAGTTTATTTTAATACATTCTTAAAGATGACCTCATTCTTCTCAAATACCCACAACCCCTAACATGGTAACATACCACAACCCCTAACATGGTAACATACCACAACCCCTAACATGGTAACATACCACAAACCCTAACATGGTAACATACCACAACCCCTAACATGGTGACATACCACAACCCCTAACATGGTGACATACCACAACCCCTAACATGGTGACATACCACAACCCCTAACATGGTAACATACCACAACCCCTAACATGGTAACATACCACAACCCCTAACATGGTGACATACCACAACCCCTAACATGGTGACATACCACAACCCCTAACATGGTAACATAGTTTATGGCTATCAGCTTTAAATTGTTATATCCACAGATATGTTAAAAAGAGATCTTTATTTTTTCTTTATTAAATGATTGGTGTTTTATTTAAGATCGTGGGGCTAAGTACCAATTCCGACTAGCAGGAAAAAATCAAGTAGGGTTGGGACAAGAGGTCATTCTTCAACTTGACACACCTGAAGGCCGTGAGTGTCATTTATTGAAATAGATGTTTCAAAATTTAGGGATACATTTCTTCAAAACCAGTTATTGTGCTTAGTAGGATAATATTAGCCAGACTTACAGTATTTAAGACTTATCCACATATTGGTACATTGATAGTATCTCTATCTCTACCTTAAACCTTGCATTTTTCTCACTTAGTCTTACTTTTGTGCTCATTCTGTTTTGTATAAAAACAATTTTTAGTTTATATACATATGTATGTGTGCATGTGTGTATTTTGATTATTAATTTTTAATAATAATAATATTAATAATGACAATATTCAAAAAAAAAAAAATGTAGTACAGAGTTGATCTTCCCATTATCACTATTGTATTTTGTGTAGCCATACTGTTACAGCCTCCTACTATTTCTTGTGAAATATATTTAAAACAGCTTCAAGTAATTATGTGATGTACTGATGTAAAATTATACATATCAGTATAGTCAATGAATCAATTTCAAACTAATGTTTTGTGCTGATAATGTCATCATTTAAACAAAACCGTATGATATTTTGAAAAGGGAAATTAATTATAATAATTAAGTTATATCTGAAATGGTGCCTTTAAAGTCAGTATAAAGTTTCTGTTGTAATAATTGATTTTCTTTTATGATGTTTAAAATAAATCAGTGGTTGTATAGTAGTTTACAGGTCAGAAATTAATAAATGTTTGCAAAATTATAATTTGCTGAATCCTAAGGAATGTTCTTTAACTTGTAGGACCAACAGCTCCACCACAAAACATCAGCAACCATCTTCAGAGTCCAACGACTGTTCTTGTCACGTGGAGTCCACCACTGAGACAGTATATTAATGGAAAAATCATCCTATACCAAATTCAGTTTTATCGAGCTTCAGATCAGAATCCCGAGACAAAGAACACAACATTAACTCGTCTGGTCTTCAGGTAATGCTCTTCTATTTGTTATATAAACCTTATATAGTACTCAGTGGAACTTGAAATTGTTTGGATTCCTTATCAGCAAGAGATAAGAGAATGTGAAGTATTAATACAATTTTTAGGTTTTTTCCCCATTGTTTAATTAAAATACACATAATATCTTACTGTGATAAAGGAATTAACATAAAAAGTATTCTCTTGTATGGTAGTTTATGTTAAGACATACTGATATTTCTTTAACTAGTGATTGTAATGGAAACATCTGTTCTGTGGTATTTAATATTAACCTTCTTGCCACAGACATCCTTTAATGTGCGTATCATAAGGTTTTCAATGAGTTACATTCAAAATTTAATTAAAATACTTTTTTCTTTATGTTATACGAATTTGTATACCACAAATTCATAGCTAATAGTTCTTACTTTTACAAGACACTAATAAAAAACTTGAATATTTCCTCGTGTGAGAAATGACATTTTCTCTAGGCCTACTATATTCCCTTATTTATTGACAACCCCTCAATAAGTATAAAATTCATATAAATTACTCACTATAATATCATCATTGCTCAGACAAAGCATAATTTTCCTCTTCTTCAATCTTATTTGTTTACAGAGCCATCAAAGTAAAAAATATTTTTTATCACACCCATCTGTCCCAACCTCACTTTCGGCATCTGTTAATAGTTCTGTTTTACACCTTATACTATATAATGTATGACCAATAGAAACCCAAGGCTTTCATCTATTAACTCTCTCAATATTGGCTTGATCAATTAATCTAACCACATGTTTTTTTCACTCATGTAAAGTTTTTATAGATTTAATACTTCTAACATTAAACATAGCGTGCCTATCTTTACAAAACTTGGCAGTCTTTTAGTTAACATTATAAGTCTTTTACGTACAAAAAGTAATTTTTGTCCATGAATATATTGAGTTTTTGTTTCGAATAAGTCCATGTGCCCAGTTCCAAGGTCATATGGGACAGGATTCAAAAGGTCAGTAGCACTACAATACTGTCCCCCTCTCGATCTTACTCTCTGATGGTCAGGAGGTGGCTGATGTCCAGAGCTGATACTCTAGGTGAAACCTTTTGCCGGGTATACAGCACTTCTACTTGTTCCTGCACCTTCTTGGCCATCAAGACTCGGGCAGAGCATTCACCTCTTTCCTTTCGAACTGACTGTTTCTTTGACTATAATTGTCCCTTTACACTGGTGGAACTGAAAATGGCCCTTCATCGGTCTGGCAGTACATCTGTTGGACCCGATGATGTACACTATGACATGCTGCACCATCTATCTCCTGCTTCTCTTGATGTCCTTCCAATTGTCTTTAACCGGATCTGGCAGGAGAATGTTTTTCCTGATACCTGGCGCCAGGCTATTATTTCACATTCTCTAAGCCAGGGAAAGATCCCAAGATTCCTTCAAACTACCGTCCAATTGCTCTGACGAGCTGTCTCTGTAAGACCTTAGAAAGGATGGTTAATGTTTGTCTTGTTTTGTTCCTCGAACCAAACAACCTCCTCTCGCCCACCCAGTGTGGGTTCCGATGACAGCACTCCACCACAGACCACCTAATTCGACTTGAAACATCAATCAGAGAAACTTTTCTCAAATGCCAACATCTTGTATCAATATTCTTTGACATTGAGAAGGCTTATGACACAACATGGAGGTATGGTGTTTTGCGAGACCTTCATACATATGGGTTATGTGGCTATTTACCCATGTTTATTAAGTTTTTATAATGGACAGGAGATTCCAAGTTCATGTGGGTTTGACACTTTCCTGTTTTTTGTACAGGAACTGGGAGTTTCTCAGGGCTGTGTTTTGAGTGTCACACTTTTCAGTATAAAGTTAAATGCCATCACTGAACAACTCCCTCTCACTATTGTGAATGAGCTGTATGTCGATGACTTTCACATCTCATGTCAGTCGTAGAACATGAGATATATTGAGCAGCAACTACAAACTGCCCTCAATCGTGTACTAGAGTAAAACCATTTGCATGCACGTTTGCCACCAATGGGGTATTCACCCTGATCCTGAACTTCATATCGGTGAAGTTTCGCTGCCAGTGGTCCCTGAGACCAAGTTCTTGGGGCTTATCTTTGACCATAAGCTGACCTTTATACCACACTTAAAACAGCTTCGGGTCAAATACACAAGAGCACTGAACATCCTCCGTGTCCTCTCTACTGCCAGTTGGGGAGCAGATTGATGTTCTGTGTTAAAGGTATATCATGCTCTTATTCTATCAAAACTCGACTACGGATCAATGGTCTATGGCTCTGCCAGACCCTCGGCCTTAAAGATGCTGGACCCCATTCATCACCAAGGACTTTGACTCTGCACTGGGGCTTTCCGCACCTCTCCAGTTCAAGGTTTATACGTTGAATCTCGTGAACCTTCTCTGCACCTTCGCCGTTTGCAACAATCTTTACAATATTCTTGAAACTTCGTTCCTTACCACAGCATCCCACCTGGGGATGTGTTTTCCTTCCTCAGTGGGCCGTACTTTTTCAGAACAGACGATCTGCCATTGCTCCTTTTGGCCTTCGCATCCAGGCGCAATTGGTTGTATTGGGTCTGTCCTTAGATAACATTGCAGAATCTACAGATCAGCCCATTTAACCATGGCTTATTACAGCCCCCAAATGTGACCTTTCTTTCAGTCATCTGAAAAAGGCAGATACTCCAGATTGGAAGTACCGTCTTTTATTTAATGAACATCTTTCAAACAATCATTCTGTTCCAGTTTATACAGATGGTTCCAAATCAAGTAATTCAGTGGGCTCTGCCATGGTTTGCTGCGGTTCGGTGGTTGCATGCAGAATCCCCCCTACAGCTTCTGTGTTCACTGCTGAACTGTACGCCATATCTCTTGCCCTGGATCATATTGAAGCTGAGCAGTAATCCAACTGCACTATTTATACTGATTCGCTTAGTTCTATACTGACCCTGGAATCACTACATGTTGGCTCACATCCTGTTCTCGCTGATATTCAAAACCAAATGGCCCATTTCTCATTAACTGCTACTTCTATCCAGTTTTTCTGGATACCAGGCCATGTTGGTATTTGCGGGAACGAGCTTGCAGACACGGCAGCTAAATCTATCTGGTCAGGCACTATCACCACTGTGCCTATTCCGTACATGGACTATGGTCCTGTATTCAAGGCTCAGCTCCATGCCAGCTGGCAGTCCACTTGGAGTGAGCAACGCGACAACAAGCTTTTTCAAATAAAACCCTATATTGGGCTTTGGCCATCTAGCTTCCATAAAGTTCGGAAGGAGGAAGTTGTTCTAACCAGACTACGCATTGGTCACAGTTTTTTAACTCATCATTTTCTTTTATCTGGAACTGATGCACCAATGTGTAGTTTGTGTAACACTCAAATCACTATCAGTCACATTTTACTTTCTTGCCATTGTTACAGTTCTCAACGACGGCACTATTTTAAACATGTTTTTCCCAGGGTTTATCTGTAACATTGGACAGTGTTATTTGTGATGGTGACACTGTCCACCTTGATAAAGTTTTTAGTTTGTTAATGGCCATTAATCTTTTTAATCGCATTTAAGTGTTGGATATTTATTCATTCCACCTTTTTAATTGTGGTTCCCTTTTTAAAGTTTCAGTCTCTCTAGTTCAATTTGAAATTGGAAAATGGCCAGAACATTAAATAACTTGACACCAGGACTGGAAAGGCCAACTTCAGGTGACTAACACTGCTGTTTGAACTACCCGTTAGTCGTCCTGGCGAGTTGTTATTCCACTTTTGCTGCATGTCTTTTAAACTTTTATTACTTTACCCTTTGGTACTGGCCATAATGACACATAACCCAGAACCAGGACTGGAAAGACCAACTTCAGGTGACTGACGGTGGTTCTAGTACTTGCCTGTTAGTCTTCCTGGTGGGTTATGATCATTACCATTATGCTACAGGAAGTCTTTACAACTTTATAGATTGGATGTCAACATCGGTTTTACGCCATTTTCTGTTTTAATTGCCATTTTGCTTTTATCTTCAATTACTTTTACAAATTTTACTCCATTTACTTAACTTTTATCTTTTTACTGGACATTTGGCTACTCATTGTTACAATTTTGCTATATGTCTTTTAAAACTTCTATTATTTTACATTTTAATAATGGCTGCTATGACACATAACCTGAAACCAGGACTGGAAAGGCCAATTTCAGGTGACTGACAGTGGTTCTTGTACTTACCTGTTAGTCTTCCTGGCGGGTTATGATCATTACCATTTTGCTAAAGAAAGTCCTTTACAACTTCTTTTACTCTGCTTTCTCTCTTAACATTGTAGACTAGGTGTCAACATTGGTTTTATGGTTTTTCTGTTTTTCAATGATGTTTTGTTTTGCCTTCATTTCTTTTTGTGCCATAAAACACTAAATCAATCAGTCAAGTCCATGTGCAACGTAATTTTAATGCTTAGGTTAGTTTTATAATAATAAATAAAGACTAAAGAAATAAAGTACTTACTCAAACTTTTTTTTTTATGTCACTTGTTGGTGAAACTTAAGCCTATTTTTTATACCAATGATAATAATGCAACAAAGAACATAGACTAATAACATGCAAAAAAGCAAACAATTTCCTCTAAAAATCACATTTTTTTTTTTTTTTGGCTATCTATCTAAGCGACAAAATCTATTACAAATTCATCTAAGCTAGCCGTAGTAGTTCCCTTGGGAACCAAATTTGTATTATAAGTGAATTTGAAAAATATGTTCCTAACACAGTGTAATGCAATATGTCATTTAATAGATGAAAACCTGACTTTCTATTGATTATATGTAATATGTGCTTAAATGTAAGAGAGAACTATTAATAAATCCTGAAAAAAATAATGTGGCAGGAGAGATCTGATTTTTCCCAATATCTGTAATCGAACAAAATTGAAGGCTATAAAAATAATGTTTTTTTATGAGCAATGACAATTCTATAGTGAGTAATTTATGTTTTAATTCTGTATTTTTTTGAACAGGTGTCAGATAAAATAGAGAAGATGCCTATAGAAAATCACGCGTGTTACACTAGGGTAAATTCATGATTTTTAAACATATCAACCAGCATGGATGAATTTGTAATCTCATGTTGTGTAGTTAAAAATCCAGAAAGACTGTGATAGTTATAGGATATTATCTTCTTTTTTGTATGTTATTATTCAATGTTCTTTGGGTGCATTATTTAATGCATTCCTACCATTAGTATAAGAAAGGTAGGTTTAAGTGTCAACAAGAAGAAGAGATCCACATAAGTAATACATCTCTTATTTTTCATGGTGATTCATCAATTATTGTTACAAAAGTAATTAAAACATAAAAACAAGGATTGTTTTAGTAAAATAAATAATGATAATATAACAAAAATGTTCATGAGGGACGTATTTGAGCAACTCAGAGTAGCTTGTGGGTAACATAATTTGATGGTGTAATGTGAGCCCCACATTTTCAAAGTGATTTAAAAGTTATAATGTCATCAATAGTAGTTAAACACATTTCAAAGGACAATAAAAGAATACACTTTAAGTATAAATAGATGAATATTCTTACAAATTTTAAAGCTACTTAGGGCAAACAAATGTTTGCCGTTTTAGAAAGAAAAAAGGGCAATTTAAATGTATTTATTATTATTTTTTGGTGGTTAAAAGGTCAATCAAATTAATTAACTGTTTACAGTTAGGGTGGAGAAAATAAAAATTAAACTATAACGTTTTGCTAAGGAAAACATTTGAAATGTATTTAGAGGTTAAGTAAATGAAATTTAAGAATTTTTAGATAAAGAAAAGTATTTTTTAATCTTAACAAGAAAATGATGTTGGATTTGAATTAGTAAAAAAAAATACTGTATATTCATGGACAAATCCTTTTATAACTTATTAAAAACATTTCACTAAAAAACTTGTTTTTCTGTGTATAAAAGACCTCTAATGTGTACTGAAAGTCTACCAAAGCTTGTGAAGATGTGTGTGTGTGTATACTATATTAAAACTTAATAGTATCAAAACTATAGAAATTTTAAATGAGTACCAAGTGATCATGTGGTCAGTCAATTTAACCAAACCCACGTAAAGAGAGTTAAAACATATTGATAATACTTTATTTTTACAGGGGAATTGGATGGAAATACTTGTTATGTGTTAGTTTATTTTAAATATACTGATATTTTTACTTTAACTAGTGACTTGGATGAGAACACAGAGTACTTGTTTCGAGTACGTGCCATGACCTCTGCAGGGTTTGGACCATGGAGCAGGCTAGAGAGTGTCCATACCCCTGGTGATGTTCCTTCTGCTCCCACAAATGTACAAGCAATGGCAACTTCTGACCAGTCTGTAGAAGTCTGGTGGGATGAGGTTCCTTATTTTTTAGATATTCTGGGATATCGGGTAATTTTCTTTTTACCTTTTCCGTGTTTATATTCACTTTATTGTATTAAACTTGAGTCATTTGTTGAATAATAGCCTAATTAATCTCTTCTTTTTTTTCAGTTTTTTACTTGCATGTTTTTCAAGTAGAACTCATACACCCACGGCTCAACATTAATAATATTCTGCCCTCAACTAAAATCTACCCATATGCCTGTCTTTATCATTACACATGGACTGTTCTTGGTATAATAATAATGTTTTGCATATGTCCATTACTTTCATCCAAATCTGATCATTATTGACTGAGTTATAGAGCAAAAACAGTGTAAAAATTAGTCTCCATATGAACAGATAGATTTGTTTTATTTTTGTGGCCCTAATCCTCTTTAAAACTAATAACTTAACTTGGTTCACAGCCCAAATGTATACCAACTTTTGTCTATATCCATTTAGCTGTTATTGATAAACTTATTCACAAGTGCAAATGGTAATGGTTTATGCAATTGTTATATTTATGTATCTACAAATTGCAATTATTTCAGTTTCATGCAAATACCCAAGACAGCTTGTAAAACTGTTTTAGAAATAAGTGAAGTAATGTATGCTTTGTGAGTACAAATTGACTCGTATAATTCCCCAAACTTTAAATTATTTTTATCCTAATGTATGACACAGAATATAATCCATTAATAATTTTTAAAAAGAACGTGGGAATTATTTATAACTATGGCATATTACACTTGTTTTTTTAAAGCTCTTGACACACAGTTTCTTGTATTAATAATTAACCATTCAATTAATATACATTCCAGGTGCTCTATACCCAAACTGCTGGAGAAGATTTAGATCTTTGGAGATTAAAAGAAGTTCCTCTCACTTGGTCAGCAGAATTGACTGGACTTGACACCCATGGTCAGTATTCAATAAGAGTAGGAGCATTCACCCGTCAAGGCGTGGGACGACTCTCTGAGATAATAACTGTGAAGGTTACCCCTCAAGGTAAGTTGGGAAACAACGAGAGATAGAATCACTTTTAAATAACATTTGCAAAAATAGTACTTGAGGTATTGTTCTGTAATAGAATCCATGTTTAAAAGTATTTGTACTTTTAGAAGAGTATTTAATTCTGTAATTGTTAACACTTAGGTGTCACTGTGTATTATCTTAATTGTGTATTGTACAGCTTATTGTTAATATTTCTTAAAGTTACACATCTTGTAAAACGTATCAACATTGCTAATATTTAAAAATGACTTTTCCACAGAAAAACTAAATATTTAAAACAAAAGTATTAGTCAGTATTATAGAGCCAAACATTTAATCTTATTAGTCAGTTGTAAAATGATTCAAATTACGATTAATCCTTTCGCAACAGGTCAACATTCAGAAGCCATGTTATTGCATTTGTTGACTTGTATTCAAAATTTTATTGAACTACTATTTTATAAATTTGTGTCAATAACTTTGTAATCAAATCGTAGATTATAATTCGAACTTTAATATATGAGATAATTTCTTAATTTAAAAGTAAATATGAAGAGAACACACTTAAATATAGATTTTAATGAGTCATATGGTATGTTGAATGCAGCATTGTTTAAAATTAGGTGTTTATGATGTCAAAATGTTAAATCTATAATTTTATACACATTATGAACTCAGATTACTAATATCGACAAGCTAGAATATAAAATCAGAACCTTGTATCTTTTTATTTTGCTGAGATGTGGCTTATATACTGAATCAACTCTTATCATTTTTTGAAATGGTTCCTTGTATACTCTTACTACAGTATATGACATGTGAATAACCTATCAACAGTTTAATATGCCCCCAGAGTACAAAGGTTATAGCAAAAAGAGATAATTATTTGCTTTACTTCTTTATTTCTTGTTTTATATTTTAAGAAAAATAAGTTTAATAATATATTTTTAAACAGTAATAATCTATATACATATATAATATATAATAATTGAGGTATGACCATATATTACAAAATACTAGCCCACTAAAGCACAGTGAAGATTAAAGATCAGTTTTATATTACTGGTTATATGACCCGAGTGCACATGCACCACGTCAGTGCAAGCTATGTTATGTTATGTGGGCATGACAATATAATAAAAAAAAATTAAAAAGTATATATGTAAATATATATTGTTATGAGACTTTAGCTATTTAAATTAAACATTTCTATTTTTGTGTTATAAAATGTAGTCATTCTAGCTTGAAAAAAAAATTTATATTTATTTCCTAATTTTTTTGTGATAGTTACAAGGTTGATTAAATGACAGACCTCACATATAGTTAGGGTATTGAAAATAACATCAAATAAAAAGTTACTGAAAATTCGAAATGTATTTAGGAGGTCTTAGAGATTACACAAATACTATTTGAAATTTTTGAGATGAGAAATAGTTTTATTAATCATAACATTAAATCACTTTGAACTCAGACCAGTAATGAAACAGACTAGATATTTTCACAAACAAATCTTTAATAAAAATATTTCATTAAAAAATCTGATTTTCTGTATACAAAATACTTTTAATTTTTATTAAATGTCTACCAAATTTTGTGAAGATACACATGCTGTATCAAATGTTATATTACAAATGTGTAGATGAACTTCTGTGTATTATACCAAGCCCATTGTTGAAAGATTAAATCAATTAATGTTACAAAACTATCAATTTATTGAAATTAATGTTTTCCATTGTTCTAGCTGTTTAAGTAATCAAAACATTGCCTTTATTCTTTATCATTGTTATTTTACATTAATAAATTAAGCTGACTTACAGCCTTGAATTAATGTCATGACTCACAAAAATAATTGATTAATTGAACTTACTGTCTGTGATTATTACTATTTCTCAATTATTCCAACTAACTAGGTCATATGTGAGAATAACCAATTAACAAATTCCACTAGTCATCAAGCTCTAAACAAATATTATGTTGTTTACGTAACTTATTTTTTGTAGCTGTATTCGTTTTACATGTTTTCATGTTGTGTACATAGTTCACTTTCATCTGCAGATGTTCCCAACAATCTTCAAGCATATGGAATTACAACTCACAGTATGAAGTTGTCATGGCGACATCCTATTAAACTTAATCCAATAGGATACAAAGTAAGTAGATAAGTATGTATTTGTTGCTAATGTTCATGCACCTGTGTTGGATATAAATTGTTACTTGATT
This sequence comes from Tachypleus tridentatus, assembly GCF_004210375.1. NCBI lineage: Eukaryota > Metazoa > Arthropoda > Merostomata > Xiphosura > Limulidae > Tachypleus > Tachypleus tridentatus. The sequence goes on along the minus strand of NC_134828.1, from coordinate 26,694,104 downwards.
CAAATGTTATTGCATTTATGAAGTTCAGGTAGAGGAGTTTAATTACCAAGATCAGAAAAGTTGCAAATGCTTTTATATGGCATACTGTTTTCCAGTAATTTGATAGAAACCTTTAAATCTTCCAAAGCTTGATAAAACTCCTTTAATTTTAGAAAATGTTTTTATTTGGGAAAGGAAAGTTCTTTCATTAGTCATCATTGTAAAGCTGTTTTTCCCTGTATTCTAAACCATAGTTTTTTTGTTAGGAAGAATTTAAATGCTTGGCCTTATCAACATGTCTGGTTGAGGCATAAAATCTTTACTGTTAATAAAATATTCCAAAATCGTCCAGAACAGATATTAAAATTTGGAAGTAATTTAGCTCAGAAACTGGGAACATGCGTAAGTTCTATGAAGGGTAAGACAGGAAGATAATTTCTTACTCATTCACAAAGAGGTGATTGAGCATTGTCAACAAATAAATACTACAGTACATTAAAATTATAAGACTTCTCACAGTACTTGCTGAAAAACAACACACGCATCTTTTCAGTGTATACCATGTAATGTTTGTCTCAGCTACTGTCTACAAACATTCATATGCTTCCATGTATTGGTGATGGCTGTCACGCATACTGACTGTGAACATCAAGATTCTTCTGTGCACTGGTGATGGTTGTTATCTCACCTACTGTTTTTAATATCTATACTCTACCATGTACTAGTAATGGTTATCTCACCTACTGTCTATTAATATCCAGACTCTGCCATGTACTGGTAATGGTTGTTATCTCGCCTACTGTCTGCTAAAATCCAGACTCTACCATGTACTGGTAATGGTTGTTATCTCACCTACTGTCTGCTAATATCCAGACTCTACCATGTACTGGTAATGGTTGTTATCTCACCTACTGTCTGCTAAAATCCAGACTCTACCATGTACTGGTAATGGTTATCTCACCTACTGTCTGCTAATATCCAGACTCTACCATGTACCGGTAATGGTTGTTATCTCACCTACTGTCTGCTAAAATCCAGACTCTGCCATGTACTGGTAATGGTTGTTATCTCACCTACTGTCTGCTAAAATCCAGACTCTGCCATGTACTGGTAATGGTTGTTATCTCACCTACTGTCTGCTAAAATCCAGACTCTACCATGTACTGGTAATGGTTGTTATCTCACCTACTGTCTGCTAAAATCCAGACTCTACCATGTACTGGTAATGGTTGTTATCTCACCTACTGTCTGCTAAAATCCAGACTCTGCCATGTACTGGTAATGGTTGTTATCTCACCTACTGTCTGCTAAAATCCAGACTCTGCCATGTACTGGTAATGGTTGTTATCTCACCTACTGTCTGCTAAAATCCAGACTCTACCATGTACCGGTAATGGTTGTTATCTCACCTACTGTCTGCTAAAATCCAGACTCTGCCATGTACTGGTAATGGTTGTTATCTCACCTACTGTCTGCTAAAATCCAGACTCTACCATGTACTGGTAATGGTTGTTATCTCACCTACTGTCTGCTAAAATCCAGACTCTACCATGTACCGGTAATGGTTGTTATCTCACCTACTGTCTGCTAAAATCCAGACTCTACCATGTACTGGTAATGGTTGTTATCTCACCTACTGTCTGCTAAAATCCAGACTCTACCATGTACTGGTAATGGTTGTTATCTCACCTACTGTCTGCTAAAATCCAGACTCTGCCATGTACTGGTAATGGTTGTTATCTCACCTACTGTCTGCTAAAATCCAGACTCTACCATGTACCGGTAATGGTTGTTATCTCACCTACTGTCTGCTAAAATCCAGACTCTACCATGTACTGGTAATGGTTGTTATCTCACCTACTGTCTGCTAAAATCCAGACTCTGCCATGTACTGGTAATGGTTGTTATCTCACCTACTGTCTGCTAAAATCCAGACTCTACCATGTACTGGTAATGGTTGTTATCTCACCTACTGTCTGCTAAAATCCAGACTCTACCATGTACTGGTAATGGTTGTTATCTCACCTACTGTCTGCTAAAATCCAGACTCTACCATGTACTGGTAATGGTTGTTATCTCACCTACTGTCTGCTAAAATCCAGACTCTGCCATGTACTGGTGATGGTTGTTATCTCACCTACTGTCTGCTAATATCCAGACTCTGCCATGTACTGGTAATGGTTGTTATCTCACCTACTGTCTGCTAAAATCCAGACTCTACCATGTACTGGTAATGGTTATCTCACCTACTGTCTGCTAATATCCAGACTCTACCATGTACTGGTAATGGTTGTTATCTCACCTACTGTCTGCTAATATCCAGACTCTACCATGTACTGGTAATGGTTGTTATCTCACCTACTGTCTGCTAATATCCAGACTCTACCATGTACTGGTAATGGTTGTTATCTCACCTACTGTCTGCTAATATCCAGACTCTGCCATGTACTGGTAATGGTTGTTATCTCACCTACTGTCTGCTAAAATCCAGACTCTACCATGTACCGGTAATGGTTGTTATCTCACCTACTGTCTGCTAAAATCCAGACTCTACCATGTACCGGTAATGGTTGTTATCTCACCTACTGTCTGCTAATATCCAGACTCTACCATGTACCGGTAATGGTTGTTATCTCACCTACTGTCTGCTAAAATCCAGACTCTACCATGTACCGGTAATGGTTGTTATCTCACCTACTGTCTGCTAAAATCCAGACTCTACCATGTACTGGTAATGGTTGTTATCTCACCTACTGTCTGCTAAAATCCAGACTCTACCATGTACCGGTAATGGTTATCTCACCTACTGTCTGCTAAAATCCAGACTCTACCATGTACTGGTAATGGTTGTTATCTCACCTACTGTCTGCTAATATCCAGACTCTACCATGTACCGGTAATGGTTGTTATCTCACCTACTGTCTGCTAATATCCAGACTCTACCATGTACTGGTAATGGTTGTTATCTCACCTACTGTCTGCTAATATCCAGACTCTACCATGTACCGGTAATGGTTGTTATCTCACCTACTGTCTGCTAATATCCAGACTCTACCATGTACCGGTAATGGTTGTTATCTCACCTACTGTCTGCTAATATCCAGACTCTACCATGTACTGGTAATGGTTGTTATCTCACCTACTGTCTGCTAATATCCAAACTCTTCCATGTACTGGTAGTGGTTGTTATCTCACCTACTGTCTGCTAAAATCCAGACTCTACCATGTACCGGTAATGGTTATCTCACCTACTGTCTGCTAATATCCAAACTCTTCCATGTACTGGTAGTGGTTGTTATCTCACCTACTGTCTGCTAAAATCCAGACTCTACCATGTACTGGTAATGGTTGTTATCTCACCTACTGTCTGCTAATATCCAGACTCTACCATGTACTAGTAATGGTTGTTATCTCACCTACTGTCTGCTAATATCCAGACTCTGCCATGTACTGGTAATGGTTGTTATCTCACCTACTGTCTGCTAATATCCAGACTCTGCCATGTACTGGTAATGGTTGTTATCTCACCTACTGTCTGCTAATATCCAGACTCTGCCATGTACTGGTAATGGTTGTTATCTCACCTACTGTCTGCTAAAATCCAGACTCTACCATGTACTGGTAATGGTTGTTATCTCACCTACTGTCTGCTAAAATCCAGACTCTACCATGTACTAGTAATGGTTATCTCACCTACTGTCTGCTAAAATCTAGACTCTGCCATGTACTGGTAATGGTTATCTCACCTACTGTCTGCTAATATCCAGACTCTACCATGTACTGGTAATGGTTGTTATCTCACCTACTGTCTGCTAAAATCCAGACTCTACCATGTACTAGTAATGGTTATCTCACCTACTGTCTGCTAAAATCTAGACTCTGCCATGTACTGGTAATGGTTATCTCACCTACTGTCTGCTAATATCCAGACTCTACCATGTACTGGTAATGGTTGTTATCTCACCTACTGTCTGCTAATATCCAGACTCTACCATGTACTGGTAATGGTTGTTATCTCACCTACTGTCTGCTAATATCCAGACTCTACCATGTACCGGTAATGGTTATCTCACCTACTGTCTGCTAATATCCAGACTCTACCATGTACTGGTAATGGTTGTTATCTCACCTACTGTCTGCTAATATCCAGACTCTACCATGTACTGGTAATGGTTGTTATCTCACCTACTGTCTGCTAAAATCCAGACTCTACCATGTACTAGTAATGGTTATCTCACCTACTGTCTGCTAAAATCCAGACTCTACCATGTACTGGTAATGGTTGTTATCTCACCTACTGTCTGCTAATATCCAGACTCTACCATGTACTGGTAATGGTTGTTATCTCACTTACTGTCTGCTAAAATCCAGACTCTACCATGTACTAGTAATGGTTATCTCACCTACTGTCTGCTAAAATCCAGACTCTGCCATGTACTGGTAATGGTTGTTATCTCACCTACTGTCTGCTAAAATCCAGACTCTACCATGTACCGGTAATGGTTGTTATCTCACCTACTGTCTGCTAAAATCCAGACTCTACCATGTACTGGTAATGGTTGTTATCTCACCTACTGTCTGCTAAAATCCAGACTCTACCATGTACCGGTAATGGTTATCTCACCTACTGTCTGCTAAAATCCAGACTCTACCATGTACCGGTAATGGTTATCTCACCTACTGTCTGCTAAAATCCAGACTCTACCATGTACTGGTAATGGTTGTTATCTCACCTACTGTCTGCTAATATCCAGACTCTACCATGTACCGGTAATGGTTGTTATCTCACCTACTGTCTGCTAATATCCAGACTCTACCATGTACTGGTAATGGTTGTTATCTCACCTACTGTCTGCTAATATCCAGACTCTACCATGTACCGGTAATGGTTGTTATCTCACCTACTGTCTGCTAATATCCAGACTCTACCATGTACCGGTAATGGTTGTTATCTCACCTACTGTCTGCTAATATCCAGACTCTACCATGTACTGGTAATGGTTGTTATCTCACCTACTGTCTGCTAATATCCAAACTCTTCCATGTACTGGTAGTGGTTGTTATCTCACCTACTGTCTGCTAAAATCCAGACTCTACCATGTACCGGTAATAGTTATCTCACCTACTGTCTGCTAATATCCAAACTCTTCCATGTACTGGTAGTGGTTGTTATCTCACCTACTGTCTGCTAAAATCCAGACTCTACCATGTACTGGTAATGGTTGTTATCTCACCTACTGTCTGCTAATATCCAGACTCTACCATGTACTAGTAATGGTTGTTATCTCACCTACTGTCTGCTAATATCCAGACTCTGCCATGTACTGGTAATGGTTGTTATCTCACCTACTGTCTGCTAATATCCAGACTCTGCCATGTACTGGTAATGGTTGTTATCTCACCTACTGTCTGCTAATATCCAGACTCTGCCATGTACTGGTAATGGTTGTTATCTCACCTACTGTCTGCTAAAATCCAGACTCTACCATGTACTGGTAATGGTTGTTATCTCACCTACTGTCTGCTAAAATCCAGACTCTACCATGTACTAGTAATGGTTATCTCACCTACTGTCTGCTAAAATCTAGACTCTGCCATGTACTGGTAATGGTTATCTCACCTACTGTCTGCTAATATCCAGACTCTACCATGTACTGGTAATGGTTGTTATCTCACCTACTGTCTGCTAAAATCCAGACTCTACCATGTACTAGTAATGGTTATCTCACCTACTGTCTGCTAAAATCTAGACTCTGCCATGTACTGGTAATGGTTATCTCACCTACTGTCTGCTAATATCCAGACTCTACCATGTACTGGTAATGGTTGTTATCTCACCTACTGTCTGCTAATATCCAGACTCTACCATGTACTGGTAATGGTTGTTATCTCACCTACTGTCTGCTAATATCCAGACTCTACCATGTACCGGTAATGGTTATCTCACCTACTGTCTGCTAATATCCAGACTCTACCATGTACTGGTAATGGTTGTTATCTCACCTACTGTCTGCTAATATCCAGACTCTACCATGTACTGGTAATGGTTGTTATCTCACCTACTGTCTGCTAAAATCCAGACTCTACCATGTACTAGTAATGGTTATCTCACCTACTGTCTGCTAAAATCCAGACTCTACCATGTACTGGTAATGGTTGTTATCTCACCTACTGTCTGCTAATATCCAGACTCTACCATGTACTGGTAATGGTTGTTATCTCACCTACTGTCTGCTAAAATCCAGACTCTACCATGTACTAGTAATGGTTATCTCACCTACTGTCTGCTAAAATCCAGACTCTGCCATGTACTGGTAATGGTTGTTATCTCACCTACTGTCTGCTAAAATCCAGACTCTACCATGTACTAGTAATGGTTATCTCACCTACTGTCTGCTAAAATCCAGACTCTGCCATGTACTGGTAATGGTTGTTATCTCACCTACTGTCTGCTAAAATCCAGACTCTACCATGTACTAGTAATGGTTATCTCACCTACTGTCTGCTAATATCCAGACTCTACCATGTACTAGTAATGGTTATCTCACCTACTGTCTGCTAAAATCTAGACTCTGCCATGTACTGGTAATGGTTATCTCACCTACTGTCTGCTAAAATCCAGACTCTGCCATGTACCGGTAATGGTTATCTCACCTACTGTCTGCTAATATCCAAACTCTGCCATGTACTTGTAATGGTTGTTATCTCACCTACTGTCTGCTAAAATCCAGACTCTGCCATGTACCGGTAATGGTTATCTCACCTACTGTCTGCTAATATCCAGACTCTACCATGTACTGGTAATGGTTGTTATCTCACCTACTGTCTGCTAATATCCAGACTCTACCATGTACTGGTAATGGTTATCTCACCTACTGTCTGCTAAAATCCAGACTCTGCCATGTACCGGTAATGGTTATCTCACCTACTGTCTGCTAATATCCAGACTCTACCATGTACTGGTAATGGTTGTTATCTCACCTACTGTCTGCTAATATCCAGACTCTACCATGTACTGGTAATGGTTATCTCACCTACTGTCTGCTAAAATCCAGACTCTACCATGTACTGGTAATGGTTGTTATCTCACCTACTGTCTGCTAATATCCAGACTCTACCATGTACTGGTAATGGTTATCTCACCTACTGTCTGCTAAAATCCAGACTCTACCATGTACTGGTAATGGTTATCTCACCTACTGTCTGCTAATATCCAGACTCTACCATGTACTGGTAATGGTTGTTATCTCACCTACTGTCTGCTAATATCCAGACTCTACCATGTACTAGTAATGGTTGCCTCATCAATTGTTTGTAAACATTCAGATTCTTCATCTACTTGTAACAGGTGGGTCATTTTGATTTGACTTTTCACAAATAAAATTATGTAAAATTCCATGAAACAGTAGTGTGTTTAGCTGAATGAGCACATGGACCACCAACACAAGAAATTTACATATGAATCAACTAGAAAACTGATACTTTATATCCATATCTAATATATACTGACATCTTCATTGACATCAAAATTGCTAATATTGTCTTAATCAGTTTTTCATCAAATATGTCAAAGTTTTTCATTTGGTTGAGTAAGTAAACCTTTTATCATATTCAGTAATTCTGATATACATAAAACAAATAATCCACTAAATTATTACAGAAAATATATGCAGATGTAATCCAGTTTTATTTGGAGAACTTATTTAAACATTATTTATTGTATATTGTTAGACTATGGAAAATGCAAGTCAAAACTAACAAACAGATTGCCTCTAGGAACTGGGAAAATGGTTGCACGATGGCCATATTTTTCAATAAAAGGAATTCCAGAAAGAACTAATTCAGATTTGTCTAACCTCAAGAAATGCTGAAGATAACTGGTACAGATTTTTTTTGCCTCAGAATATGCAAGAGAGGACTAATTTTCAACCAAAAACATAGAGTTTTTCTGGATATTGTTATGATTTCTCAAATTAGCTCCCCAGGTTAAATGTATAAATAGGGCCTTCATGTAATTTGTTCAGTATGCTGGGTCACTGCTGATTCTTTTAACAATAACTTGATATTTATTGTATATTGTCACCAGCTGTTTATTTGCATGTATCTTTCCCTTTTATTGACCATTACATTCCTTAGTCAGTGAAGTAAACGTACTTTTTGTATCCTTTCTCTCTGCTACAATAGTAGTTGTTTATATAAACAATTGATGTTTCAATTTGTCACTATGTCTCTTGTTACATAACAATTCCTTGTTTTTTTGACTACCGCCTTTATGAAGCTTCTGTTATATGCTCGTTAATGTGCATATCCTTGCTGCAACTCGTGTATCTATGTCGTAAATAGGTAATTCAATTTTCTTTCCTGGAAATGCATGGCAGTAATTGGAACGATATTTATAGAAGCCATTACTGTGTTTGTTGTATTCCAGCTGTCTTGAAGAGCTCTAAATTGACCAAATTTCATCAATGACAGTGGATAAATATGGTGTGGTTAGAATATTATTATTACACACCTTTCATATTCTCAAAAATCTCTGAGGAACTAAATCAAGAATGTATTATTTAAAAATTTAATAATGTCTTATGATAAATATAATGGGATATTGAGACCCTCTAATGCCATTCAGTCATTTCTGCACCTGGTCAATTTTTGTAATTGTGTAAATTTAGGTAATGAACATCTGTCACTGGTTATTGTATTTTTTTGGGGAGTATCACACATTGATGCTTATTGTTATATGTTTGGATGAAGAAGAGATGTTGTTTGTATGTCAATGTTTCACACCCATACTTTCTGACTAGTCTCAGTCAAAATACCTTTTAGTCCCTTCTGTTGGAGGTACATAGGGTTTTAAGTGTTTGGATCTGATCTGACCCTGCCCGTGTCACTCCATGGGAGCCTTTATATTGTGTCTTACCTGTACTTTGAACAGGTACATCAGCTGGTATGTACATATTATATGTGTAAAGTGAAGTTGCTGAGCTATCTTGTTTCTTGAGAACGAACTTAAATGGGCAAACAGTCAGATAAATGGTTTTGATGTTGAGAGGCATTTCAGTTTTTACTTTGTCAAACCAGTACCAGACAAAAGTTACAAACCACTATTTTGACTTCATAGCAGTTTCTGAATACATAGCAAGAATACATTTGGTGAAATCAAAATTGGGACTTGTATTTTTGTTAAATGATGTCTACAATTGTCTACAGTATCTCCAGCCTTATGTTTACTTGTTTACTATCCCTATTTGTAGTTTTTAAATCGTTAATTTTTAATTTATCTTGCATCTCAAACCTTAAACTTGTTTGTTTAATTTTTTTTGCAACTGTATTTTCACTCTAAGTTAGCTATCTTGTTTCTGTGTTTTTTATATTTTACATCTGTTCCCTCCTTTTAAATTAATGATGTTTAATTGTTAACTTTCAGGAGAAAACTACTGTTGTTTCATGACTAACATTTTTTATTTAGATATCCTATGGTGCTCACAAAGAGTTTTTTGACAGCCAGGGACAACTACAAGAGCTTCACATCTCACCTATAGACATTTTTATTGAGGAACATCACAGAGAGTACACCATTGACGAACTTATGCCTTTCACAACCTATCAAGTCAATGTAACTGCTGTTCCTCCTGACCAACTGTATCGTCCACCAACAAGAATAGCTGTCACAACAGCTAGAGCTGGTGTGAAACTAAACTTCTATATATTTTTGTTTTCATTGATGTGTTGTTTAATACTGTCAAATTAGGCAGATGTTTATGAAGATGTCATGTAATTTTTTTATTTTTTTTTTTAGTTTGTATCTCATAACAGCTAGTCACATGTATCATGGGTGGGATTAGGGTTTCAATTCCCCAACCTTCTACAGAGTGCCATTCAATATGATATTATGCTTTTGATGTCAAATCAAATATAAATAATTCCTGTTACTATACACCTCTGAATTTCCAACAGTATCTATTCGAGTAGAAAAAATACCACATAATATATAGAGACGCTGGATGAAAAAAAAACTTTACACATACTTTTAGGAGGTTATAGAGATCATACGACTGGGATTTTCAAACTGTACAATAGACAAAAGTGTTTTTACTTTTCACATGAACATTATTTTGCACTTCAGCTTCTCAGAGTCTGAATCAGATTGATGTCACCATTACACAGACATTTATTTAGTATAAAAACTTTATTAACACATACAATTGTTTTGTTTCCAATGTAGTTGTACTGTTAACTAAAAGCTTGCCATATTTCATGAAGATATACTAAATAAAGTAACCATTACTTACCCAGCATTGCAAATTCAGTTGATAAAAACAAATGACTTTTGAGCTTATTATGACCCCCTCTCTAAGAGTTGAATTCTTAAATTTTTGGTTAAACTTACCCATAAAACGACTATAGGTAACACTGGGATGAATAAAATTATATGTGAAACTGATTCCTGATTAGCAGATATCACCAAATTTAATCTAAGGTAGTTTCATGTATATTCCTGTAACTATAATGATATAGTTCCAACCTAAATCAAAATCTAAATAATAATAAGGCTCGAGAAAGGTTCATTTCTTATTATTTTCTTACCCGAACTCTTAAGTTTTAATAAGAGAAAATATTAACACACTGATGTATGTTTTGGGAACACAGTAGCTGTACTTCCTCATATTTAAAAAAATGATCAACTAAGTTTACCTACTATTCATTCACAATAGACATAAATTTTAAAGTTACAATAGCATTGCAAAATTACTTTTCCAGTGTGACTTCTCTTGACATCTACTTGCAATTACCCTATAAGAGTAACTGACATCTACTTGCAGTTACCCTATTAGCATCACTAGCATCTGCTTACAATTACCCTGCTAAACTGACTACTCTGACATCTACTTGCCGTTACCCTTCTAGGTGTGACTACTCTGATATCAACGTACAGTTACCTTTCGAGGTATGACTACTCTGATATCTACTTACAGTTACCTTTCTATGTGTGACTATGACTTTTTTACAATATTAATCTTTTGTCTTTCAGCTCCAAGGCCTATGGTCAAGCCTGATCACCTTGGGGTTAATAATAACCAGGAAATTAAGGTGATATTACCCCAAGCCTCGGAGGAGTATGGTCTGATAAGTCACTACTACCTCATAGTTGTTACAGAAGAACAGGCTAGAGAGAATACTGACACATATACAGAGGATGAGGTGAAAAACCTAGATTTATGGTCATTATTTATCTAGATGTGAATAGATGTAAGCTAAGATGACCACAATGCAGAGTTCCAGATTGAGTTATGATTGATTTAAATTTATAAATAAAATATTACTTTTGTTCATGTTTTTATGAGGTGTCCAAGAAGGTATAGTGGTTCATTACATAGATATCAGGAAAACATTATTTTATTTTATTTTGTTAAAAGGAGCTCGTTAAAGTATAGTGGATCATTACCTATATCAGTGCTTCTCAACTGGGTAAATGGCTCATCCAGAGGTTAATAAGTATTAGCAATTATACAACAAATTCAAGAGCAAAAAAGTCATTATTATTTATTCTAGTCGTAGTTTGATGAATACAATTACTTGTTGTGTTGATTCTAGTTTAATTTCATTGTATATTTAAGTCATAATAAAGAATTCTGTATTATAATTTGGTACTTTCTGTCTTTTGTTTGAGCTGGTGTGAGTAAGCTGTTGTGAAACACTTACAAGGATGAATGGTATTGAAAAACTTTGAGAAGCACTGACTTAAATAAAGGATAATATTACTTAGTTTATATTATTTTGAGGAATATAACAAAGCATAACTTATTAGATACTTATTTTTTTTCCAAAATCTGTTTTTTTCACATAAAATTGTTTTAGTATTGTATGGATCTGTACCTCATTCATTTGGATATCTTTTTTCAACAGTCATCACAATTGCCCCAACATTCTCTTGTCCAGCTTGTTCTACGGAACAGGCCATTCAAAATGACCTGTTTGCTCCTTCGCTATCATTTCGTGAAGTTCTATATCTTTTGGAGATGTGGTCTTCTATGACTTCTCTAATACCCCTTAGTAGGGCTCATAAAGGGGTCCCTTTAGTGGGTATTAATTTCAATGTCCTTAAACTCTTTGCTGTTTGTTGGACTTTGAATAATTTTATTCCTATCTCCAGAGATTGGTTGGTCATGATTCACTTTTACAATTTAACAGAGGTAGCTTGTGTCAATCACCTAGGGGAGTAACTGGTTGAGAACCCTATGTTTTCACATCTTGAGGCTCACAGTTATCACATTCATTTGATGGCATGTCATGTATTGGATGATTTCAACCTATTTGCAGATTGTTTTTTGCAACCAGACTGAGTTTACCCAATGGGGAGTGGTTTTTTTATCTCTCTGTTTCTTGGTGGCTTTGCAGTTGGTGTTGTACTCCACATATTGATGCAGTTGCCACTTACCTGAGTCACCAGTTACTTCTATTTCCATCCTTGAGCTTTGGTTGTAGATACCTTTAGCCTGGATTGGTCAAACAAGCTCTTTTATGTTTATCCTCCTATCTGATTACTTTATCAAATAGTCTCCCACATTCATATTACTCTGTGTAAAGTCCTTTTGATTGCTACATACCGGCCTCACCTAACCATGATTTCCTTGTTTTTACTGCAGTTACAGATGTTTCCTCCCATATCTCTCCCTTTATTCCCTGACCTCAGTCATCAACCACAGTGCCCTCAGCTAGTACAGCGGTAAGTCTACAGATTTACAACGCTAAAATCAGGGGTTCAGTTCCCCTCGATGGGTTCAGCAGATGGCCCAATGTGGCTTTGCTATAAAAAAACAAATCAACCACAGTAGCAAGTTATGCATTCCACATATTATGTTTTACATCTTCATGCCTGGCTTTTGTCCAGTCCCTGGCAAGGAGATCCAGTTTTTTATGTCAGCTGGCATTTAACTTAGGTTATTCTCTTTGTCCTTTATCCCTGGCTATGCATCAGTGGAAATGGAATGTTCTTTACATGAGGACCCTGGCTCAGGGAATTCTGACTTCCTGTCTATTGGTTGCTAGAGTCTCAGAGTTTCTTTCATGGCCTTTTGAGAAGGGGTTTTTGGTCTCCTCAATATCTGGGCATCAGGCAGCCCTATCCCATACTTTCTATTTTTCTTTGTGCCAAAAGGTCTTTCTTTCCCCTGTCCTTACCCTTTTGATTAGTTCTTTCTGTATACATTGGTTGCCCTAACATCCAGTAATTCTGGAGAATGACATTAGTGTTTGCTTCCTTACTCCACCTCTGTTTGAGCCAATTGCCTTGTGTTTTATGTTTCACCTATCTCTTAAGGCATATTTCACTGTCATCTTGGCCAGCAGGAGTCATTGGTCAGATATGTTTTCCATCACTCACTAATGTACTTTGTACCACCCAACATATATTCTCCTTCATCTGGATTATTCTTTTCTTCCCAAGACCTCAGCAGCTCATGAGGGTAACTCCTCCTTTTCACTCATTTTCCTTCTTTTTGTTCCTGATCATGTTCTGGATAGACTTCTATGTCTGATGCATGCTCTTTGTTGTTGTATTGCCTGCACATCTTCATTCAGGGATTCCCATCCATTTATTCCCTAGCATCTCTTTTCCTCTTGGGATCTTTCTCCCTTTAACTTTACCAGTTGGGTTCATCATTTAATCCAGTTGGCTTATTTTTCTTTGTCCCATTCTCAACATATGTTATTTCATGTTATCTCCCATTAAATTTATCACATCACCTTTTCCCTTGCTTCTTGTCTCGGTCAACCTTTGAAGATTTTACAGTCAGACAAGTGAACAACCCTTCAGATATTCATTTTGCATTATCTCCATCACATTGAGGTTTCTGCATCTTCGAGTTATCACCTACCAACTATGGGTATACTTCAAACTTTGGTTAGGTTTTGACACTAGGTACGTATTTATTAGTGCTTTTTTTTCAGAGGCTCTTACTTTGAATTTCATCTATTGAATCCTGTTCTGTGGCAAGTAGTACCTGCACAGGTATTCTTTCTTTGCAGATTCATACTATATACTATGTTGACTTGCATACTCCTTTCATAGCTCTGAATGCTTATTATTGAGATATGGTTTCATGAGATCACTAGAAGGCCAATAATTTTGTGGTATATAGTTCATAAGTAGGCCTCTCTTGGACTGTACAACCCATGGACAGCATGGGTAAAGCAGAAGGGGATGTCTGTCTGGATGAGAAATAATAATTTCTCACAAGGTGTACATCTATTGATTATTGTCTTTAATTGTATACACTTTTGTACTTTATGCTAACAAGAGAGCCAGTACAAAAACTAAGTATTAAGTAAGCCTCCTTAAACACATTTCATAATCTAATTTAATAACATCTTCAAAAATTCTTACTTAGAATTTTCTTTTTTTCAGCTAATGAAAACAACTTTAGATCAACGTGAACCTTACATTACTGCTAAATTCTTAAGACGCAACATGCCCCAAAACTTTCTTCTAGGAGACGGGAAAGTCTATAATGGCTTCCTGAATCACCGCTTACAACATGGGCAGAAGTACAGGATATTTGTGAGAGCAGTAGTGGATACACCGTTAGAGGTAAGAAGAAAATAATACAGTGGATATTTAATAAAATAATGGGAGATAAACAGTTATAATGATGAAGAAAAGAATATTATAGATATTTAGTAATATAATGGTAGATATATCACTGGATCTAAAATGAAAATGTAATAGATATATAATAAAATAATGGTAGATATATCACTGGATCTAAAAGGAAAAGAATATAAGAGATATATAATAAAATAATGGTAGATACACCTCCACAGTTAAAATGGAAAGAATATTATAGATATTTAGTGAAATAATAGTAGATACACCATTAGAACTGAGAGGAAGAGAATATTGTCGGTATTTAGTAAATTAATGATAGATACACCACTGGAGCTATGAGGAAGAGAATATTGTAGGTATTTAGTAAATTAATGATAGATATGCCACTGGAGCTGTGAGGAAGAGAATATTGTAGATATTTAGTAAATTAATGATAGATATGCCACTGGAGCTGTGAGGAAGAGAATATTGTAGATATTTAATATCTGTACATATACCACTGTATGTTCATTATTAGAAAAGTGTAGATTTAACAGTTTTTCAGTTAGTAATGTATACACCACTGGAAGTTAGAAAAAACTTAGTATACCCTGTTGGAGGTAAAAAAAATCGTACTAGTATAAACTGCTTGAGGTAAGAAAACTTACTTGTAAATATTTACTCTAAAATGATATAAAAAGAAACCTATAAAACCTTTTGTATTGTACCACATTTAACAGAGAAATATTATTTAATAAATGCTAGAAAACGTATTTTGCTTCAGAGTTAAAATTAATGCTTTCATGAGATTTCCAGTTAAGGATAATGTAACATTATATTTCATAACACTAATTAACCAAGCCCAGAACTATGCAGTCATTTTGTTATCTAATCAAGTTTAAAAGAACCAACCAAGCTCTGAGAAACATGACTAAACTCAGTTTTTTTAAACTGTATTATCTCAAAGTATATTCTAAATTTCATTATATTCATCTTACTAGTTTTTAAGTGATCATTGTAGAGATAAACTTATCCCTCTATAAATAAGAATGGGTACTATATAATACAAAAATGTATGCAAACTGTTTTTTTTATATTCCAGAATCTCTATACCAGCAGTCCTCTGTCAGATGCTTTGAGTCTAGATATGAATGGTGGTCCTGGAGGTTCAGAAAATACTGAGACAACAGAAATTAATAAGAGTCATGATGATGAAGTTAATAAAGTTTACAGCAACCAACAATCTGGAATATTTTGGATCATTGGTCCAATAGTTGCATGTGTGTTGATCATAACTTGTGTCATTATTGTCTTTATTATGAAAAGGTATGACAGTAAGTCTTTTTGTTTAAGCAAAATATTCGTTTAATACAGTGTATACACCTAACTGTGCTCATTTGTGCATGCATAGAGATAGAACATTGGGACAAGTCTGGAGGACAGGAAGAATTTACTTATAATTATGTTGTTTAAACCTAATATAAAAATATAATGTTTAACATAATTATGCAGATATATACTAAGACAAATGGATACCAAGAACTTGATTAGTAGCAGGGTTTTGTCCTTAAGAGTGCTGATAATTTGATTGGTAGTAGGTTAGCTGTACAAGACAAAGCAATAACAGATGTGTGGTACCCTTAGATGTTGGAGACAATATATATGTACACACACGAACATGCTACACTGAAAGAACCAGTCTGGGAAAATTGGGTTGTCTGTTGAGTCTCCTTTATGGTAGGGTTGTAATTATTTCCCTCAAACAAGAAACCAAAGTTTCCAAACTCTGAAGAACATATAAGACATTAACCTGTTCATTGCAGTAGACGAAATAACTCGTCCAGGCCGATTGGTAACACAGTGCCACGGACGATTTAATTAGTTTTCAATAATACCTAACTTCAACACTAGATGTCAGCACCATACATACATTTGACCTACTTACAAATTGTTTCACTTGCGATCCAAAATGGCGTCACAAAAAATGTTACAAAATGAAGAAGCATTAGAGTTGTATTTTGAACTAGGTTCGGAGTTGCGGTAGCAGATGAAATACTCGGCAGTCAACAGGTTAAAATCTGACTTATTCTCAAACTTCTTGATAGGCAGGTGTGGCTGTCTGACTGATGTGACAGAAATCAGTGAATTTTCCACAAGGCTAGAGTTAGAGTGAACTCCAAATTAAACCACCATCATGCATGTTAGTATGCATGATTTCTGTCAGTACTACCACAGACTGCTTCAAACTTGCTTTTATAGTTTTTTTAAACTATCACAGTAACAGTTATATTCTTCTACAAGTTAAATGAACTTTTCTGAACTAAAATTATTGTTCAATTAAAACTTGAAAATGCACTTAAAAACCAATTCATTTAAAGTCAAAACTCGAATATCCTATATGAAGAGGTCTGTGTTTGGCCACCAGTGTAACAAACTGAAACAAAACACTGCTATAACCAGGGTCCAAACAAAAAACAGAATTATTAAACTTTAATAACAACAGAAATGCTAAATAAAACTTTTAAAAATTAGTTATTAAAGCTGTGCCTGGCCAGGACATTATACAAATGTTAGAAAACAACATCAGTATTACCCAGGACATTATACAAATGTTAGTAAACAACATCAGTATTACCCAGGACATTATACACATGTTAGTAAACAACATCAGTATTACCCAGGACATTATACACATGTTAGTAAACAATATCAGTATTACCCAGGACATTATACAAATGTTAGTAAACAACATCAGTATTACCCAGGACATTATACAAATGTTAGTAAACAACATCAGTATTACCCAGGACATTATACAAATGTTAGTAAACAACATCAGTATTACCCAGGACATTATACACATGTTAGTAAACAACATCAGTATTACCCAAGACATTATACAAATGTTAGTAAACAACATCAGTATTACCCAGGACATTATACAAATGTTAGTAAACAACATCAGTATTACCCAGGACATTATACACATGTTAGTAAACAACATCAGTATTACCCAGGACATTATACACATGTTAGTAAACAACATCAGTATTACCCAGGACATTATACACATGTTAGTAAACAACATCAGTATTACCCAAGACATTATACAAATGTTAGTAAACAACATCAGTATTATCCAGGACATTATACAAATGTTAGTAAACAACATCAGTATTACCCAGGACATTATACAAATGTTAGTAAACAACATCAGTATTACCCAGGACATTATACACATGTTAGTAAACAACATCAGTATTACCCAGGACATTATACAAATGTTAGTAAACAATATCAGTATTACCCAGAACATTATACAAATGTTAGTAAACAACATCAGTATTACCCAGGACATTATACAAATGTTAGTAAACAACATCAGTATTACCCAGGACATTATACACATGTTAGTAAACAACATCAGTATTACCCAAGACATTATACAAATGTTAGTAAACAATATCAGTATTACCCAGGACATTATACACATGTTAGTAAACAACATCAGTATTACCCAGGACATTATACAAATGTTAGTAAACAACATCAGTATTACCCAGAACATTATACACATGTTAGTAAACAACATCAGTATTACCCAAGACATTATACAAATGTTAGTAAACAATATCAGTATTACCCAGGACATTATACAAATGTTAGTAAACAACATCAGTATTACCCAGGACATTATACAAATGTTAGTAAACAACATCAGTATTACCCAGGACATTATACAAATGTTAGTAAACAATATCAGTATTACCCAGGACATTATACAAATGTTAGTAAACAATATCAGTATTACCCAGGATATTATACAAATGTTAGTAAACAACATCAGTATTACCCAGGACATTATACAAATGTTAGTAAACAACATCAGTATTACCCAGGACATTATACAAATGTTAGTAAACAACATCAGTATTACCCAGGACATCATACAAATGTTAGTAAACAACATCAGTATTACCCAGGACATTATACAAATGTTAGTAAACAACATCAGTATTACCCAGGACATTATACACATGTTAGTAAACAACATCAGTATTACCCAGGACATTATACAAATGTTAGTAAACAACATCAGTATTACCCAGGACATCATACAAATGTTAGTAAACAACATCAGTATTACCCAGGACATTATACAAATGTTAGTAAACAACATCAGTATTACCCAGGACATTATACAAATGTTAGTAAAGAATATCAGTATTACCCAGGATATTATACAAATGTTAGTATCAGTATTACAGGACATTATACAAATGTTAGTTACAACATCAGTATTACCCAGGACATTATACAAATGTTAGTAAACAACATCAGTATTACCCAGGACATTATACAAATGTTAGTAAACAACATCAGTATTACCCAGGACATTATACAAATGTTAGTAAACAACATCAGTATTACCCAGGACATTATACAAATGTTAGTAAACAACATCAGTATTACCCAGAACATTATACACATGTTAGTAAACAACATCAGTATTACCCAGGACATTATACAAATGTTAGTAAACAACATCAGTATTGCCCAGGATATTATACACATGTTAGTAAACAACATCAGTATTACCCAGGACATTATACAAATGTTAGTAAACAACATCAGTATTGCCCAGGACATTATACAAATGTTAGTAAACAACATCAGTATTACCCAGAACATTATACAAATGTTAGTAAACAATATCAGTATTACCCAGGACATTATACACATGTTAGTAAACAACATCAGTATTACCCAGGACATTATACAAATGTTAGTAAACAACATCAGTATTACCCAGGATATTATACAAATGTTAGTAAACAATATCAGTATTACCCAGGACATTATACACATGTTAGTAAACAACATCAGTATTACTAATTTAAATAAACAGGAATTTGGAAGAAGAACCAGAAGAATAAAAGTTAATTCTGAAAAAGTACAATATTCAAAATCACCAAAATAAATAAACAGTATCAGGTAACAATCATTAATAAGTCATTCTAACATTTTCCCTTGTTTGTGACCCCACGTGCTTAGCTGCAGTGAGGAGAAAAGAGAGAACAGGGCTTCTTCCATGCCTGTTTAACTTTTGTTTTGTCCCTCCTTTCGTTGTGTGTCTGTGTGTCAACCTTCTTTTTCTTGCTGTTGATTGAAAATTAAATAGAATCTTTTTTTGAAGATTTACCTCTGGTGTTCAGATCCAGAATCAATATTTATTTCATAGTTATAAAGTCAGTTAAATTATAATACTTGTACAATATTGTTTACTTTGTGCATGTTATTTTGTGTTATTGAGTGTTTTAGTTAAGTAAACTTTATTTATTGTACTGATACCATTAGTGCAGTTGTCAGAATATTTACCAAATTCTTGTGACTCCATTTTTTTCCAAATACCAATTCCTACACATTAGTAAAATGTTGTTGGGTAGACAGGGCTAAACTTAGTGATTTTTCTTTTCTCTTTTTTAAGGGATTTTTCATAAATAAATGTGTATTTTAAACCAAAACATCCAACCTGTGGTATAACCTCACTGATCTTTATAAATCCTGTAGAAAGCTTTGTTTTTAGAATGTACATGTTAATTACTAAGTAATATATTTTAATCTTTGTGCTTGTTTCAAGAAGTTGCATTTTAATAATTATTTTTTGAGTGTGTGTGTGTGTGTGTGTTAGTGTTTGCTTTCGCTCATTAATAACTAATCACTATTAATTGTAAAACATTGTCTTGTTAACTGGTTGTTTTTGACCCTTGTACTAAATGCACTTTTTATTTAATTCCAACAGACGTAGACAGTTGAGTAAAACACCTGGTGGTGAAACAACGACAAAACTCCTTGTCAATCCTTCAGACAGAGAGTTTACTACCCATCCAATGGACCCTGTTGAGTTGCGAAGGCTGAATTACCAAACCCCAGCCATGATGAATCATCCTCCCATTCCACTGACAGAGTTGGCCAATCACATTGAAATGTTAAAATCAAATGAAAATCTGAAATTTTCACAAGAATATGAGGTTTGTGAAAAACTTGTCCTACTTTCACAGCATCAGCTAGACAAACGTATTGATAGTAAATTTTATATGAGTTTCTCATGTTTATGACATTGTTCATTCTAAAATCTGTGAAAAGTTCTAAACATCATCACAAATAACTTTGCCTTGCTTGTTATCTTTAGTACTGTTTATTAAATGGTGGCAAAAGTTCTTTGGAACTTCTATAGTAAAGATTTCTTTCAAGAACACATTGAAATCAGATACTTTGTCAGAACATTTCTTACTCCTGAATTTGTGGGGAAAAAAATAAACAACATAAACACAACATTATCAGTATTATAAGCCCCATTTTAGTTTTGAGTGAAGAAATTTCTTTATGAGATGCTTAACACATAATGTGATCCAAGTGGAGGCATTTCTCACTACATCATCTTAATTCATGGCTTGACATGTTTTGTGTTAGGTGTACTTCAGAATGGAAGATTCAGCAAGATATGTTACAAATATATAAATAAAAGGACTGGACACAAGATAATGAAAGTCTTTACTGAAGCTCTTTTGGATTTACATCAGTGACATAAATGAAGAAAGAGTCATTAGATTATTTAAATTAGCAGATTACATAAAGTTTTATGTGTTGCTGACTATAAGGATATTGCTGCTTTGTGAAAGAATTTTAATTATTTGGTGAGTTTGGCAAATAGGTAACAAATAGCTTCTATTTATAAGCTTAAGATAATGCATTTGGAATATCCCAATTTAAATTATGAATGTAATTATGATGTGAATAACCTTAGCAGAAGAACAAGATCTTGGTGTTCTGGTTGATTAGTTTATTAAACTGTCAGAACTATGTGTTGTTGTTAGTGATATGGTAATAGAAGTTTAGGTTATATAAAGAAGTATTGAATCCAAATCTAAAAAATTTTATAATCTCATTTGTTTAGACCACATTTGGAGTATTGTGTTCAGTCTTTAATACTACCTTATAAAGGACATTGAATTGTTGGTAAGGAATCATAGAAGATCTACTATGATAATACCTAGGATGGAAAAGTTGTCATTTGAGGATAGGTTAATACTTCTAAAGGGATCATATTGAGGCATTTAAGATTGTTTAAGGTGCAATAATTTAAGGGAAGGATTGATAAATATTTGACTGATAATGGCTGGCTTTGAGTTTTTTCACGTTTGTTTAATTTAGTAGATAAGATGGTCTAGGTTGTCCAGAAGATCTCTTGATGCCCTTTAATGTTACAGAAAAACAAACAACAATGTGCATACAACACCTTTGGGTGACGAACAGTTGCCTTCACTGGAAAGTTGTGTTGCTCAAACTGGCTATATTCCAGGTTGACCACCTTACTTGAAGCTCTTTTACAAACTGGCTAAATCTTGCATTACTTAGTTAAATAAGTAACATCTGACTTGCTTAGAGCAGTTAGTGCTACCAAAGTGACTAGTCATTTTCATTTAAAAAGTAAGGGACATTCTAACCTTAAGATAAATCACCTGATCAACTTTTGCAGAAAGTAGCTGATGAATTTCATAAACAAAATACACCTTGACAGGTATATCCTCCATGGAAGAACCAGGAGCTATCTCTAAAGTACAGTACAAAATTATAGTAAAAATAAATTACAAACCTTCTTGACTGTATATCGTGTAATATATTAGAATAATCGACTCATTCCCTAAACAAATCATTAAAATTCTAGAATATACAAGAAAGGAGTGTATTATATCCCATTGTTCTGTATTGTGCACACAGTAATAAAGGTAAAGGATTTATTGGAAACAAAGTGTTAATTTAACCAAGGATCATAAGCTAAACAAGAAGGATTAACTGTTACAACAAATATTAAAATATGATTCACTAATTTTAAGTTTGAATAGCAACAAATATGATACTGACTGCTTTAACTACATTTAGTCCATAGAACCTGGGCAGCAGTTTACTTGGGAGAATTCCAACTTGGAGGTTAACAAACCTAAGAATCGGTATGCTAATGTTATTGCTTACGACCACAGTCGAGTGGTGCTGCAACCTCTACAAGATATTCCAGGCTCAAATTACATCAATGCTAATTACTGTGATGGTTACAGAAAGCAGAATGCCTATATTGCTACTCAGGGACCTCTACCAGAAACGTTTGGAGACTTCTGGAGAATGGCTTGGGAACAGCGTTCAGTCTCTATCGTCATGATGACAAAATTGGAAGAAAGAACCAGAATTAAAGTAAGTTTGTTTTTTATCATTTAGTTCTACACTATGATCTAGCAGTTCATATACAAACACTATTACTTTTTTGTATATTTTTAAGAAACATTTTACAATCTGTGCAAGTGTTGTCATTTGATCATCTGGAAATTTGAATCTGATCGCAGTATCTAACTCGAGATACATACAATTTTTGTTTGAATTAGTTTTTCTATGGAAACCTGGTATTCATAAAATATACTCAGATCTAATCAGGTTCATAGAGTTAAACAAAATTAAATTGTTTAGTTATCATCTGTTTAGTTCTTTCTTGTTTGACCTTTTATTTATAGTGTGACCAGTACTGGCCCAGTAGAGGTACAGATACTTATGGAGTAATGCATGTCACTTTGACAGATGTACAGGAATTGGCAACATACTGTATACGAACCTTTACATTACAGAGGGTAAGTCATGGTTAACTTTCACCTATTTTAAACAAAATAATGAGTTATCTTAAACTATGTTATGCAGAATAGTTCTGAAAAATTTGTTGTGTCAATAAAGCTTTAATTTGTTTGATTTTTCAATAACATATCTTGTTTTCTCTCTCTTCCAATAGATGGGATACTCAGAGAAGAGGGAGATTCGACAGTTTCAGTTTACAGCATGGCCAGATCATGGAGTGCCAGATCATCCCACACCTTTCTTGATCTTTCTGAGACGAGTTCGGTCCATGAATCCCCCAGATGCTGGACCTATCATTGTGCATTGCAGGTAACATTCAAATATCTTTATGACCTTCTCATTTTTACCTGGTTGTCATCCTTTAAAAGATTTGAAAAACTATAAAGTGCATGTTTTAGAGAAATTTAAAAGGATAATCTCTTGTGAAAAGAAATTCTATTACTTCAAATATTCAGTGATAAAGTTCTTTGCGAGCCAATGAAAATATTGTAAATGTTTTGCCACTGACTTCACAAGAAGACACTTTTATAAGTTAAAAATATATGAATATGATATAAGTGAAATCAGAAAAAATAATACCAATGATTTCAGTACATTTGTTGGAAAATAACTACGCATTTTTTATAAGGTACAAGAAAAAAACGTGTTCGTTGTTTAGTGAGTTAGCTATTTTGAAAGTAAAATAATGGTTATTTTATCATCATTGTTCAATTACTTGATGTGTGATGTTTACATTGTAGTGCTGGAGTTGGAAGAACTGGTTGCTTTGTTGTCATTGATTCCATGTTGGAGAGGCTTAAACATGAAAACACAGTTGACATATATGGCCATGTCACATGTTTGAGGGCCCAGAGGAATTACATGGTACAGACAGAAGACCAATACATTTTAATCTATGATGCTGTTTTAGATGCTGTTCTCTCTGGAAATACTGAAGTTCCTGCCCAAAATCTTTATTCCCACATACAGCAGCTAATGGAGGTTGTGCCAGGAGATAACAGTACTGGCATGGAAATAGAATTTAAGGTGTGGTTTACTGTGTTGTTTGATTAGAAAATCAGAAATTCTTTAAAGATACTTGAATTATTCATTGCAGTTTTTTTAGGTAAAAAAGAAACAGTAAAATATGCAATTATTTCTCTACCATTTTAATCCATAGAATTAATTACACTGGGTTATAGTTTACAATTAGCTGTAATGTTTCTAATCATTAGCGTCTTTTACTATTGTAATAATTATAATCAATGAACAAAATGCATCTTTGTGCACAGCTTGTCTCTGTTCTCTTCTTTATTTCTGTGATATATAATTCCTGCATACACTTAACTGTAGCTTGTAACAACAGTCTCATTTAAAGTCAGTTGCTTGTGACACAGTTAACAAGAAAAGTGTAAGTTTTATCACTGCAATGAGCTTTATTTTTGTCTTCTTTATTAATATGAATTTTTTTGCCAACAGAAATATTATTTTGTATATGTCATTTACTATTCCTTTCAGAGGTTAACAAGCATAAAGACAGCCTCTGCTAAGTTTATTAGTGCCAATCTTCCAGTCAACAAGTTCAAAAATAGATTAATGAATATCTTGCCTTGTAAGTAATATCCGTTCAAAGTTTTTTTTAAAGTTTTGTTTGTGAGTAATTATGCCGAGAAACTACAATCATGAGTAACTGAGCCAGGCTTCTAGTTAAAAAAAAAAAATCTTTGTAAAGTAGTTCTGTGTTGTAACTTTAATATTAATTCTTTAAGATTCTTTAGTGTAATGGTAATTTATCTTTCAAGAATATTTTATAAATATATATAAGTACATGATTATGAAATTTTAAACTTCATTTTTAGATAGAGAAGTTTGCTATAGCCATCTCTGTTTACTAATTTACTCTCAAAAATAATCAACATTGTCTTTTAGTTCTCAAAGATAGGATGTAGTAAAAATGTTCTTTGTTAAATGTGTTAGCTTAAGATGAAGAAGCATTATGTTGTTGTGAAGTAAAAATATTTAAATAAACAGTAGATCCTTTATTTGTAGCACTTCATCTTGTTTTTCATTTGTTTCAATTCTGAGATTACCAAAATATTTTACTCCTTCTAAATAACTTTTTCATAAAAATTTAATTTAATTTAAGAAATCAATTAAAAAATAGAGATAATGTTTATTGATCGTTACTTTGTAAAGCTGTTATTAATTAACATTTATTGATTTATCTATTAATCAATATTTCTCAACAGATGAAGCCACGCGAGTTTGTCTCCAGCCGATTCGTGGAGTTGATGGATCAGATTATATCAATGCCAGCTTTATTGATGTAAGTTTATTTATTACATCACCACATACATTCAATTGATGGATCAGATTATATCAATGCCAGCTTTATTGATGTAAGTTTATTTATTACATCACCACATACATTCAATTGATGGATCAGATTATATCAATGCCAACTTTAAAAATATATATGTAAAAACGGCTTGTTTGGGTTGAGAAAATTCGGTTATTGTCAGGTTCACAAAAAAAACCTGATAATGACCAAAGAAGGTTGAAACATTGTTCGCTCCTCTACATAAAAATTTTCTCAACCTAAACCAGCTGCTTTTACATATGTTTTTCTCTACAAGTGGGTTTTCTCATCATCACTGACAATGCCAGCTTTATTGATGTAAGTTTCTTTATTACATCACCATATACATTCATTTATGAAGTACCAGTTTCAGGATGTATCAACTGTTTTGTGGTGTTCAAGCATCATTAAACTTTTATCAGTTACTAACTTGATCGAGGTAAGTAGTGGTTTCAAAAAAATGTTTTAGCAACTCAAGTTCAACCAGCATATGTTGTGTTAATTTTCTGACAATAGACAAATGTAATTACAGTGAGTTTTTATCATATTTCTTTGTTTTCTTTTTAAACATCATTGCAATCAGCATAACAGTTGTCTGCTTTCCTATGTATCAATAAATTTTAATGTATAAAACCGTTCCATAAAGAAAACTTAGAGTAATAACTGTAGCAGGCTAATTGTCTGAAGTGATCAGTTTGAAGATGATTTTTGAGCTTATGTAAATGTTTTTTAAACCATAGTTAACAAAACTTATTCTGAGCACTTTCTCAGTTATCCAGACCCAATGTTACAACTAATTGATGCTTTTAGAAAACAAGACAGAAGATTTATTAACATAAATTTAATCAAGTTTGAAATATTTCTATGTTTAATATGGCAATTTTTGCAAAACATTTACATTCAGTGTATTATATGCTTAGTTCAACTTGAAGATGTATCAAAATAGAGAAATCAAATGCTAGAAAGACTCTTTGTGATTTAATAAAAATGTTGTTGTTTTTTATCCCCTAAGATATATAACTATATAAACTACTTAATTTCTTGTACATTCCAAAATAGGTCCTATATGCTTTGCTTCAACATCATTCTGTATATAATTATATTTTGTGTGATAAGATTATTTCTCTGACGTCTAAAAGGTTCTTAATATTAGTAGTTTTCAGGAAAGTATATTTTTCACTCTAGGGTTACAAGTATCAGAATGCTTACATTGCTACTCAGGGTCCGCTACCAGAAACAACTGAAGATTTCTGGAGGATGTTGTGGGAGCACAACTCAAACATTGTTGTTATGTTGACAAAACTTAAAGAAGTTGGTCGGGTAAGAGAGTATTAGATGTCAATTTTATTTATTCAATTTCAAATAATCCTGAGTCTGGATAGGTGGTTGTAGTTCTTCATGATCTATGGGCATTTTTTAATTGTCCATTAAATGGAAACCCTTTTATTCCTCACTTTTTTCTTGGACTTAAACTCATTACTTTGTGAAAATGTTAAAATTTACCCTTTCTGAACATGTATATATATATATAATTTTACTTCACTATTCCAGGAAAAGTGTCACCAATATTGGCCAAGTGAGCGATCACAGAGATACCTGTATTATGTGGTTGACCCTATTACAGAATACAACATGCCACAATACATCTTGAGAGAATTTAAAGTCACAGATGCCCGGGTAAGAATACTAGGATGAAAACAAATACACTCTTGATTGGATACCAATAGATATGTACCCATTTTTGGGTACCAACAGATATACCTATGTTGGAATACAAATAGATGTACTCATGTTGGGATACAAACTGATATAAAAGTACTTCATTGCCACTCAGGTTTTGTTGTATAGACAAAGAGATATCAAAATTAAAGATCAGATTAAACAGTTGCCAAGTTTCTTTATTTTGTTTTAAGAGGGTGATGTTTCAAACTAGCATTTTTCATCAGGTTGTGCATCTTATAACCAGGATTTTTAATGATTGTTTCACCTATTTTTTAAATGTCGGGATACCAACAGTTTCACTCATATTGTATATCACTATTCTAAAGACGTTTCTAAGGCATAATAAATTGGCTTGAATTTTTAGTGTGGATAACAGTTGAGAATTTAATCAAGTAATTGGGAAGCTGTGTTGCTGGTTTTATACAGTTTTACAGATAAGTTATTTTGGGTACCTTGTGTTTATCATTTTTTGTTTTGTTTTTTTAACTTTTGTAAATGATGAAATGTTTCTTGCACGATCTAATAAGTGTTTATTGAAACCTAGGATGGCCAGTCAAGAACAATTCGTCAGTTTCATTTCACTGATTGGCCAGAACAGGGAGTGCCCAAGTCAGGAGAAGGATTTATTGAATTCATTGGACAAGTTCACAAGACTAAAGAGCAGTTTGGTCAAGAAGGTCCAATTACTGTTCATTGCAGGTAGGAGAACTTATAGTTATTCCCTGTGAGGTGCATTGCAGGCATGAAAACTTCCACTATTCCTTAAGTTTTCAACTTAAGTGATTCTTAATGGTGGATAAGTTTTGAAACATTAGATTCATAAATGATTCATGTGCCACTGAAATAAATTAGTATTTCTATGTAATGGAAAAGGTTTATGTTTCTTAAGTGTACTTGTAGTTGTAAAATAAATTAAAGATTTTTCAGATGTAAGTAACTTCTGAAATAGATTTTGTATTTCTCATTAATCCATGAATTATGAAATTATTTATGTATTTTTCTGTAATTAATTTCAATCTACTTGATTTGAAATTACAGTACAACAAAAAGTATGTTTTTTTTTTATTATTTTGTGATTTGTTTTCCCATACATCAAAATTATCTAAGTGTGTTTATGAATACTTGAATATGTAGCAGTGTATTATTCTGTTTAAGCATTTTTGTACAACTTATAAACCGTTTAATGATTCAGTGCTGGAGTTGGTCGAACAGGAGTGTTTATCACCCTCAGTATTGTATTGGAAAAAATGCAGTATGAGGGATTTGTGGACCTCTTCCAGACAGTCCGGACCCTGAGAACCCAACGACCAGGAATGGTTCAAACAGAGGTAAGCATGTTCAGTACAAACGTGTGTTAGTTGGCACACTTAATATCTCCTGGCTTTCACTCTTTGTGATGTTTCATCTCTCATATTATGCACTATGTACAGCTGAATCTCTGTGTACTTTCAGAATTGTGTGTCATTTGTTCAAAAAAACAATTAATTTTACTACAATTTCTACTTTTGTATGAGTTGTAGATGTGTAGATATCTCTCCAGAGTAGTTAGCAGTAATCTTGGTTTTAAGGTAATAGCATTATTTAATTTCATAATTGTGTACTGCACTGTTGTAACAGAACTTATTGTTAATGAAACATTTTTCTTATATGCATTCAAATGGTGCTCTGATTCCAAAAAATATAACAGGGTTACCTTTGGTATTCCAGAGCAATTTTCTGAAGATTTACTTTTGTTGGAGCTATCTAACATAGGTATCATCTGAAAGAAACTTGTCTGCTTTATGACGTTTTCTAAGATGTAGTAGTTTATTATAAAACATTTTATGAATCTGTTAACATGCTGCCATTTATCAATTTGTGACTTTAAGAAGAATCAATTTATGATTCTGTTAAATTGTTACCATGTATCAGCTTATGATTCCATAAACATTTTTGTCTGCCAATTTATAATTCTGTTAAAATACTAATATATAGGAGCTTGTGATTTTTTATGCATCTTACTATGTAGCAACAGCAAAAGGCTTTCAGTTGTTTGTTTGTTTGTTTTTCTTTTTACGATACAGGACCAGTACCAGTTTAGCTACAGAGCAGCATTAGAATACCTTGGCTCATTTGACCACTATGCAAATTAGCCTTCACATCAGTTTGGCCAGTGAGTGTTGTGTCTGTGTACTCATACTTGAGACTTGCTGAAGAAAATTGTTTTCCTAATCTTACCACTTTCAACAGTTAGTCAATACTCGCACTTGGGACTTGCCGAAAAATATATGTCTACCCTTACCACTCAGTGATTAAAGTGTTGTGTGTGTGTGTGTGTACTTGCACATGAGACTTGCTGAAAAATATGATTCTCATACCCTTACCATTGTGAGCGATCAAAGTGTTGTGTCTGTGTACACACACTTGAGACTTGCTGAAAAATATCGTGTCTAACCATACCACTGTGAATAATTAAAGTGTTGTGTTTGTGTGCACACACTGAAACATGGTGAAGAATAAGGTTCTCCTAATCCTACCATTGTCAACAATTAGTGTTGTGTTAATATACTCACACTTGAGACATGCTGAACAACAAGTTTTCCTAATCCTACCATTGTCAACAATTAGTGTTGTGTTAATATACTCACACTTGAGACATGCTGAACAACAACAGTTTTCCT
The DNA here is from genome assembly GCF_004210375.1 of Tachypleus tridentatus. Classification (NCBI taxonomy): domain Eukaryota; kingdom Metazoa; phylum Arthropoda; class Merostomata; order Xiphosura; family Limulidae; genus Tachypleus; species Tachypleus tridentatus. Next base: position 26,664,142 of record NC_134828.1, on the reverse strand, counting down.
AATTCTACCATTGTCAACAATTAGTGTTGTGTTAATATACTCACACTTGAGACATGCTGAACAACAACAGTTTTCCTAATCCTACCATTGTCAACAAGTGTTTACTTACACTGGAGACTTACTGGAGAATATTGTTCTACTAATCTTACCATTGTCCTCAAGTAAAGTGTCTTGTTAATATATTCCCCTTATGTGAGCATGCACAAACACACACTTGAATCTTGCTGGAGAACATCATTCTCCTAATTTGGTCATCTAAAACTTCGTCTACAAGAGAAAGAAATGTGAACTAAAACTTAGTGAAATAAACTTTATCATTTCACTTCCTGGTCTCAGGTTCACTAGAGAGCACGTGTTCTGTTGATGCATGATGTAGTCTCACTGCTTGTGCTCTTTCTTATCATTGAAATGAAAACAACAAAGGTGGTGATCTCGTTCAAGTCTCAAGGCACTCACTGCCACAGTTCATTATCCCATGCTCAAGACTCAGACGTTGCCTTGTGATGTGTTGTGATGGAAATGTCTCTAGCTGCTGTGATGGTTGCCACTTTAGTCAAAGCTGCTCTTTTTTTCAACTAGTGTTACAAATTACTAAGAATGCTTAATTGGTGACCTCCAATTTCTGTGTGGTCCTCTATTGTTTGATATCAAACAACATTCCTGGGAAATTGGAAATGAGATTATTGTACTCAAACTAGCATAATAGATTTGGAACTTTCTATGTTGTAAACAAGGTGTGTTTCAATGAGCTTGTTTACCAAACTTAAGTGATGTTTACTTAAACAACTAAATGTAATACTTGTCTTTTTTTTCTTGATATTTTGTTTTTCCTTAAGTATTATTGCAAGAACAAAATTTTAAATGTTATCTGTAGTAGTTTTATTGACTAGACACACTCTTCCAGTTCCTTAGGTGTTCAGACTGTAACAGTTATAAAACTTGCAGTTCAGATAAACCACAAGTAATTCTAGAAATACTCCAACAGTAACTACAGTCAGTAGGTTTAAGTTGATGGAAGGTAAGGAACCTCCACACTTTTGGTAAATTTATTTTTTAAAATTCATACATAGTTTATGATGATGCATACCTTTCATTATTTTTGTATTTGTACATTAATATTTGAATTCCCTGTGGTATTGTGGTAAGTAATTTTATGTAATATTTTGTTACCACACACTGTGGTATAATCATGCCACTTAAAAACGAAAGGTATAATTATTTTATCGTGTATCTAGTTAATTCAATATAGGTGTTCCAGTTTATGCCCCCTTCCCTTTCTGTGACATCAGAGTCACATGATTGCAATGATGAACAAGAATAGTTGTATGCTTTAAAGCATTCTAGAATACTTTCTTACAATACAATGTTTGCCGAGCTTATAAAATTTTTTAGTGTAGGTGATCTGTGACTTCTTTTTTTTAATGGCATGAAATGTACCAGCTTAAGTACGTCTATTATGTCATGCTAACCCATAATGCAGTAGAATAGAAGTGAAAATCTAATTCATCTGATATGGAAGCACCTTCGTTTAATATTTTTTTCAACAGATAATGAACATTTTGTGTTCATAAGTTAAAGAACCTGTTCATTGTTTTTATTTGTTTGAAACTAATGATTGCGTATAATTGTACTACAATTAGCATGATTCATGTGGAAGTAGTTGTCCATTGCCTAGATTTATTGTTTATTTCACAATTTTAGATTTAAAATCTGAATATTTGTCAAAGTTTCCATTCCCACAGTCTTTGAACAGAAAAACTGTATGGGAGAAGAATTACTAGTCCTTTTCTGTTTTTATGGGTGATGTGACAGTCTACTTGGAAGAGCTGAAACAAGTTTTTACTTTTTAATTGTTTTTTTAAAAAAAACAACATTTTTCAACCTCTAAGAGTAATGAGGTTTTGAAACGGACATTCTCAAGTTTAGAGATTACTGATGTATTTTCTTGTTTAACTGTTAATATAATAATACATTCCTTTTTATTTTGTTCCATATAAATCAAAAGAGACAACATTTAGTAATAGTAGACACCTAAAGCAACAGTATACTGTAAACAAGTGTAAATACTTAGAACAGATTAGCATTAAATGAAAAATTGGCTACTTGTAGATTTGATCAATTAGTATCTACAAAGATTTTTGAAACATTTTAAAAATTACTTCAGGAAAAGTTGCATCACATCACCATAAAATGAGAAGTACATGATATTGTAAACAGTGATAAAGGAAAGCAAAGATAGTAGAGTGCCTTTTATTGATTAACAATGTTTAATAATATGTTGTGGATGATATTTTAAAGGCAAGTTAATGAGACCATTATTTAAACCAGATAATCCTGATTATACTACTCTAGCTATCTCAGGTTAAGTTTAATAAGGAACTCTGCAAAGTTATTTACGTTATCTTGAAAAGAGGAAAATATGTATCTCCAACCATATGTCTAAACAGGTTCTAATTAAAGTCTCAGTACACTTGATTTGTTTCTTGTGGCTTGTTTCCTCTTCTGTATTAACACAACTGGTCTATAAGTAGCTACATACAGGTTTATTTCTCATCCAATAAAGGTACTTGGGAATTTGGCTAGTTTACTTTCTAATTCTATAAATAAATGACTTTATAACTTTTTTTTAAATTTTAATATAACTTTTGTTCTACTTATATTAAATGTAGGAGGTGGATAATTAGTCTCTCGCGCGTGGTACGGGCAAGCTAGCTTTCTTCTTCAGAAACAACTTGAAAAGTTCTATATTTTGAAAGCACTCGTGTTTCGTATTTATTGATTCATCTAACGTATTTATCTTGTGTGTGCTGAAAATAAAATAATTTTATGGTTTATATAGCAATGTCATGTTCATGTTTGTTAACGTTAGGCTTCGATTAGAAACATGATCACGAACTATATACCGTTTACATTTGTGAGCATTAGGCCTAGATCAGCCTCGCTACTGGGTGCTATATAAAGCTACACATTTATGTACGTTAGGCCTAAATTAGCATCGCTACCGGTTGCTATCGACAGCTTCACAATTGTGGGCATTAACGGTGTGACTGCATGTCATCTGCTCCATACTTAGATTAAGAAAAAAATACAGAGCTTTCTACCATTAACATTTCCCGTACTTTTGTTAAAATTACGACCTTTTGCAATGAATTTTATTATATTAAAGTATTTTAAACCTTATTATTTATTGTTGCTGTTCTCTGATAAGAAACGATACATTATATAAGTGTATGAAAATTCTACAGCTAGTTACTACGATATATACTTGAAGCTATATTCCTCTTTAATTCCGAAAGCATGTTATGTGGTGTGCTTCATCTATCACATATTTACATTATATAATTATGCTCAAAAGAAATTAGTCATACAATTATCAAAACGTTTGGTATGTGCCCATTGCGAGAATAACCTCGAATTTTAACGTTATAAGCCCTCACGATTACCGTTGAGCTTGGTAAAACAAAACACCGTTTGGTTTGTTGTTAAGCACATGGCTGGGCGGCGGCTTATATTTACTGTGCCCACTGCAATGATCGAACCTCTAATTTTAGTATTATGAACCCGTAAACTTACTACGTAGCCATTGAACATTTGCATAATACCATCCCCACGAACACAAAGCCGTAGATAATTTTGTAAAACATAAATTTATTTTACTTGTTTTTTCATTTAGCTATTTATCAAGACATAACCCACAATTCCCAAAAATCACTTTACAAGCTACAAATATTTGAACATTTTAAAAAACATTTTTTTATGTGGAAGTTTTAACATTAACGTAAATATCTTTGATGTAGAGGTGGGATATACTAACTTTTCTGGAAAATTAAAAGTGCCTTTATTCTCTTTCAAAACACTATCACACTCAAAATGGGCATGCTTCAGATAATGATTAAACGTTATTAAAACTAGACCAAAAAAAACGCAACTGCTTCTTTGGACTTTCTGTAAATACCATAAAATGATTAATGTAAATTCCAAATTTATAAACGTGTTATTTGATACAAAGGAACTTTTCTCGCATTTTTTTTTTTTTTTTCATAATTAAAGCTTTTAAATAAATCACTGTCAGCTGCAGCAGAGACTCCTGTTCTTATTAGCCTCCTCGGTGTGGATTCCTGTACGTGGTGAGGGGACCTCCCAGGGAAGGTTCTGTTCTATCTGGTTACCTTCTCTGGGATCTAAACATCCACCCACGTGTTTGCCGTGTGTGGCGACCCGTGAAGGGGAGGAGAGGATCCTGGTGGTTGAGGGGTCCAACCCTAACACACCACTTTGGCTTTGAATTCCTGTAGACGGGCGGCCTTTGGGTGGCCCCCCTTGGGTCAATCGGCTGGTCCACTTGGGCTAGAGTCAACCAAGTACCAGTGTTGGAAGTTCTCAACGGGTGTTGTGGACATTGTGCCTGATGCTGGTGTTTGGGTATAGTGCTCACGAAACCCTGGCATTGCTGCATTGTCCTTGCGTGACTTTGTAGTGCGTCCCCTTGTAGGGGTCCATGGTGGGTGGGGTAAGTGGGTACCGAAATTTTTCTTTTTTCCTATGGATCCTCCTTCAAAAAATTTAAATAAAATAGTGAAAAAACAGTCAATGGGTAAGCGACCACGTCTTGAAGACTCTGAACAGCAATCTTCAACATCTGTAACACACGTACCTCATTTTCTTATATTACATTCTCTTTCGGAAAAACCTTTAGGGCAATTGTCCCCTTTTTTTATTCAGAAGGGACTAGAGGGACTTGCTGGCTCTCCAAAGTCGGTAAAGAAGCTTTGATCTGGAGACATATTGGTTGAAACATCCACATCCAAACACAGTGAACTCCTCTTGAATTCAAAGGCAATTGAGGATATACCTATTGAGGTTACACCTCATGCTACTTTGAATTCATCATGAGGAGTTATTGTTGAAAGGGATTTGAAGAACGTCCCCGAGTCAGAGATTCTCGCCGGTCTCTCCACTCAAGGAGTTTCTGCAGTGAGGCGCATCTCCACTCGCAAAGATGGAGTTACACTGCCAACAAATACCCTCGTTTTGACATTTACTTCATCACGTGCACCTGCCACCATCAAGGCAGGTTATCTCATTTGCAGGGTACGGCCATACATTCCAAATCCTCTCCGATGTTTCCAATGTCAGAGATTCAGCCACTCAAAGACATCATGTCGTGATTCCCTGACATGTGCTCGTTGTGGGGGCAAGGACCACGATGCCTATGAATCAGGAAAAACATTCTCCTGCCAGATCCGGTTAAAGACAATCAGAAGGACATCAAGAGAAGCAAGAGACTTCAAATAAAGATTTGACTAATCTTTATTCTCACCCCTCCTACTTTCGTTCCTGCCCAAAATGGTTGGAGGAAAAAGAGGTGCAACATTTGAAAACGATACATAACATTAGTTATCCTGAGGCTCGGAAATTGCTGCCCACCACTCCATCTCGGACATATGCTGCTGCACTTCATTCCACAACTACAGTAGGAGTGCAGACAGATCTCTCTGTGCCTCCAAGAGAATCGTTTTCACAACAAATGAAAAGCCTTTTGACCTCCATGGTTAAAAAGGTTGATGAATCGACTTCCGCACCCATCTCTGTTCCTCCCATACGTTCCAACAAACCTCAAGATCCACATCCTTCAGTTTCAAATACAGGCATTTCTTCTGATACATCTTTTTCTTCCACCCCAAGAAGCAAAACAATCATTCGTTCGCGTCCTCAGTCACTGGAATCCCCTTCCAATAACAAAGACCTGCCCACTCGACCCAGGGCAGGATCCATGGAGGTTGATAGATTTCCTCCGACTTAGGACAGTAAGGAAAAAAGACATGGTCGTAAACAGAAGGGTTCTCCAACCACTTCACCTACCCGTCATTAAAAATGGCCACCTTGATACAATGGAACTGTCGAGGTTTATGTTCTAATCTGGATGATATCAAAACACTGATTGCTTCCTACCATCCTGTTTGTCTTTCCTTACAAGAAACATTTCTCGAACCTGCTGATACAGTCACCATTCAGCAGTTTTCTCTGTACAGAAATGACAGGCTGTGTGATAGACGAGTACATGGAGGGGTGGCACTATTGGTTGATCAGCATGTGCCCATCCTGTCTTTGTCACTCAACACACCCTTGGAAGCCGTAGCCATCCGTGTTTTCTTGGGTCATACCATCACTGTTTGTTCTCTCTACCTGTTCCATGGAGAGACATATGATCAATCAGACCTTGATGCTTCGTTGAACAGTTGCCAGCTCCATTTCTAATCCTGGGGGACTTTAATGGACATCATCCCCTCTGGGGAAGTGCTGTTGTTTATGGGAGGGGTCACTCTGTAGAGCGTATGCCCTCTGATCACAATCTTTCTCTTTTCAATACTGGTTCTTCAGTCAGTCCTTTACCGCTATTGATCTCTCGGTTTGCTCCCCTTCATTATTTTCCCATTTTTTCATGGAGGGTTGACAGTAATCCACTAGGCAGTGATCATTTTCCGATCCTTTTGAGAGAGACTGACCGTGGTCGATGCCACCCTACCCGCGTGCCCCGGTGGAAGCTGAATCAGGCAGACTGGTCCACTTTCACTGCTCTCGCAGAACTTGATCCTGCCATCGTAAATCAGCCATCAATAGACGACTGTGTGGCAGCGGTAACTGGCTGTATTATACAAGCAGCTGCTCAGTGTATTCCTAAAACCTCGACACGTTTTCCACGATATCCTCGTCCGTGGTGGAATCCTGCTTGCCACATAGCAAAGAAGGCTCAAAAACGGGCCTAGGATACTTTTTGTAGATATCCCACACTTTCAAACCGCGTTGCTTTCCAACGGGCCCGTGCACGTGCCAGGTGGGTAAGACGTCAAAGGCAGAAGGAATCTTGGATTAAGTTCGCAACTAGCATATCTTCTACCACCAGTTCCAAGATCATATTGGACAGGATTTGACAGGTTAATGGGCACTACAATTCTGTCCCCCTCTCGATCTTACTCTCTGATGGTCAGGAGGTGACTGATGTCCGGAGCATCGCTGATACTCTAGGTGAAATCTTTTGCCGGGTATCTAGCACTTCTGCTTGTTTCTCCACCTTCTTGGCCATCAAGACTCGGGCAGAGCGTTTACCTCTTTCCTTTCGAACTGACTGTTTCTTTGACTATAATTATCCCTTTACACTGGTGGAACTGAAAATGGCCCTTCATTGGTCTGCCAGTACATCTGTTGGACCTGATGATGTTCATTATGACATGCTGCACCATTTATCTCTTGCTTCTCTTGATGTCTTTCTGATTGTCTTTAACCGGATCTGACAGGAGAATGTTTTTCCTGATGCCTGGCGCCAGGCTATTATTTTACCTTTCTTTAAGCCAGGGAAAGATCCCAAGATTCCTTCAAACTACCGTCCAATTGCTTTGACGAGCTGTCTCTGTAAGACCTTAGAAAGGATGGTTAATGCTCGTCTTGTTTGGTTCCTCGAATCAAACAACCTCCTCTAGCCCACCCAGTGTGGGTTCCGACGACAGCACTTCACCACAGACCACCTAATTCGACTTGAAACATCAATCAGAGAAGCCTTTCTCAAACGCCAACATCTTGTATCAATAATCTTTGACATTGAGAAGGCTTATGACACAACATGGAGGTATGGCGTTTTGCGAGACCTCCATACATATGGGTTACGTGGCTATCTACCCATGTTTATTAAGTTTTTTTAATGGACAGGAGATTCCAAGTTCGTGTGGGTTCGAACTTGGAGTCCCTCAAGGCTGTGTTTTGAGTGTCACACTTTTCAGTATAAAGATAAATGCCATCACTGAACAACTTTCTCTCACTATTGCGAATGGGCTGTATGTCGACGACTTTCACATCTCATGTCAGTCGTCAAACATGAGATATATTGAGCGGCAACTACAAACTGCTCTCAACCGTGTACTGAAGTGGACTATGGCGAACGGCTTTAATTTCTCTCTCTCTAAAACCTTATGCATGCACATTTGCCGCCAACAGGGTATTCACCCTGATCCTGAACTTCATATCGGTAAAGTTTTGCTGCCAGTGGTCCCAGAGACCAAGTTCTTGGGGCTTATCTTTGACCGTAAGCTGACCTTTATACCACACTTAAAGCAGCTTCGGGTCAAATGCACAAGAGCACTGAACATCATCCGTGTCCTCTCTTCTACCAGTTGGGGAGCAGATCGATGTTCAATGTTAAAGGTATATCGTGCTCTTATTCGATCAAAACTCGACTATGGATCAATGGTCTATGGCTCTGCCAGACCCTCGGCCTTAAAGATGCTGGATCCCATCCATCACCAAGGACTTCGACTCTGCACTGGGGCTTTCCGTACCTCTCCAGTTTAAAGCTTATATGTTGAATCTCATGAACCTTCTCCACCTTCGCCGTTTGCAACTGTCTTTACAATATTCTTCAAACTTCGTTCCTTACCACAGCATCCCACCTGGGGATGTGTTTTCCTTCCTCAGTGGGCCGTACTTTTTCAGAACAGACGATCTGCCATTGCTCCTTTTGGCCTTCGCATCCAGGCGCAATTGGTTGTATTGGGTCTGTCCTTAGATAACATTGCAGAATCTACAGGTCAGCCCATCCAACCATGGCTTATTACAGCCCCCAAATGTGACCTTTCTTTCAGTCATCTGAAAAAGTCAGATACTCCAGATTGGAAGTACCGTCTTTTATTTAATGAACATCTTTCAAACAATCATTCTGTTCCCATTTATACAGATGGTTCCAAATCAGGTAATTCAGTGGGCTCTGCTATGGTTTGCTGCGGTTCGGTAGTTGCGCGCAGAATCCCCTCTACAGCTTCTGTGTTCACTGCTGAACTGTATGCCATATCTCTTGCCCTGGAACATATTGCAGCTGAGCAGTACTCCAACTGCACTATTTATACTGATTCGCTTAGTTCTCTACTTGCCCTGGAATCACTACACGTTGGCTCACACCCTGTTCTCACTGATATTCAAAACCGACTGGCCCATTTCTCATTAACATCTACTTCTATCCAGTTTTTCTGGATACCAGGTCATGTTGGTATTCGTGGGAACGAGCTTGCAGACATGGCAGCTAAATCTATCTGGTCAGGCACTATCACCACTGTGCCTATTCCGTACATGGACTATGGTCTTGTATTCAAGGCTCGGCTCCGTGCCAGCTGGCAGTCCACTTGGAGTGAGCAACGCGAGAACAAGCTTTTTCAAATAAAACCCTATATTGGGCTTTGGCCATCTAGCTTCCGTAAAGTTCGGAAGGAGGACGTTGTTCTAACTAGACTAGGCATTGGTCACAGTTTTTTAACTCATCGTTTTCTTTTATCTGTAACTGATGCACCAGTGTGTAGTTTGTGTAACACTCACATCACTATCAGCCACATTTTACTTTCTTGCCATCGTTGCAATTCTCAACGACGGCACTATTTTAAACATATTTTTTCCCAGGGTTTATCTGTAACATTGGACAGTGTTATTGGTGATCGTGACACTGTCCACCTTGATAAAAAAAATTTTAGTTTTTTAATGGCCATTAATCTTTTTAATCTCATTTAAGTGTTGCATATTTATTCACTCCACCTTTTTAATTGTGGTTCCTTTTTTATAGTTTCATTCTCTCTAGTTCAATTTGATATTGGAAAATGGCCAGAACATTAAATAACTCAACACCAGGACTGGAAAGGCCAACTTCAGGTGACTAACGCTGCTGTTTGAACTATACGTTTGAACTACCCGTTAGTCGTCCTGGCGAGTTGTTATTACACTTTTGCTGCATGTCATTTAACACTTTTACTACTTAACTTTTTAGTACTGGCCATATTGACTCATAACCCGGAACCAGGACTAGAAAGACCAACTTCAGGTGACTGAGGGTGGTTCTTGTACTTACCTGTTAGTCTTCCTGGCAGGTTATGATCATTACCATTCTGCTACAGGAAGTCCTTTACAACTTTGTAGACTGGATGTCAACATTGGTTTTATGCCATTTTCTGTTTTAATTGCTGTTTTGTTTTTACCTTCATTTACTTTTACAAATTTTACTCCATTTACTTGACTTTATCTTTTTACTGGACATTTGGCTACTCATTATTACGATTTTGCTATGTGTATTTTAAAACTTCTATTATTTTACATTTTAATAATGGCTGCTATGACACATAACCTGGAACCAGGACTGGAAAGGCCAACTTCAGGTGACTGACGGTGGTTTTTGTACTTCCCTGTTAGTCTTCCTGGTGGGTTATGATCATTACCATTTTGCTAAAGAAAGTTATTTACAACTTCTTTTACTCTGCTTTCTCTCTTACCATTGTAGACTAGGTGTCAACATTGGTTTTATACTCTTTCTGTTTTTCAATGATGTTTTGTTTTACCTTCATTTCCTTACGTATTTTACTATATTTACTTTATTTTTACCTTTTTACCGGACGTTTGGCGCAGATAGCCTAGCTGCTTTGTGTCATAAAACACTAAATCAATCAATCAATCATGTTTTTATTAGGATCCACTTGTTGCATTACAAACACGAGTTTTAACTTCAATTTTGTTTACTTATAAATAACCAGAAAATTGGTATTAAGAAAATTTAACATTTTATTTGACAAGGACACATATGAAGTTTAACTTCACATATAAAGTTTGCAAATAATAGTTTTAGTGATAATTCTAATTTTGGCACGTAGTCTTTTGTATTGTTAGAATAGATAAATTAGAAAATAATAATAAAAAGCTCCCTCTGTTGTATCAAACTTTCATGTGAGTTCCCATGACAATCACTGAATTTATGTTTATCAACCGGAGCATGAATTGTTTATTTAAAATGCATCAAAATAATTAATATAATCGTGTCGAAAGGTGGCAGCAGCGTTTTCTATAACATAGGTTGTAGTAGTGTTTTTAAACTTCACTTATCAACCTCTTTATAGAAGAGTGTCAGTTCATCGTGTACATAATTACTAATTTTTTTATAATGAAATTCCGATTTTGCTATCGTCGCTTGCTCTTCAGACAACACCAGCAGCAACAAAGAAAGCCACAAAAATTCCGCAATGCCCTCTTTAATAAGAACAAGGAAACTTCTATCACCGTGATGACGCTAGCTCCTAGTAAAAGCCCCATTGATCCTCCAATTTTACCTAAAAAAGAAGTACAGAAATAACAATGATATTGGACCTGGCATTTCCAGTGAAATTTCGTGTTTTGTAAAATGTTTATTTTGACAAATGATTGACTTTACGCATAACCTTTCAGTTTCCGTAACATTTTGAATATGTGGTACAAAATTCCCATAAAAAAAACAGACTAAAAATTGTAAATTTATTTGTACCCCGCATGTATCATATCTATTGAACTACCATAACAATTTTGGTGAAAATCTATCCTCACCCTACGAAGTAGTAACGTGGACATACAGCACACAGAACTGTTGTACTTTTATAGTTGTGTTTGTATTACCCAAACAAGCGTTTCGTTAATAAGAAATTCATTAAGTTACTTTTTATTACTAAATTAAGTATTATGGCTTTCAAAATTCTATTCAGTTATTGCATAATAGTATTCATTTTAGGAATAATATTTCAAAATTTCCTTTGAAATTCTGGGTTACAATGAGAAAACAAACTACGAAGTATGTTCATACAGTAACAATATCCTGAATATAGATTCAATATTTTAATTTGTTGAGGTACTTACTGACAACTTCGCTTATTCCATCATAATGATATTTAACTTGAACGTATTTCAGATCCTTGTGTTTAAGTTTTAACCTCATGGCTTTAGACCTGAAATGTAAAAGAACACTGGAGTTATAATTATTCATTCCGTAGCTTAAGATATATTAACACTATGCAGCTTCGAATACGTTAAATATAAACCAGGAAATAGGAATATATTACTTCTGGGACGTAGGGGGTCACCAAATGGCCCAGCGGTTTGTCTGCAGACTTCCAACGCTAAAAACCAGGTTTCGATCCCCGTGGTAAGCAGAGTATAGCCTATAGTGTAGCTTTGTGCTAAAGTACAAGCAACCAATAATGTAGGAGGATGGGGTTTTCCCCAGAAAATCTGTGATGACGAGAAACCCACTTGAAGTGAAAACATATCTCAAGACGGTTAGTATGGGTATTATAACTTTCATTAAAATAAAGTAGAGAACAACGTTTTGACCTTCTTAGGTCATCTTCAGGTTAACAAACAGAAAAGTGATTCAAATACATATTTTTGAAGAAACTGTTACTGATCATATAAAAAATCAAGTGAACATGGCTTATTGTTTATTAGGTATGAAAACATAACGGAAAATAGCTAATAACATATGAATTTAATTATTGTCTGTAGTACATTATTTGAATTAAACGGTCAAAGAAGAAACGTATTACACGTTACTAGAAACTTTAAAAAATTTAAATTTTATATTTGACCTCAATTTTTTATTTTATTATATTATTTTCGTAAGCATAATAAGCTTCTGCGAATTGAAATATAGGTTTGTTTTAATTTTGTGCAAAGCTTCGCGAGAGCTATTTGCGTTAGCTGTCCCTAATTTAGCAGTGTAAGGCTAGAGAGAAGTCAGTCAGTCATCTCTACCCAGTGTCAACTCTTGGGCTACTCTTTTACCAAAGAATAGTAGGATTGACTGTCATATTATAACGGCTCAAAGGGCTTGCATATTTGGTGTGACGGAGTTTCAAACCTGCGATCCTCAGATTGTAAGTCGAGCGCCCTAACCACCTTTAGAAACCTAAAGAAAGCGATACAACACGTAAACCCATTGTCTTTCTATAAACCTATCATGTATAACTTCTGTACACAGAGGAATTTAACCGAGTTTCTTTGAAGAAACATAGCATGAAATCATCCGTATATTCTAAATGCCACATATTTGAACGTTTGTATTTTTTGTGTATGTGTGGATAAATGGAAACTCGCGAATAAAAATGTATAATTTGTATACAAATCCTACGGCCAAACTGATTACTGTTCAACTCCTTGTGGTGACAGAGTTGTGACTGTCCAGAGAAAGCGAGGAAGAAAAAAAGTTCAATTATTGATAGCCACATTGGTCACTAAATGAAAACGAGCGAAGATGAAAGGAAAATGATTGGTTTACTGGAATATCTTGTATAATTTGAACCACTATACAATCTGGCATAAAAACATGAAGTTTTATAACTCGGAAGCACACTCAATAACCCTTATTGTGATGGATAAAATATATCACTTTCTATATATTTTCACCAGCACATGTTTTGGAGAGACTCGTTGTATAGTCATGAAAAACAAAAGACTGCATGACATAACCTCATAAGTTACGAAAAGCCATAACTGGCATTTGAGTGTAATCAATAGAAATTAATAATTGACGCTGAGATAGATGTTTATATATATATAAATATTCTGGATATTTTCAGTAAAAATAAATCTCAGTTGAGGTGTAATCGTGTGCTAAAACTGTATCTCTCTATTATGATAATCCATTTCTCTAGAGCAGGATTTGAACCTGGCATTTCTTGCCCTAGCAATGAGTGCTCTTCCTGCTGAGCTAAAGGGTTAACCTACTTGCACTTGTTCAGAAGGTCATAGGCCTTGCATGGCCACATGGTTAGGGCACTCGACTCGTAATCTGAGGGTCGCGGGTTCGAATTCCCGTCATACCCAATATGCTCGCCCTTTCAGCCGTGAGAGCGTCATTATGTGAAGGCCAATCCCGCCATTTGTTGATGAAAGAATAGCCCAATAGTCGGTGGTGGGTGGTGATGACTAAATTACGGATGGCTAGCGCAGATAGCCCTCTTATAGCTTTGAGCGAAATTAACAAAATACTAAAAAATATAAGGTTGTTTTTGATAGTTGGAATTACAATAATGTTACCAACGCATACTTTTGTTTTCTTTCAAAATAGCACAAGATGTTTGAAAACAAGCTGCTTTTGTGCGTATGTAGCATTAGGCATAATAGGGCTTCCCACTAAACCTTCGTAGTGAGTGTAATTCAGTAACAGTTGTTAAACAAAATTTTAATCACGACTAGTAAGAATATTTTTCTCACCTGTTTACACTGCTGACGTTATATGAAGAACCTAGTCTAGAGTACGAAGGTTCTCTTTCGTAACGATATTCTTTACACGCTGGATTGCAAAGAGATAAGTTATCTGTAAAATATCATTATTTGTCAAAAACTTTTATCTCCCTCTTAAATATGTGTTCATCGTTAATTTTTTGCCATTTATTTCGTATGTTTGTCTCGAGTATACCTTCAAAACTATGACACATTTTGTGAAAGAATAAACAAGTTAGAATGGTTTAACACTGAATGATGCAGTGGCAGTTTGTTGAAACACAATTATTTAGTTGTCAGTGCTTTTAAAGTTGATCGTATATTTTATAAAATAGTCAGAGGTCCAATAGAAAACCAAAACCACACCCGAGTAAGCGAAAGCAAAACTTAATGCTATACGTTTAAAATCTTAAACCAAATTACAAGACGTCATAGCTTTCAGTGATGTCGAGAAACCCACTTGTTGAGAAATTTATATGCAAAAACGGCTCGTTTGGGTTGAGAAAATATTTTACATAGAAGGTCGAAACGTTGTTCGCTCTTCTATGTAAAATATTTTCTCAACCCAAACGAGCCGTTTTTGCATATAAACGTCATAGCTTTGTTTTTCTCTACACAAAAATTGTATTTAGAAAAAAATCAAACTAAACTACATCGTGCCACGCCTTTTTGTAGGAACTCTAAGGTAACAAAAACTACATACGATGGCATGTTTTTGTTATGAGCACTACACAAGGAAAAATAAAAAAAAAAGATAGCGTCCACAAGACACTTATAAAGTTGTACAGACAAGAATCCTCATGACGAAATAGTAGCATTTCACTAAGACACTTATAAAGTTGTACAGACACGAATCCTCATGACGAAATAACATTTCACCAAGACATAAAGTTGTACAGACACGAATCCTCATGACGAAATAGTAACATTTCACCAAGACATAAAGTTGTACAGACACGAATCCTCATGACGAAATAGTAACATTTTACCAAGACATTTATAAAGTTGTACAGACACGAATCCTCATGACGAAATAGTAACATTTCACCAAGACATTTATAAAGTTGTACAAACACGAATCCTCATGACGAAATAGTAACATTTCACCTACTTTAATTTTTTCTGCCTCACTTGTGTTCTTTTTTTGTATATTTTTTCTGTATCTTTCATGTCTGTTCCCCTCCCCTCGATCGGCTTATGTTGTTTGTTTACAATTTCAAATATATAGGTACCTTTGCACTATTCGTTATTACTTCTGTTAGAGAAAACACAAACTTGCAGCTCAGTTATGACTTTGTTATAACACCTGTAAGGAAATCACTTATGGTTACGTGAAGTATTTCTTACCGAAAATAGCTTCTGTGTTTGGGATAATACATTGAAGAAAATCCTGAGGTAAACAGTAGCGGAAGTAATTACTGTTGTTTCCTGTAAAATCAGTTTAATTATAAATATTAAAACATCCTGACAGCACAAACTACGAAATAGCCGTTATGTTTATTCACTCTTTAATATGTAAAGAAACAGAAAACAGTTGGTTTTAAAGGCACCAATAAAAGAGGCAGACATTGAAACATAGAACCATCGTGAGAACTTACCAAGAGAAGAGACAAGTGAATTATTTGTCAGATACAAATACTAGGTATATGAAGCATGAAGGGTTTCAAGAAGCAAATTTTACTTATATTTTATCATATATAAAATAGTGGATCGAAAATATTACAAGAAATCGTAGGCAGAAATTAATAAGCCACAATACCTGATAGGGAAGATACAGACTTGAGGCCAATAGTAGAAGTAAGCTGAAACCAATATTCCAGTCATGACATCGGAGTAAATATTTACAACTCGCAGACATGGTGTGTTGAGAAAATTCCAATAATTAGACAAAATGAGCCATCGTTCCAAAAAGCAGTTAATGGAACGGCAATGAAAGACAACAGTGAACTATAATTAGTAAAGAGTTTTCCGTTATATGGTTTGTCTTTATAAGCCGTATGCCCAGCATGGCCAGGTGTTCAGGGCGCTCGACTCTTAAGCTGAGGGTTCAGAGTTCGAATCCCTGTCGCACCAAAAATGCTCACACTTTCACCCGTGGGGGCGTTATAATGTGATGATCATTCCCACTATTCGTTGGTAAAAGAGTAGCCCAAGACTTGGCGGTAGGTAGTGATGATTATCTGCCTTCCCTCTAGTCTTACACTACTAAATTAGGTACGCTTAGCGCAGATAGCCCTCGTGTGGCTTTGTGCGAAATTAAAAGAACAAAACAAACAAAGGATATACGCTGTAAGTTGATTGTGTTGGGTGATTTCGCCAAAAATATTAAAAAAATAAGCTCTATAAAGACAATTAACCATGTTGATTTTAATTACAGTCTAATGAAATAACCCCCTTGTTCTTGGAAGATTCCACTTGTATCAATCGAGTTACAAGAACCATTTTGAAAGTAGCTCTACTAAACTTCTTGAATAGTCGAAAAAACACTAAAAATCGTGTATATAATTCCGTGTTTTCAACTCTAAAGGACAATCTTCCACACTTATCAAGTGTTCTGACTCCAGGATAAGACGACAACAATGCAGAATACAGTGGAATCCCTGTAAATCAGCCACCTTCGGGACTGAGACAAACTGGCCTGATTAGAGGGGTTCCACTGTATACAATAAGTTTGCCACACGAACTCCTTGTCATAATGATATTTTCGATCTAGTCTAATAGTTTCCCTTAAGGTTCAATAATGTGAAAAACATTAATGTGCTAAAGGAACAATTGATTTGAAAATGTTTAAATTTGAATGACTTAAAAATATCTTAAAATAATTGTTTATACAGATTATGACCAACCTTATTTCTCGTATTAAATTAATTGATAACTAATGTTGCATCTATATTATTGAATGTAATAGAAGGGCTTATTAATAATCATTTAGACATCCAAAATAAAGAACACAATGATTTAAATGTAGTGTTATTGCAGATCAACCTGGATAATTTCAATATGGATGAACTGTTCAACAGTAAACAAATAAAGAAGTTATTTTGATTTGTAATTAGTTGTTGCCTCTAGTAGCACAGTAGTATGTCTACAGACTTACACTTCTAAAAATCGGTGTTTGTTTAGTTTTGTGCTTAATTACAAATAAAAACGAGTTTTCTCTGTACAAGTTCTTTATTCCTCACGTAAACGTCCTCGAGTTGGTGACTTGTGTGCTCTTCTCACAACAGCACGACACAAAATCCAAATTAATTTCTTTGTAACGAGTGTAACGTCGAACCCAACGACTAAGCCCATAGATTGCACACACGCCCATTACACAAAAACTGCAGCACAGCTTCAGAACCAATGATACAACTTACCAGTAGAAGAGACAAGCACTAGAGTACAGTTACAGAATCTATGAACCAAACGAATAGTTTCTTCCACTTCACAGTTTGATTTGGTGTAAGGTCTGTTGAGAATTGGGAGAACTGGATGTTTACATTGGGCAAAACTGTCGCCTGCAAATTTAGACAGCTTTGAAGTGAAGTCATTCTGAAAAGTTAAAAGAAAATTATGAGCCAGCTAGTTAGAAGTTGTTTTAAGTTATAGTGGAAAGTCGTGTTATTATTACACAACTAGACAAGCGGTTAAGAAATTGGGTAATAGCTCTTTCTCAGAAAATGAAAAAAAATTCTAAGAAGATGCACATGGTCTCGTCAAAGAATATCATTGTTTTCTTGAAACAACAATACCTAAACTCTTAGAATTATTATATATATTGAAACAATAGATAAATACTGTTAGAATTGTTGTATCCACAGAAACAATACCTGACTCGTCTAGTTTACTTTTCTCATTTTTAAAGGTTTTTTAACCTTATATTTAGCCTAGATTTAAAAATACAATGTTACATTTGATATCTAGAAACTCATGACCTGAATCAGATGAAACCTGAGGTTCACCATCATCCCAGTCCAAATTCCGACACTATCACTTATGATGGAATCAGAAGGAAACTCTCTTGGGTCATGAAGAGAGATGGTAACTCCCTCTTCTTCCACTAGATGGGCTGCAAGAAACACACGATCCTTACAAGAAAGAAATTATTGAAAAAAAAATATACTTGAGGAATGTTATATTTAATGTACAGTTAAACGTTATTTTGATTACAATTCTTCTTGCTATCTTCCTGAAATAACAAAAAAAAACACTGCAAAAACTAAGTATGACTTTGGATTGATAATGTCAAAATAGTACAGAAACAAGGTAAAAATGAATACATAAAACTATACAAAAATTTCCACATAAATAGCTGATTCAACCATATTAACTTAGGGTTATTAGCCACTGCAAGTTTGTGTAGTACTGTTCAATTTAAATGATTTTATTAAAATTTGAATTCGTGTAAATAGCAAGAAGTCAACGTTTCGTTGTAGATAAAAGTTATTCTGAGACAGATTGTGCTATTTATTTATTGATTTTTATACGGTATTTTGTACTATTCCCTACCTTGTCTGTATTTTTGCTTTTTGCCATCGGCCTAGCATGGCCAAGTGTGTTAAGGCGTTCGATTCGTAATCCGAGAGTGGCTGGTTCGAATCCCGATCGCACCAAATATGCTCGTGGGGGCGTTATAATGTGACGGTCAATCCCACTATTCGTTGGTAAAAGAGTAGCCCAAGAGTTGGCGGTGGGTGGTGATGACTAGCTGTCTTCCCTCTAGTCTTACACTACTAAATTAGGTACAGCCAGCGCAGATAGCCCTCGTGTGGCTTTGTGCGAAATTAAAAAACAAACAAAACTTTTTGCCATCTTTACATTGTACTTCATTTTTGCAAAAGTTTTTCTTTTTAACTTTATTTTCCTTCCTTGAAGAAAATAAATGAAGTACGTATACAAGTGAACATTCGTTTTATTTTTGTAATTCAGCTGTAATGTATATTATTAACATCACATTAATTCTGTCAGTGTCTTCATTGCATTTGTACAATGACTTCATATACTGATATTACGCCGTACAATTGGCTGCAATAGATCACTAACCATCACTGGCCATAATCTTGACGTCTTTGGATTCAATTTTTTAGGAAGCTACAAGTATTCTTTCTAACTTGTAGAAATGTTTTCAAATCATTATTTATGCATGTGTGATTCAATACCTGAATTTCCTGGGATTCGAAAGTCCACGGAGAAAACGTTCGACTGAAACATCTTATTCTGCCATGTTTTGTTGGGAGAGAAGGTGAAACAGACACCTGACGTTGTAATGATCGTTTCAAAATGGACACAGCAGTCAGTAAAGTAGTTGGCAAACTTGCACTGAAGAAAGAATTCTTCACATCTCGAAAAGAAATTAATATCAATGATTAGATCAAGACACAATATCGTTTATCATGAGCAACTAAACGAAGACACTCATAGTCCAGATTCCAAGAATATAATGCTGTAAGATATTACTTGTTAGAAAAAAAACTTAAATAAGACACTAAATGTGTAGAATTTTAGGAGACACCTTCGATATATTGTTCCAACTTGTAATGCATGCAATGAACAATTCTGCATGCTTCGTATTCTCTTTCTGGAAACTTAAATAGCTGCTCTATAAATTTGTAGAAATCATGATGGGTTATCCATAACGTTATATTGCGTTACATAAGTAAAAACAACAACAACAAACTATTGTATTTATTCAGGAATGCATCTTTTTGTTCCACTTGTATTAAAACAGAAATATTAAGCCTTATGAGGTTATACAATGAGAGGTATAGGATTTGCTTGGATGCGATGTACAAAAATGTTATTAAACTGAAAGTTCTTTTAGTTAGATCTTTTATTATTTTTATATTGTTTCATTTAGAAAATATTTGATTGTTGAAACAGTTTTAATGGCCTCACCTGGTACTTTATTCAATGATCTTATCTATAATTATCTCACCTGGTACTACATTCAATGATCTTATCTCTAATGACCTTACCTGGTACTTTATTCAATGATCTTATCTATAATTATCTCACCTGGTACTGCATTCAATGATCTTATCTCTAATGATCTTACTTGGTACTTTATTGAACGATATTATCTCTAATCATCTTACCTGGTGCTGTATTGAATGATCATATCTCTAATATAGCCTGAATTGTCAGATTCAGCTAACAAATCCAAGGAAGTTCGGCTCCAGAGTTTTGCTAAATCAACATTTTCTGTTTCTGTTGAATTAACTAACATTTCATGCAGCTCTACCAATTCCTTTCTATTCTGGTCAACAAACGGATAACCAAGGATAAGTCCTAAGAAGTTTAGTGGTTCGACTGTGCTCGACTTTTCTGCTACAGTTGTGAGAGGATAACAGAAATAAATAAAAAATTGAACAATACATGGACATATATTTTGTTGCAAATTAGGGCTAACATAAAGCATATGATAAAATTACCCAGTTACTCAACACAATGTTGAAGTATTCTACTCTTTTCAAAGTTCATTCGAAAAATATTACTCATACTCCAAGTGATAAAAAGTTTCTCGTATTGAAGTTGTTTGATTCAAGTATTCTTACTAATATAAATAACAAGTATTCTTACTGATATAAATAACAAACCAAACGACTAAAATAATAAAATTCAAGCGATTATTGACCACAGAGAATATTTTGGGGGGATACATTTTGTTACCATTCAGGTTCTAGTTCACCAAGCTACAATCCATTTTCTCCTAATATAGTTTTGAGAATTGTTTCTAATGTACGTTGTAAATGATCACAGGAATTGTTACTGTGGAAGACAACAAACATTAGTAAGCCAGAAAATGAACCGTTCAACTAAGTTTAATTAGTTGTTGTTTTGAATTAAGTACAAAACTACATAATGGGGTATGTGCTCTGTCCACCACGGTTATCGAAATGAGGTTTTTTGGCGTTGTAAGTCAGCAGAAATTGCGATGTGCCACTGAGGGGTAAGTCATAGTTTCACATAAAACCCATTAGTGATGCAAGATTTTAATGGAATTCTAGGACATTCCTGGTGACGTTTCTGAATAAGAACTCCGTCGTTAACATTGGTTTATTTTTATGTGAAACTAAAATTCTGTTTTGTCAATAGTTAGATTTTTACGTGTGTGAAATCAAAACTCGTTTACAAGGATATAGAATATAGATAATATAACAAGTCTATAAAAATTATACTTGAGATTACGTTTTCACATGACTATGACACAAGACAGTCAACTATGACCGGGTTCCGTATATTTCCCTAGTGTTTAATACTTTTTATTAAAATCGATTTCGGCTCAAGAGACAAATGCCCGATTGACCAACAACAACATTCAGTCATTATTTCAAAACATTTGTTAAACCAAACAGATGTTTATCTATCTCTCTGATTTCTCTTTCTCAGAGTTTATAATTTTTGGGGATTTTTTCTCCATTCTTTGAAAAGGTTGGCACTTAAAACCGTTTGTAAGTTTCATTTAAGTTAGTGTAGTGTTTGGTATATATATTTATTCTTATCTCAAAACCTGACACGTTTCTCTAATTAACGCCAAGTATTACAGACGACAGGTTCGATAAGCGTTCAGCTTTGATACCGATATTTGTACTGCCATTAAAGTATATATATCACACGTCTCTAACTCTAGATTATCCAAAAATAAGTGGTAGATATTTCTAGTAGTAGTACTCCACCGGAACATCTGAAAATCGATTGTGTTTGAAACGTTAATGAAAGTAATGGCTCTTCACTGGAACATTTAACAATCGTGTTTTAAACATTGTTTGAGAAACAGGTATTTCACTGAAACATTTGAAAAATCCTATATTTCAAACATTTCAATAGTTTGAAATACTAGTATTTCATTGAAATATTATTTGAAACTAGCTGAAGTACCCTGGACGAAACTTATGTAAATTAATGAAAAGTAATCTTATAACATGAAAAGTTGCTTCCCTACGCATCTCCCCATGGACCCAATGAACCTTCATACCAAGTTGAGTGAAGATCCATTTACAGGGGTGAAGAGGTGGAAAAACAAACCTCCATAAAAACTGTAAAATGCAAAATAGAAATGTATGTGTACCCCCACAATGACCTAATGAACCTCCAAACCAGTCTTAGTGAAGTTCCATCCATGCCCTGCGAAGTAGTTACATGGATACATAACAGATAATACCATTATATAGATACTACACAAAGTAACTGATGTTTTATACAAGAAGTATGGGTAACAATTGCCAGAACAGGCACAAAGAGACTCGTGAATACGTTCTCGTGCTTTAATGTCGCATGGTTACATTGATAAGTATTAAAATAATGGGCCTGGCATGGCCAAGCGCGTAAGGCGTGGGACTCGTAATCCGAGGGTCGCGGGTTCACGCCCGCGTCGCGCTAAACATGCTCTCCCTCCCAGCCTTGGGGGCGTATAATGTGACGCTCAATCCCACTTTTCGTTGGTAAAAGAGTAGCCCAAGAGTTGGCGGTGGGTGGTGATGACTAGCTGCCTTCCCTCTAGTCTTACACTACTAAATTAGGGACGGCTAGCACAGATAACCCTCGAGTAGCTTTGTGCGAAATTCCAAAAAAAAAAAAAAAAATTAAAATAATGAAACGTGTTTGTTTTTGGAATTTCGCGCAAAGCTACACGAGAGCTATTTGCGCTAGCTGTCCCTAATTTAGGAATGTAAGAAGGTAGACAGCTATTCATCACCACCCACCACCCACTCCTAGACTACTCTTACCAACGAATAGGGTCCGGCATGACCAGGTGGTTAAGGCACTCGACTCGTAATCTGAGGGTTGCAGATTCGAATCCTCATCACATCAAACATGCTCGTCCTTTCAGCCGTGGGAGCATTATAATGTGACGGTCAGTTCCATTATTCGTTGGTTCAAGCGTAGCCCTAGAGCTTGCGGTGGGTGGTGATGACTAGCTGCCTTCCCTCTAGTCTTACACTGCTAAATTATGGACGGTTAGTGCAGATAGCTCTCGAGTAGCTTTGCGCGAAATAAAAAACAAACAAACCAACGAATAGTGAAACTGACAGTAATTTAAACGCCCCCACGGCTGAAAGGCGAGCATGTTTGGTGTGACTGGTAAAACGAGTGAATACGTTCTTGTTATTTAGTTTTACATGGTTGTTGTGACAAGAACTGAAATATCTTAATTATTTTATATGTGAGTACATAACCTGACCACAAGTATAGCTCCTAGTCAACCTTTTATTAGGAAGTGAGTACGTAACGTGACCACAAGTATAACTTCTAGTTAACCTTTTGTTAGGAAGTAAGTACATAATATGTCCACAAATATAGCTCCTAGTCAACCTTTTGTTAGGAAGTGAGTACATAACATGACCACAAATATAGCTCCTAGTCAACTTTTTGTTAGGAAGTGAGTACATAACATGACCCCACGTATAGCTCCTAGTTAACCTTTTGTTAGGAAGTGAGTACATAACATGACCACAAGTATAGCTCCTAGTTAACCTTTTGTTAGGGCGTAAGTACATAACATGTCCACAAATATAGCTCCTAGTTAACCTTTTGTTAGGAAGTAAGTACATAATATGACCACAAGTATAGCTCCTAATTAACCTTTTGTTAGGAAGTGAGTACATGACGTGACCACAAGTATAACTTCTAGTTAACCTTTTGTTGACGTGACCACAAGTATAACTCCTAGTTAACCTTTTGTTAGGAAGTGAGTATATAACGTGAAGTGAGTACATAACGTGACCACAAGTATAGCTTCTAGTTAACCTTTTGTTAGGAAGTGAGTACATAACGTGACCACAAGTATAGCTCCTACTTAACCTTTTGTTAGGAAGTGAGTACATAACGTGACCACAAGTATAGCTCCTAGTTAACCTTTTGTTAGGGAGTAAGTACATAATATGACCACAAGTATAGCTCCTAGTTAACTTTTTGTTAGGAAGTAAGTACATAATACGACCACAAGTATAGCTCCTAATTAACCTTTTGTTAGGAAGTGAGTACATGACGTGACCACAAGTATAACTCCTAGTTAACCTTTTGTTAGGAAGTGAGTACATAACGTGACCACAAGTATAGCTCCTACTTAACCTTTTGTTAGGAAGTGAGTACATAACGTGACCACAAGTATAACTTCTAGTTAACCTTTTGTTAGGAAGTGAGTACATAACATGACGACAAGTATAGCTCCTAGTTAACCTTTTGTTAGGAAGTAAGTACATAATATGACCACAAGTATAGCTCCTAATTAACCTTTTGTTAGGAAGTGAGTACATGACGTGACCACAAGTATAACTCCTAGTTAACCTTTTGTTAGGAAGTGAGTATATAACGTGACCACAAGTATAACTCCTAGTTAACCTTTTGTTAGGAAGTGAGTACATAACGTGACCACAAGTATAACTCCTAGTTAACCTTTTGTTAGGAAGTGAGTACATAACATGATCACAAGTATAACTCCTAGTTAACCTTTTGTTAGAAAGTGAGTACATAACGTGACCACAAGTATAACTTCTAGTTAACCTTTTGTTAGGAAGTGAGTACATAACGTGACCACAAGTATAGCTCCTAGTCAACCTTTTGTTAGGAAATGAGTACATAACATGACCACAAGTATAGCTCCTAGTTAATCTTTATAAGGAAGTGAGTACATAATGTGACCACAAGTACAGCTCTACTTACGTGTTTTGAAGGGCGAGTGACTACATAACGTGACCGCTGGATAACGGGGCAGGTCTTTGTCAGAGGTTGTGAGAATATTGTCCTTTTCAGTGACGAAAATGTACATTCGTGGACTTGTTACGGTATTTTCGATCACCATAAACACCTGGAGAATGAATCCAATTAGGCACATAGACAAAACCAGTGACCATACCAAACGGTGGTACCATGAACTTGACCTTGCTATGTGACCCACTCCATGGAGTGAGGTATTTAAAATAAATTCCTGTGATGAATTCTGTTTTTCTTTTGTTGACTTGATATTCATTTTCTGTTGTTTCATATATTCAATTAAACCTGGTGAATCTGAATGGCTGAACCTACTGAATGGCTTTGGAATTTGCAGAACCCATGACAAAACCAGCGGATTTCTTTTTATTTAATCTAATGTACACAGAAACAAAGAGTAGCTTTGAAGTCACTTCTTGATGTTTCACGTGGTTTCTTCTACTGGGTTTAACTAAGTGAAAATAATGCACCAGCTGGTGTTATATTAGTCTCACATTTGAGGAAAAGGGAAAATGTCATACGTTATTTTGAATATCAGTTTAACAACGTCACGTGGCTTATGAAAGCCAATATTGACTCTCTGATTATTCCCGTTTAAGAGGACTATCTGAAAGCAACGGTAGAGTGACACATTTGAAGTGAAACCACTCCTCGAGACTGCGAATAATGTTCTAATTATATAGAGGAAAGTAAGATGTGTGATAATTGATAATTAATCCCTGTCCACCCAACAAAATCTGATATGAGATATAACACGTGGGACTTAACCTGCGATAGACTGTTTTATGGGATTCGTTACCATTTTCATCTAGGGTTAAATACAGTCGTTGTTTCACATAAAAAACTGGAAATGTTTAATACATTAGGTAATTTAAAAAACACGGTAGCACCATTCATCTTTTACTAGTACACATCACAAAATCAGTTTACAATAATTGTACAAGAACTATTTGATGACTGTGTATTCTGCTAACCCAGATGGGGCCACAATGACAAAACATCACCT
Source organism: Tachypleus tridentatus (assembly GCF_004210375.1). Classification (NCBI taxonomy): domain Eukaryota; kingdom Metazoa; phylum Arthropoda; class Merostomata; order Xiphosura; family Limulidae; genus Tachypleus; species Tachypleus tridentatus. The sequence goes on along the minus strand of NC_134828.1, from coordinate 26,638,398 downwards.
GAAATAAAATGTTTTTAATTATTACTTAGAGAATAAAAGCAATTTTGTTTTTTTAACGTTTTCCCAGTTTTTTAAAAATTATCTCATTTCTCAAGTTCTAAAACATAACAAAATATGTTTTCTGGTCTATTACTTCAAACTGATGGACGACAAGTGCAGATAGTACTATTATAGCTAAGTGCAAAATCACATAAACAAAACAAAATCCTACAGGTAACGTATGAAAAATGAAAGCTGAGAAATTACATTATTCAACAACTGAGATCTCCAAGGAAACATTTCCGTGCACTCCACGAGTGAGAAAATAACCCAAATGTAATTATTTCTAAGCTTTATATATTGTACTAATTTCGGTACTTTTTAATAAGAACTTGGATTTGAAGCACTCAAAGTTCTTAAATTATATTTGTTTAATTACACTGTTCGTGATATTTTTCTTTAATGATACATTAACTATTTAATTAACTTAATTACTGATACCACATGTTGAACCTACGCGTTGAGTTGGCGAACACTTAAAAGCGAAGCAGATTACTGGACCATAAGTCAACGCCCTCCTTGTAACCTACGGGATGAGGTAAAGTCACGCAAAACTGATTGCAAACTATCCACCTGTTGGATTTCTTGTTCTTTTTTACCATTATTAATTTGCCAAAAAAAACAAAACAACAACATAGCGAACACAGTTCAAATTAAGTTAATGACGTTGCCATAGCAACCACATTTTGAAAGTTAAAAATTGAAAGATTACTAAGTTTAGTCACCAGCCCGACACGCTAACCGGTAGGCTACATAGGCTCGCATCTTTGTCATAAGAACGGTAGTGCTTATAGTAGGAATAGGCCAGATGTACAATACAAATTAAAATCTCGAACACACTGCAAACAGTGTGTGAACAAAACTGTATAATGACTTTTTACACACTTTTGAGTAGTAAACAAACTAACTACAGAGTAACAGGTCACCAAAACACTGGAGAAGGTTGGCAGAGTAAAAACACAAATTTTCAGTTTGAGTAACTGACTAAAGTTGTTGGAAATGCAGATTTCTCTTGCCTTCACTTTATGCAAATCTAAATGCACATGAATAAATTACGCTACCTTGGCTAAAAGCTTTGTTTTTATAACCTTGGTAATAACAAATAATAACTATAACCATTTGAAAAACTATTAACGAGCTAACAATACACTGATAGCCATATTCTATAATAAAGTGCACGCTCTGTGAGTTGCCATCTAAAACCCCACCATCATAAAACGTGCAGGTATGCGCACGTGCTACTTGACCAGATGTGTCAGCTACAAAAACAATAACAAATGTGGAGTATGTATAGTATTTAAATCTAGGTTCCAATTCTGATATAAACTTTGAAAGCGAAGTCTTCATTTCTATACGTCTGACTTTAAAGTTCTGACTAAAATGTTATATAATAAGCAATGACTAAAACAGCAGCCACTAAAATGTCTACACGACGACAAGAACTTTTATATAATTGTTTCTGAGTCATTACTATACTGGTTCTTGATTTCCAAATGTTTAAACTGGTATACGGACAATGTCTCACCCAAATATTTTTTATATAGTTTACCTTTTTATTAATTTTTGAAAACATCTTAAAAGTTTGTTTATTTCAAAGTGAGAATATAATTAGGTAGGTAATTTGGTAATTATAGCATGAATTTTTCAAGATGAGAAATTACACATTGTAAAAAATTCAGCACTTTGTTACATAAAATTGGCGTCTCATTAGAAATAAATGGCTCTATTTCAGTAGTAAAACAATTGTCAAAAACATTTTCAGTCAAATGCAAGAGACTAGAAAACTATATAACACAAAACAAAAACTATGAAAATCCAATTCGTGTGAAGAAAACATTGAGCAATTGCTCACAATTGAAACGTCCCTCAAAACAATTATTGAATATTTATAAAAATTAGAGAAATTTTGGTGGTCAACTTCATTTGACTATTGCATTCAAGTCTTATAGTTATAATTTTTCACAAAGTATGCATCTAATGTTTTATCAAAATAACGACAAATTTCGCAAAAATTTATATTTATGAATAGGAATGTAACATCAAAAGTTGGTTTATTTTCAAGCAAGAGTCGGTAATTACGGAGGTGAGACATTGTTCTGGATCCGTTAAAACTATTAGTTTTTAGGGCTAAGTGTAGCCTTGTAGCTTGTCTTAAATTTTGAAAAAGAACAAAAAATTAAACTTTCGGTTCTAAAATTACCTGCTCTGGACTCGTATATCTAGTGCGAGAAATATGTTATGTTGCAAATTAACAAATCTCAGCTTGATATTGCACGCCGAAAATGTTGACAGAAGAACTTAGTTGTTTGAATACGATGGAAAGCAAGGGGTATACGTTGAACTTTATCCTATATAGACCTTTGCTGAAAGCTTTTTTAATGCGCTTTCTAATGTGAAACATATATTCCTTCAAATTATGTGAATGAGACAATACATCAGATGGTTTTAGACATAACTCTGGATATACGATCAAGTTACCTTTGCTTTCTATAGCTGTTTTATCGCACTTTAGTAGACATTACAATAAAACTCGTTACGAAAGTCTTTTGAAATAAAACATAAACTCTATATAACGAAAAACTGCAAATAAGTCATAATAATAAAGCTAGCATAAGAAATACAGATTATAAATAGACCTAACAATAAATATCACAGAACGTAAGCAGATTTTAAATGAGTCGTAGTAATAAGGCTGCGTAACAGAAACGATTTCTAAATAAATCATAACAAAGGAACACTATAACGAAAACGTTTTTCTGAAAGTAAGTCATAACAATAATATCAGTACACGAAGAACAATTTTTCAAATAATTTGTAGCACGTTTACTGCGCCTCTTTTTTTTAAATATTCAAAAGTAAAAGAGATACAGAAGTAATCTACATGTTTTTCGATCTTTTTTACAGCTTTAATTACATTTTGTGCAACGCGTTTTCAAACCATCAAAGTCCCCCACTCGTACAACAGTAAGTCTTCAGAATTACAACGTTAAAATCACAGGTTCGATTCGCCTCGGTGGACTCACCAGATAGCCCAATGTGACTTTGCTATAGAAAAAAAAAACCAACAAAAACACACAAACCATTAAAACAACCAGCAGAAATATCAGTCCTCTGGGCATTCATAACTACCATTTCTTGGGAAAGGCTATTAGACCTACGGCTTTTTATGGAATTGTCTGACAGTTCCACAACAATGTACTCGTACTTAACATTAATTAATGTTCACCATTTACGAAAAAATGATTTTATTCACATTGTAGTTTAAAAACAAACTATCATCACAAAGATGATTTTATTGAAGAATTACTTTGTAGGCACAGTTACGGATGAAAATGTTTTGTTTTCATGATGTCACACTCACGAGATATACACTAAAAAACAATTTTTAAGTTTGTTTTTTATTGTTTTATAATTGAAACTTGCTTCTTTCTGTAATTTTTTTACTGTTTAAATCTAAAACTTGCCATTTCTGTGAAAATTTCAATTGATTTATTTATTGCTCAGCTATAAAAATACGGTCCAGTTATAAAAATATTAGTTATGATTAGTGGTGATCATAAACAAGACAAAATCATAGTAGCAGGCGTTTTGAGCTCACAGGATAAGCGTAAAACGTTAATAAACTAACAACAAATATCCATCAAATCAATAAAGTGACAAGTGCGTATTAATTATTACTCAAATTATTGTTTCAATTATTTTTAATGTATCAAGCGGCTATTTGCAAAGAAAATCTAAAAATTATTATTTTTTTTATGATTAAATGACGACAGTGAAGAGTAAATAATGGTGCCTTGCGAGCTTTACGTCATAACCCTGTTTCATTCGCCCGAGTCCCTAAGAAGTTGGTCCCTGTCCTTTCCTGTCTACGGACTATAAACTAAATCATATTTTGTTATGCTTAAAATGTTGACAATCACTGATTATAGATTTCTCTAAACCAATCGCGGCGTGAAAATCTTATTGATCGTTCTAGAACCGAAACATAAAAACACAACAATAAAAATATTCATTATCTTAAACGAATTAATAATATTAACAAGTAAGAGATCTCAGTGATGTCAAGAAACCCACTTGTTGAGAAATTTATATGCAAAAACGGCTCGTTTGGGTTGAGAAAATATTTTACATAGAAGGTCGAAACGTTGTTCGCTCTTCTATGTAAAATATTTTCTCAACCCAAACGAGCCGTTTTTGCATATAAAGTAAGAGATCTGTTTTCTAATTTATAAGATGTCCTTACGTAATAGAAGAAAATGAATATATCATTTTCAAAATCTGCGTAGTTCACTTATAGAAAATTCGTTTATAAAACCAAAACAAATTTCATGGAATTTAAATTAACAGGCTTGTGTAATTGGTTATCGAATCGGAAAAGCATCCTATATCTTTGTTTTTTTTTTTTATATTTTTGTTTGCTTTTCAACAAAGCTAATAGAACTTCGACAGAAATCTAAATTTAAATAATCCACTTACGTTTGTCTGTTCGGAACATTTCTCGCAGATTTCTCGATCAAAATTTTACAAATCTCATATCGTTAGAAAGGCCTTGATCTGAGAGTTGAGATTGCATTTTGGTTATTCCATTCAGAATCACCTTACGTGTTTTTGGCTTAGCCACACTTTTCAGTGCAACAAGTATGCCTCACAACGGCACAATGTCGTCGTCACGTAACGATCAGCTTCGATTTCAACTTTATATTTTATTTGTAAAGTATTTCACACAAACAACATTTAATCCGCATGCAATTTTCCTAATAAAACTGGCATTATACTCAATACAATTTTTATGGGCCTTCGCGACTTGTTTAGGTCTAAAATACGCATGCACAGTTCGTTTGTCACTTACCACTTTGTGAACATGCATTAAGAAGTTTCTGTATATTAGTTAATTTTGCTTTGATAACAACCTTACATTTATTTCACTTTGAAATAATTTAACTTCAGTTCGTTTTATAGACTGCTATAAACATCTTTTAGCTGCTTTTTTCGTTACTACGGGATATAACCTTCGTTATTTTTGTTTTTTCAAACTGTCATAAATTTTTGCAATAATAGTTTGATACCTTTCAATAAGTCACATTTTATAAGAAACTATATTTTCTTCAAAATAAAAACAGTTAAGTTTTAAAACTCTGAAAGTTACTGTTTTTTACTATTTAATCAAATATATCATTAAGCAAATTTATTTTAAGGAAATATGGCTTGAATATTTAATATGTGTAACAATTTGCAGAATTATTTCGAAATAATAGTCATCGAAATAGATAGTAATATATATATATATATATATATATACATATAACATGATTCATTAAAGTACAGTCGCCCGCTGGGTCAGTGATAAGTCTGTGCGCTTACAACCGTAAAACTGGGTTTTCGAGACCCATGTTAATAAAAGTATAGATAACTCATTGTATAACTTTGCGCTTAGCAAAAAAACAATCATTAAGCAAACATTTTTGATAAAATTTTCATCATATTAGTTGAAATTTATTAAACCACTTAAGTATGACATATTTAAAACCTTTAGTGGTAAAGAGTATAAGATTTTTGAAGTCTTGACTTTTATATATTCCAATTGATTTTGTTTTTCTTGATGTGTAACACGGATCGTAACTATTTTTGCAATTTTCGAGACGGAATCTCAGTATTCAGAATTCAAAGAAGGCATTTTCCTTGTTACGAAACGGCTCGGCATGGCCAAGCGTGTTAAGGCGTGCAATTCGTAACCTGCGGGTCGCGGGTTCGCATCCCCGTCCCGCCAAACATGCTCGCCATTTCAGCCGTGGGGGCGTTATAATGGTACATTCAATCCCACTATTCGTTGGTAAAAGAGTAGCCCAAGAGTTGGCGGTGGGTGGTGATGACTAGCTGCCTTCCCTCTAGTCTTATACTGCTAAATTAGGGACGGTTAGCACATATAGCCTTCGAGTAGCTTTGTGCGCAATTCAAAAACAAACAATGGTTACGAGACTATGCTAGTAGAAAATATTACTATTCAAACTGGAGTAAACATTTCTTTTCTATGACTTCATGAGAGATTAACAACGTCTTCCGCTGGTACAGTGTTAAGTCTACGGATTTAAAACGCTAAAATCAGGAGTGCGCTTCTCCTCGGTCAACTCAGCAGATAGCTTACTGTGGCTTTGCTGTAAAAAAACACAAATAGATTAATAAAAAATACTACAACAACTTTTAAACCTTCAATTACGACCTGAGGCAGCGAAGATATTTTAAAGACTAATTTGTTCTTTAATAATCTTACCAATTCCTTTTAATACTAGATTTTGTGTCAGTAGTCATATGCATTTTTTATTTATTGTTTTTATTTTTTTATTTGGATACTTTGTATGAAACGAAGTCAATTTATAACAATAAACTTCATAGTACGGGTTGATTTCGTTTTACTTCGAGTGAGCTAAATTTTATTCGATATGTTTAATTTTTGAATATCCTAAGGTGTGACGTAAACTATTTTAAATCAGAATGACTTAAATCTTCATAGTAAAGTTGAAAATGTTACTTTTTTTTTGCTCGTTTGTTTGTTTCTTGTTACTGCCAATACATTTTGTGTTCAATGTCGTCTAAAGTCTTTTTCACTTAACCTTTAAGGTTAGTTAATCATTATAACAATAGATGGCATTAAGCTCTTATACTATCAAACAGTTTTAATCCTAAATTGCATTTTATTACTTTGCGTATTGACTTACTTCGTATTCTTTAGATTTTGTCATAAAAATTGTAAGAACTTTTACATTAAAAATTATTTTGGAACAAAACAGACTAGTTATAATATTGACATAAAAGAAAGTCACGTGATCTATTCCTTCCCTTGGCATGTGAGACGAAGGTTATATAGCGTAAATGCAGAAACTTGTTAGGTAGAAACGTGGGTATGTTGTTGGTTGTAGCAAATGGTGATTGTAAGGTAGAATGGTTGTCGTTGGGTTAGTTCGAAATAGAAACGTGATAAGTAAAACACCTGTGTCGTGTCATTCTAATATTTGAGAGATAGTGAAATATGGCCGACGATACAAGTGTTAGAGTTGCAGTTCGGTAAGTGAATGTAATTCATTCTCTCAGTTTTTCTTTAGTTGCATTTCGAATCTCTTACCATAAAGGTATAACCGAAAATATATCGTGTATTTTTTGTTTTTTTTTTTTTCTGGGCGCCAAGCAGCCTAGCTTTTATTTACGTATTCTACGATTCGTATACTAAACCTGTGTTACTGCTTGCTGTTTTGTGCAAACTGAATGAAAACAAGAGTTATGAAAGTTATATTACTTTGTGGCAAGAAATAATTTGAAATATGGTATTTAAAAATTGTTTATAAGGAAAAGTAGTAATTGTATAGATCTAGAAAGCTTGGATAAATTACTAGTTTTTATGGTTATTTTTACCGTGTGTAATAAGTATGATAATCTTCTCTTTAATAAATAAAAAAATATAAAGGCTTAAGAAAGTGCATGAAAATATTTTTTAATGTGTAACTATGTTTAAAAACCGACGTCATCGCTAACTTGTTTTTGTATATTTTTCCAAGCCCTCGTTTTATTTTCTGTAAATGTAATGTAGAAAAAACAAACAAAACAAACTTGGACAGAGAGAGCATTGAGTAAATATTGCAAATAATAATGAAGCATAATATTGGGTTAAACTCTGTGATTATTAAGTTTCATCCTGTTGCTATGTTATAGATTTCATTATTTTGGCCCAGAACACCAATGAATATACTGGAATAAAGTTTTCTGACTTCAGAAACATGGTCATGAGATTACATGATCCCTTCTGTTTTTACTACATCAACTTCCTGTAACTGAATACAGAAGGTAGAACATAGTCATGGGATTGTATGATACCTACTTGTAGATAGAACAAGTCTATACAGGCTATTTAATACTTGTGTTCTTGCTTTCAAATTTTGTAAATGAGAAAACATTAAACAAACTTACCTGGAAGTTATTTGAACTCTCACACATACACATATACAGAGAGAGACATTAATTTAAAGACATGCTATAATTAGTTTTAAAGATCTCAATTTTGCATGCCTCAATACCTTCTTGTTATGCTTTAATTTCATGTTAACTTTACAAGTGATGTCTTTTTTTTTTTTAACTGCTGTTAGATAGAAGTTATGAATATTGGAATTCTTAGTTTGTGTACTTGTTCTGAGTTGTAAACCAATACTCTATAACATTACAGACACTGTAATTGATTATAATTGGAAGAAGCATACTATAGATGGTAAATCATTAGAAAGCAAGTTTTATTTTTTATAGATAGGATATTCACTGTGAAAAGGTTACATGTGCTTTGAGCAAATAATATTGTCACATTCCTCATTTCTCTTGAAGCTATAATGTATTTGGGCTTAACAAAGTGACCTTCCAGTATTCAGTCTCTGTTGGTGGCTTAAGTACTGTCTAGGTATGGCTCAGTCAGGTAGTATACAGATGGATTAAGTTAAGCCTAAAACATTAAATCTGTGAAGTTCATTTAGGAACTATTTTAGTGCTTTATTATAAATCTTATTTTACAAGTTAAGTGCTAAAGTTTTATCACATCAGGAACACAGTTTCTTACTATAAAGTTTATTATGATTTTTTATAACCATTATGTTAGAAGTTATGACATGAGCGTACCTTCAGTTTTGTAAATTGACAAAAGGTAAATCTAAAGAGGACATTGGATTGAAGAGCTATGTTCATAAATGTATTATAACTGCACAAGTGTGACATTATGAACATGCACATTAAACTGACAACAAACTTTAACATATAAACTCCCCTACAGTGTACTCTGTAAAACATGTCTGTCTTCTGTAGTTCATTTTACTGTTTAATTTTTAAGAAGTCCAAGTTATAATTTGTTTAGTATTGATCTCATTGTGGATTCTGTATTTGGTTAGGTTGTTTATAGCTTTTACATTATATTGAAGTAAACTGAATAGTAAGCTGAATTCTGGATCGAAAAAAAAAGTTTGCTGTAAATCAAGAACTTGCCTGCTCTCAGGTCTGGATAAAACTAACCTGTATATTTAGAAAAACAGCTCAATTCTTCATGAGTGTCACTGACAGTTTTTGAAAAACTTTATTTTTACATACCTGCAGTGTATCAAAACAGTTTTTTGTTAAATTCAGTGAAAGGTTGTGTGTCTAACAAATCCCTATGTGTATGTATAATGAAGATGTATGTTCAAGTTTGTGGCTGATGGATGGAATTAGTTTGTTCTAGACCACTTTGTGTATTATAACCATACTGATCTTTGAGTTCATGTATTATTCAAAGTCAAGTATAGATATGTGTGCAAAATGTATAACAAAAATAGCAGAGTAATTCTGTGCATTATAAATCTCCTAGTGATATCAGTGTAATGGTGAAATGGATTTGGCTGTTGTGGCTTAATATAATAAGTTGGATTGTTGCCACATAAACAATGTATGAGCAGTGGAAATAAAATCTTTGAATAACAAGTAGCCTCATTGACCTTCAGTGGTTCACATGCAAGTATTTAAGTGGAGCAGTTACTGCTGAGTTTGTTTTTATGTGGAAGTGGTGCTGATCGTAACATGTAAGACTGCCATCAGTTATTATTGTACTTATTGAGATTAAATCATTCTCTACAGGAAAAACTTGTTTAACAGCTTTTTAAACCTGCTGTGTTTGTCACTTGTGTTCAAGTACATCAAAACAAAAATAGTAGCACATATGCAAGTCCATACAAACAAATATAGTTGTAGAATACGTAATGTCACAAAAAAAATCATAATGAAATATCAGTGTACAGTGCTCTTGTTTGTCAGATGCTGGACCATGTAGTCTACCACAGAGCACACTTGTTTGTCAATTTAGAATATAATAAAGTTATGTAGTCAAGTTCATTTACTGTGTTTAGGTTTTCTAAAAAAGATCATAGTACATGAAATCTTTGTGGAAATACGAATGTGAAACATTTAAGCCTATTTTGAGTTTGTCATACTTGCCCCATTTCATTTAAAATTTGTGTTTATAAAAGAGTAAACAGTAAAATTTATTTGGATATTTATTGTTTCTTACTGCAAATATACATACACATTTTATTATTTTTTATTTATTAGAAAATCTTGTTAGTTAGAGGTTTGAATTTGCTTTTTTGAAGGCAATCCTTCATTTTGATTGATTTATTTTACTTCACTGTTGTGTATTAATATTCTATGAATATATAAATGAAATGTATGTTTGTTTTGTACCCTAACTCTTCAAAACCTGTTGGGACAACCTCAACCAAAATTTGTATGCAAGTACTATGAACTATGGAGAATGTCCTAATTTGTTCAAATTGAACTTAACCCTATTTATATTTTGTAAATCCTGTTGGTTAATTACTCTCTGCCTATTGAGTAAATCTCAACACCAATGGGGAGGTTGATGTTTTAGACAATGTTGAATATTCTATTGTAACTGGATTCAAGGTCAAAGTGTGAAAGTTGCTGGATTGTTTCTCAAACAGTCATGCTTTTCTTATGGTCAATGAGATGTAGGATGTCCAAGGAGGGGAATCTTCTCAACATTTTTGTTTGTTGGTAGATGAAAAATAAACTGTAAGCATTGTTTATGAAGAGGTTATGATTGTGGGATGAAGTTTGTGTTAAAATTATTAATTTGAACTGTATGATTGCTGTTACACTTGCATTGTTTGTTATTTTTATATATATATTGTAATATTGGATTTTGTATTAATATAATTTATATCCACTAATGAGAATGTCTGACCAGACAATATTGGTTTGAATGAAAAAAAACAAAAACAAATTGAAATACCTTTGCTGAAGAAGATGCAAAGAGATTAAAAAATAGTTCAGTTGAAGATGCTCTGTTAAAAAAAATTGAAACTGCGAAAATGAGAATATAAAAATAATTTGTGGACAGCTAAGAAAAATGGCACACTATAATAGAACGTATCGGTAGGGCTTGTGATTGGTTTGTAAAATAGTTTGAAAATAACGTTAAAAATGTTTCTTTTCTTTTTTGAATTTCGCACAAAGCTACTCGAGGGCTATCTGTGCTATCCTTCCCTAATTTAGCAGTGTAAGACTAGAGGGAAGGCAGCTAGTCATCACCACCCACTGCCAACTTTTGGGCTACTCTTTTACCAACGAATAGTGGGATTGACCGTCACATTTATAACGCCCCCACGGCTGAAAGGGCGAGCATGTATGGCGCGATGGGGATGCGAACCCGCGACCCTCAGATTACGAGTCGCACGCCTTAACACGCTTGGTCATGTCGGGCCACTAAAAAATGTACTTGAAAGACAGTAAGGTTACACTATGGTTATGAAATCACGTATTTTATAAACTTTAACCTGAAGATGACTTGAGAAAGTTGAAACGTTGTTCTGAACTTTAATTAAAATAGTTTTAATACCCACACCAATCGTCTTTAGAATACATTTTTACTTAAGTGGTTTCTGATCGTCATGGGTTTTGAAACCAGCTTGGAGACTAAAACAGATAGTACAAGAAAAGGCTGTACAAATTGTATTAAATAAAATATTAAGGGAGGAAGTGAATAAGAACAGTAGGGGACCATGAAGCTGCATAATTTTAATGGTAGTCGCTTCTAATCTGACGAAAATTGTTTGGAAAACCGAACATTTTAGAAGGTTCACTTATCCATCCAAGAGTCGAACGGTAGGCTCCGGGTGATTCTCAAACCCAAACTTGGTTCTTTAGTTCCAACAGATGTACATAAGTTAGTTTACTTATTAATAAAGAATAAATATATGCAATATTTTTCTACATCCGTACACCCATCTAATGTACTGTTTCTGTGTAGTTTGGGCGTATTGCTTTTTCCGTATGAAACCTGGTGCACGTAGTTGAGTTTCCGCCATAATTATCAATTTCTGTCATCTTGGTTAAAAAAGATCATCCTTGTTTGTCTGGGAAAATTTACATAGTAGGAACCCAGAGATTTAATTAGGTTACCTGTGCAAATAAAAGGAAATATTTGTGTTTAATGATTGTCTTCCTCGTGGAAACTGCAACATCACATATTTCATGAATATTTACTTGATCGTAGCTGAAGTAAAATACCTTATGTTTAAATTTTAATTATTTTGTTTTCAAAACAACTACAATATCTTGAGACATTAGCCAGTTTGCATGTAATGGTCATCAGATAGCACTAAGATTGGAAATCTGTGTAACACGTAGTCCGTGCGTGTATGCGTGCTAGCTCACATGTAAACGCGATATTCCTTTTGTTTAATTGTACAGTAGTACTTTTACGTTTATAAGAGTGCAAAAGTGCACAGTATTTAGCGTGCATTGTTGTATATACGAGTGTAAACCTGCGACGTTTATGACATTAACTTTCAAGGCAGTTACTTCAGTAACATAAACAAACACGTAAGGAAAAATTAAGTTACTTATGTACTTCTAAATAAAACTTCCCAAAGTAATCTTGGGCCTAAAGATTTAATACGTTTCGTATGCCTCTCGAGGTGGATTCCTGTATGTGGTGAGGGGACCTCCCAGAGAAGGTTCCGTAATTTCAGTTTACTTTCTCTGGGATATGAATATCCACTCACGTGTTTGATGTGCGTGGCGACCAGTGAAAGGGAGGAGAGGATGCTGGTGGTTAAGAGGTCCAGTCCTAGCACAATACTTTGGCCTTGAATTCCTGTAGACGTGCGGCTTTGGGGTAGCCCCCAGGGTCAATTGGCTGGCCCACTTGAGCTGGGGTCTACCAAATACCAGTGTTGGACGTTCTCAACAGGTGTTGTGAACATTGTCTGATGCTGATGTTTATGTATATTGCTCACAAAATCCTCGCGTTGCTGTGATGTTCTTTCAGATGTTAGCGGTTTGGTCACTCGAAGACGTCATGTCGTGGTTCTTTAAGGTATGCTCATTGGGATAGCAAAGACCACGATGCTTGCGAGTGTGAACTGGAACCATACTGTTAACTGTAGTGGCCTAAATCCCACTTACTCTAGTTCAGTGGTGCACAAAGTCCGTCCCGCGATGTCCAACGGGAAAGTCCAACATGGAGTTCGCGCCTGCGCGAAGATTAAGCGCTATTGAAGAATATACATTAAATTAGATACTGGATGGTTCATATTTGTGTCGAGCAATAAAGAAAATGTAATAAGCAAATCTCGTTGATGTGTAGGCATTTAATCATTGGCGCAATGACGTAATATTTCCGTAATTACGAAATCTCACGCGCTCCAATTGTTCTTCCAGATCTACTTATGAGCCCTATTTTGATATTATTTCGTAACAAAAATGGCAGCTAATCGCAAAAGAAAAGTTGAAGACGAAACTGGCAGTTTCATGATGATTGGACTGTGCAATACTGTTTTGTTCAACGACAGAAGAACGTGATTTGTCTGCTGTGTCATTCGACAGTAGCAGTGGCGAAGGTATCTAATATAAAGCGTCATTATGAGTCGAAGCATAAAGCTTTCCACAACGTTGTCAGTAATGAACGAACAGCTTGAATTGAATCTCTCTGGCGGTCACTGAATCACCAGCAGAACGTTTTCTCAAACCAGATTTAAGTGCAGCATGTGAGGTGAGTTACGACATTTTGTTGATGATAGCGAAATCTGGCTGACCGTTCACTGATGGTGATTTTGTCAAGCAATGTATGATTACTGCATCGGAAAAGTGTCCAGAAGCAGTTCACAAGCTACAGACGGTGGCTTTGAATCGTATGACAGTTCAACGAAGACTTTCACACCTCTCAGCAGACGTGACAAAGCAGCCAACTTTGTCTACTTCTCTTTGGCAGCACGAGTCGACTGACATCAGTTCAACAGCACAGCTACTAGTTTTTGTTCATGGTGTGTCGTCATCGTTTGATATCACAGAGGAACTAATCGGCATGGGTTCTATGAAGGGTCAGACAACTGGGTCTGTTCTATTCGAGGAGACAGTACGACTGTGTAGTAGTGTTTCATTGGATTTCACGAAACTGGTAAGTGTGATAACTGATGGAGCAGCAGCCATGACTGGAGAAAGTAGCAGGCTGGTAGCACTGTTGATGAAGCATCGAGGAAAGCAGAACAGACAGTTGGTGAAGTTGCACTGTATTATTCACCAACAGAACCTGTGCAGTAAAGAATTTGGTTTTCAGGCACTGATGGCATTAGTGACGAAAACCATTAATTTCATTAAATCACGATGGCTCAATCACCGTCAGTTTTGAAGTCTTCTTGAAGAAATTGATTCAGAATATGGTGACCTTGTGTATCACTGAAGTATGCTGGCTGAGTCGAGCACAGATGCTCAGAATATTCTGGGAGTTGATTGATGAGGTGATAGAATTCCTCAGAAGCAAGAACAAAGACACAGAAGTGATTTTCATGACTGATCCAGCATGGCAAACTGATTTGACCTTTCTGGTCGACATGACACAACACTTGAATAATCTGAAGTTTGCAGGGGCAAAAATCAGCTTGTCTGTCAGCTTGCAAATCACATCTCACCTTCCAGGACAAAGTTGCAGTTGTTCTGGCAGCAAGCAGCATCAGCCAACTTCGTGCACTTTCCCACTTTTCAGTCACAGCTACAGAAGAATCAGGACATTGACACAGAGGTTTATGTTGGGAAGCTAGATACCTTGATTCAATCCTTCAACTCACGGTTTCATGACTTTGACCATTGCAGATTGTTGATGAAAATTTTTACTGATCTGTTCAGTGTGTCAGTGGATGATTTGTCAGCAGAATATCAGCTAGAACTTACTGATCTCTAGGCATCTGATGAACTGCGTGCTATTTACCGAGAAAACAGTTTGCTTGACTTCTACAAAACGTTGCCTGATACATTTGCTGATCTGAAAGAGAACTCACTTGTCCACACCAACATGTTTGGCAGCACGTACTGCTGTGAACAGGCTTTCTCGCATATGAAAATGAACAAAAACAACACTCACAATCAGCTGACTGATGATCATCTAGAAGCAGTCTTGCGTCTTTCAACATCAAACCAGACATTTCTAAGCTTGTAGATGACATGCAGCACTATCAATCACACTGACTTTGTGACAGTTGACGTTTCATAACATTTCTTAGAATAATGTGCAAACTCTTTGTTGTAATTGTTATTTGTGCGCTCTTAAATGTGATGTCCATTTTGTGTGAAACATCTGTGGGACGATTTTAATCTTCTTTTTTGTGGCCCCCAATATTTGCGAGAAGTCTGTTTGTGACCCCTGACTCAAAGGTTTGTGCACCACTGCTCTAGTTGTTGCTATAAGTGGGTGGAGGAGAAAGAGATGCAATCCTTGAAGACTATAGACAATATCTAATACCCAGAGGCTCGAACGTTATCATCCTCCACTCTGTCTTGGACATATGCTGATGCATTCCATTCCACTGCCACAGTGGAAGTGCAGACAGATCTCTTCATGACTCCAGCAAAGTCGTTTGCAAAACATTTGAAGAGTTTTTTTGCCCTCTGTGGTTAAGAGTTGACGAGTTTATGTCTATTTCAATCTCTGTCCCTGCCACTCTTTCAAGTGGCTTCCTGGGACCACTATTTTTGGCTTCGGGTTCGGGCGTTTCCTCGAGTCCATCTTCTTCTCCAGCCCCGAAATGAAAAAGATTATCTGTTCACGTCCACAGTTGATGGAATCTTTGTTTACAGACAGAGACCTGCCTACTTGACCCAGGGCAGAATCCATAGAGGTCGATAGACTTCCATCCAGTAAAGAAAAAAAGATGTGGTTGAAAACAGAAGTGCTCTCTACCCCATTCTTCTCCACATAAAGAAAAACGGCAACTTTAATACAATGGAACTGTCAGGTTTTTGTTCGAATATAGATGACATTAAGGATTTGATTGATTTTTACTGTCCTGTATGTCTCATTACAGGAAACATTTCTGAAACCTGCTGATGCATTTACCCTTTGGTGGTTTTATTTGTGCAGAAATGACAACTTCTGTGATGGAGGGGTGGCACAAGTTGGTCAATAAGCATATGCCTGCCTTGTCTTTGCCACTCGATACACCCTTAAAAGCTATAGCCATTTGGATTTTCTTGGGTTGTACCCTCACTATTTGTTCTCTCTACTTGTCTCCTGAAGAGATTTCTGACCAGTCAGACCTTGATGCCTTTATTGAACAGTTACCGTCTCCATTTTTAATTCTGGGGGATTTTAATAGACATAATCCTCTCTGAGATGTGACTCATATTGATGGGAGGGGTTGTTCCTAGAGCATATGCTCTTAGCTCGCAACCTTTCTGTCTTCGATACTGGTTATTATACTTATTTTCATGCACCTAGTAACTCTTTTATTGCTATTTATCTCACTGTCTTTTCCCTTCACATTTCTCTTACTTTTTAGGGTTTATAGTATCCCACGGAGTAGTGATTATTTTCCTATAATTTTGAGAGAGACTGGCAATAGTCGATGCCATTTGACCCGTGTGTCTTGGTGGAAGTTGTATGCACTCAACTGGTTCTCTTATGTTGCTCTCTCAGAAATTGATCCTGTCATCATCTGTAAGCCATTGATAGATGACTGCTTGGCAGCAGTGACTGACTGTATTGTATTTTCCACAGTATCCTCATTTGTGGTGGAATCCTGCCTGCCAAATGGCAGAGCAATCGCCTCTTTCCTTTCAGGTTGATCATTTCTATTACTATAATCATCCTTTTTTGCTGGTGGAACTCAAGTTTGCTCTTCATCTGTCTGGCAGAACATCAGTCAGACCTGATGATATTCACTACGAGATGCTGAATCATCTCTCTCTCTCCTGCCTCTCTTGTTACTCTCCTGGTTGTTTTTAACTGGATTTAACAGGAGAATGCTTTTTCTGATGCTTGGTGCTGGGCTATTGTCCGCCCTTTTTCCATGGCTGGGAGGGATCCCAAGATTCTTTCTAACTTCTGTCCAGTTGCTTTGAGCTCTCTGTGTGAGATCTTAGAGAGGATGGTTAATGCTTATCTTGTTTAGTTCTTCATATTAAACAATCTCCTCTCGCCTACCTAGAGTGGGTCTTGACAGCACCCCACAGTAGACCACATGATATTACTTAACATCAGTCAGGGAAGCCTTTCTCAAGAGACAACATCTTGTTTCTGTTTACCTTGAAAAGAGCTTATGATACTTCGTGAAGGTATGGCATTTTGCGGGACATCCACTGATATGGGTTGCATGGCCATTTGTCCATTTTAATCGAAAAATATTTAATTGACTGGCGATTCCAAGTCCGTGTGGCTTCAACGCTTTCCTATTCTTTCCACCCAGGGACTTTGAGCCCTCAGGGCCTGTGTCTTGAGTGTCACACTTTTCATTATAAAGATTAATGTCATTAACGCCTACAGTTGCAAAAGGACTCTCTGTCGACAACTTCCACATCTCGTGACGGTCGTCGAGCATGAGGTTTATTGAGTGATAGCTACGGAGTGCCCTTAGTCACTTACTGAAATGGACCACAGCAAATAATTTTACCTTTTCTCTCACTAAAACCGTTTGCATGCACTTTTACCACCAACAGGGTATTTACCCTGTTCCCAAACTCCATTTTGGTGAAGTTGAGCTTCCTGTGGTCTCTGAAGCAAAGTTTTTGGGGTTTTATTTGACCATTAGCTGACTTTCATTCCACACATCACGCTGCTAAATGTCAAGTGTACAAGGGCACTGAACATCCTCCATGTTCTCTCCTCCATCTCTTGGGAAGCGGATCGATGTTTTATATGCTCAATACCTATCTTGTTCTCATTTGATCGAAACTGGGCTGTGGGTCTGGTCTGTGGCTCTGCCAGAACCTTGGCTTTCAAAATGGTGGACTCTGTTCACCATCTGGGCTTTGGCTTTGCACTGTGGCTCTCTGCACTTCTCCACTGAGTCTCAGGAACCTCCTCTATACCTCTGTCTTTACTGTATGCTTCAAGACCTTACCACAGCATCCCACGTTGGGTTGAGTTTTCCTTCGCTAGTGAGCCATTATTTTTCAGAATAGACAGTTCCCCAATGTTCCTTTTTGGCTTTCGTATCGAGGCTCAGTGGGCTGAATTGGCTCTGTCCTTGGATCCCACCATAGCTTCTTATTATCCCCAAGTGAGACCTTTCTTTGAGTCATTTATAAGGGTGGATACTTCTGATAGGAAGTACTGTCTTCTATTTGTCGAACATTTTTCGAACCATCCTTCCATTCCCATTTGTATGGATGGTCCAAAATCAGGCAACTCTGTGGGCTCTGCCATGGTTTGTTGTGATTCAGTGGTTGCACACAGAATCTCCCTCTACAGTGTCTGTGTTTACTGAACGCCATTTCTCTTGCCCTGGATCACATAGAAACTATGCAGTACACGAACTGTACTGTTTATACCAACTCGCTTAGCTCTCTACTATCCATGGAATCACCTCACGTTGATTCTCACCCTATTCTTGTCGATATTCAACTGGTCCATATCTCTATCATCTACTTCTGTCCAGTTATTTTCTGGATACCAGGTCACGTTGGTATTTGCTAAGTCCTTCTGCCCTGGTGCTGTCACTGCTGTGCCTATTCCATACATGGATTACAGCCCTGTATTTAAGGCTCGGCTTTGCGCCAGTTAGCAATCGACTTGGAGTGACCAACGGGATAACAAGCTTTTCCAGATAAAACATTCCATTGGACCTTGGTCGTCTATTTTTTGTAAGGATTGGAAAGAGGAAGTTATCCTGGCTAGGATATGCATTGTTCAGTTTTGTAACTCATCATTTTTTTTTTTTATCTGGGACTGATGCACCAGTGCGTGGTCTGTGTGACACTTAGGTGGGAGCGTTATAAGTGACGGTCAGTCCTACTATTCGTTGGTAAAAGAGTAGCTCAGTAAGTTGGCGGTGGGTTGTATTAACTAGCTGCATTCCCTATATTCAGTCCTTTTTAAATTAAGGACTGCTAGCTTAGATGTCTCTCGTAGATATGTGCGATATTTCAAAACATACCATTCAAAACCAACTGCGTAATACAACACTATTTTTTAAATTGTTTATCTATTTAAAACACACAACTTTGTCATATAGATATAGTATTTAATTTAATAATGCTGCGTACGTGAACATTTCTTTGAGTCAAATTTGGCTCGTATGGCACACATCATATGCAGGAGGTTGAGGATTCGGTTCCGTCTAAATCCTCCCCCCTAACAGTGTTTCAGTGGTCAAATAATTTTACTACAAATATTGTACGTCTAGTTTATCCTTTGTTTTATAACTTAACGAAGCTTTTTCTAGTTTTAAGCGTAAATCTATATAAATAAAAGGCAATTCATATGGATATTTGTTCCTTGTACGTTACCACATTTCTGGATCACTCGGTACCAAACTTGACACTGGTATACAGGATGACACGCGGAAGGTCATGGGAGTAGATTCCCTTATGCAATTTCATATCTAAGTTTGCAAAACAACAACTCAAACAAAAACTACCAGTATCCTCTGAGTATTAAAATGTACTATGTAACCATTGTTAAAAACAATGTTTCTCTTTTCTCTACTGATACCTTTATCTATTGTTATTGCACTTTTAATGTTTATTATGTTAAGAAATAAAAATGAATAGGAACCCAAATAGCCATATTTCGTTATAAACGAATTTTTATTTCACCCGTTCAAAGGACGGGTACTCTAGCTAGTTTATAGGTAAAATTGAGGTCTTAATTCTGGAGTAGCCCTGTGCGAATTTCTACAAACACTGACTTAACAAATTTCATATTTTTAGTATGACGGAAGAGAAAAAGTAGGTGTGATTGCCTGTTTGTGTCTCTCCTTCCCGTTAGAATTATACCTGTAGGATAAAGACCAAATAATCACGCACTGACTCGTGTGCTCGAGGCAGGTTTAATAGTTACGTCATTGTTCTACGCAGTGAATCGAGCGCGATCTCCTCAGGGAGGGTTGGGATGATTTACGTCATTCTTGGAACTGCTATTAATTTGATTTTGTGTACAGTAGGTTCTTCTGTAATGTACAGATCATTAAGGGCCGATTAAGAACGTGTCATAAACGTGAAAGCTCTGACGTGACTATACGTATTGATGTGCATGCATTCGTTTCCGTAGAAATATTTTGGCCGCGAAATATGAACTGAGATTTATAATTCGTATTTAGATGTCGCATCAGCATACGTCATAAACTGTACCAGTGTTTAATGTTAAGCATGTTAGCGTCGTATACTGTACCGTTTTTTAATGGTAAGTTTGTTTGTTTCTGTGGTAGAGTTTAGGGTTTTATATCGCTCCGAGTAAAGTATGTATAAGAATGTCAACCAATCTTCGGCTACTAACTATATCTAGTGCCAATGGTGTCCTTCCTCCAATACCAGGTCTGAAATACGACACATGCTGATGACCTTAAGGTCGTGCTTGAAGGTATGAAACACCTGATCGGAATAAAATTATATTTCACCTTGAATGAAAAGTAGGGCAAACTTTCAGTGTCGCTAAGACTTGTTTATAAGTTTGCCGCAGATGGGAAGCTGCACCAGAAAAGTTTACCTTTCACTGCCATATTTGTTTTAAGAGTTATATAGAGGTGTTCTAGTACTTTATTATGAATCTGAAACTTAGATGGAGAACGCCTTTCCTCGTAGTTGTAAAAAGTTCGAAAATCCTGTCGCACGTATACGTCAGTAAATGTTACCTAAAAATGTGGAACACGTGTACAACAATTGACACGATCACGTAGCACAATTTCATAGGATGTGCACGTGCACCGCAATAGTATTCATCTATCTTTCATGGACATCTTCCAACAGTGTATAGTATAGGAGAAACATACTTTCTGGTTAGCTGAAAGATATTTATCATGACATCTAGCGTGTTTAGAAATTGAACTGAAAGTTCATAATATACATATTTATATTGTGTACGAAGTCCATGTTATAAGGGAACTTGTATAAAAAAAACGGCCAGTGTTCTTTGTTCATGTCTTTATTTTGCCCATCCAGTAAAATGAAATTGAATTGACATAGGCAAAAATCAGTCTATAGACATTTTAAACATTTGTAATCTACTAAGATAGTTTCATTATTTATTTCAGCATTTATAAAAAGAAAACAAAATTGGCTGACAAATTTCATTAAGCCCTCTATTCGATAATGCGCATGCTCAGTGCAATGCCTTCTGATTTTGGTTGCTTAACATTTGTGTTTATTGTTTTTAACATGCCAATTTTCACATAGATGTTTTTTGTAACGAAGTTTGCTATTGATACAAGTTGTAGTTTAAAAAACATATGATAAATGTTGGACCCTGTGTTTGGTTAATCCGGACGTTACAAGATATTGTGACGTTACGTATTGACAACACGCTCTCTTGTCTTTGTCGCTGTTTGGTCAGCCTTCTTTCACCCTTTTTTACGAACTGCAAAATACTAAAACGTTATGCAAGAAACAGGACTTGAATACTAATAAAGAACACGGGTTTCACTTCTATGTTCAGGGCCATGCTAACGAATAAACTATCTGCAGCAGTTAGTGCTGTTTTACAATTATTTTTACGTTTATTATAGACACTCGCAAACAGTTTCATGGCGGAAAGTCACTTTTCGCTTGAATTATTATTAGTATCGTGTTTTTCGTGTAGAAACATTTTTTAAATACATATGGGATACCTAATTCTAAGTGATATGTTAAGTTTTTGCCAACTAATAGTAGTATTGACCGAACGTTTTAACGTCCCCACTGCTGAAAACGCGAGGGTGAATTGTCGTTTTTAACTTTTGCATATTTTCTATTCCATTTCAGCCGTTTTATAATTTTAAATTTTGTAGAGTGTGGGATACCTCCAACATTTATATTTGTAGATAAAAACTGTGTTGTACTAGAATGTTGCATTTTCGTGAATAATTTAACTTCATAGTCCTGATCTTTGTGTCATGATGCTCACGATGAATTCACGTGTTTGTCATTTTATTAAACATAAAAGGTTTCACGAATGTCATCTCTGGTTCACCATATAAACTGTAGACTTCGGCAGAGAGTAGCTGTATGTTGTACTCTTCCAACCACTGCAGGTCATGCACCCGGTGGAGTTGTACGTGGGTCTGGGTGCTCCTCGTTAGAACCGCAACTTCCTTAGATGGAGAGACTGTTTAAGAAATAGACAATCGATAATTAGGCGTAATGTGTTGGGCGACCGTGACGCAGTAACTCTGTGCTGTGATTGGTTAGAAATTAAAATGTAGGAATTGGAAGGTGGAACGTCAGTTTTAGTGCGATACATACAATGTTATTTCCTAAAAATTTCGATTAAAAAACACCAAAATTACGGCCTTTCTTTTACAGACGCGATTGATGAGTTTTCATTCTTTAAATCGACAGTTTCTGTACTCGTAATTCAAACAAATTTTGGTTTATAACTTCCTTGAACGGTTTTCTGTTATGACTAAACTTTTACCATTTCCCTGTATAATAAGTTGATAAATAATTAGATGACAAAACTGTCAGTAACTGACACCCTTCACGTTTCGATACTATCCAGTAGTTCATGCTGATCTTACTTCACTCAGTTCGACACAAAACTTAAACCGATGAACATCGGAAAAAGCGTTTGTTTGTAGTTACGTTCCACTGAGTCCTCTGCTAGCACAGCGGTAAGTCTTCGGATTTACAACGCTTAAATCAGGGGTTCGATTCCCCTCGACGGGTTCAGCAGATAGCCCAATGTGGCTTTGCTATAATCACACACACACACACACACACACACACACACACACACACACACACACACACACGTTCTACTGGTGTGAAGCGGTGCGAGGTGAAAAGTGGGTTTATTATTGTTTTATAGGTGTGAAGTGTGTTTGTAGTTAGGTTTTACACATGTGAAGCGGTGCGAGGTGAAAAGTGGGTTCATTATTGTTTTATAGGTGTGAAGTGTGTTTGTAGTTAGGTTTTACACATGTGAAGCGGTGCGAGGTGAAAAGTGGGTTCATTATTGTTTTATAGGTGTGAAGTGTGTTTGTAGTTAGGTTTTACACATGTGAAGCGGTGCGAGGTGAAAAGTGGGTTCATTATTGTTTTATAGGTGTGAAGTGTGTTTGTAGTTAGGTTTTACACATGTGAAGCGGTGCGCGAGGTGTAAAAGTGGGTTCATTATTGGTTTATAGGTGTGAAGTGTGTTTGTAGTTAGGTTTTACACATGTGAAGCGGTTGCGAGGTGCGAGGTGAAAAGTGGGTTGTGAATTATTGTTTTATAGGTGTGAAGTGTGTTTGTAGTTAGGTTTTACACATGTGAAGGTGAAAGTGGGCGAGGGTGAAGCGGTGCGAGGTGAAAAGTGGGTTTATTATTGTTTATAGGTGTGAATTGTTTTATAGGTGAAAAGTGGGCCCAGTGTGAAGTGTGTTTGTAGTTAGGTTTTACACATGTGAAGAGGTGCGAGGTGAAAAGTGGGTTTATTATTGTTTTATAGGTGTGAAGTGTGTTTGTAGTTAGGTTTTACACATGTGAAGCGGTGCGAGGTGAAAAGTGGGTTCATTATTGTTTTATAGGTGTGAAGTGTGTTTGTAGTTAGGTTTTACACATGTGAAGCGGTGCGAGGTGAAAAGTGGGTCCATTATTGTTTTATAGGTGTGAAGTGTGTTTGTAGTTAGGTTTTACACATGTGAAGCGGTGCGAGGTGAAATTAGTAGGTGTGGTCCATTATCAGGTTTTTTATAGGTGAAAGTGGGAATTCATTTATAGGTGTGAAGTGTGTTTGTAGTCAGGTTTTACACATGTGAAGCGGTGCGAGGTGAAAAGTGGGTTCATTATTGTTTTATAGGTGTGAAGTGTGTTTGTAGTTAGGTTTTACACATGTGAAGCGGTGCGAGGTGAAAAGTGGGTTTATTATTGTTTTATAGGTGTGAAGTGTGTTTGTAGTTAGGGTGAAGAGGTGCGAGTGAAAAGTGGGTTCATTATTGTTTTATAGGTGTGAAGTGTGTTTGTAGTTAGGTTTTATGCGATTAGGTGCGAGGTTTGTAAAGTGGGCGAAAGTGGGTTCATTATTGTTTTATAGGTGTGAAGTGTGTTTGTAAGGGTTTTACACATGTGAAGCGGTGCGAGGTGAAAAGTGGGTTTATTATTGTTTTATATGTGAAGTTTGTTTGTAGTTAGGTTTTACACATGTGAAGCGGTGCGAGGCGAAAGTGGTTCATTATTGTTTTATAGGTGCGAAGTTTGTAGTCAGGTTTTGTGAAAAAGTGGGTTTATGTGAAGCGGTTGTCATTATAGGTGTGAAGTGTGTTTGTAGTTAGGTTTTACACATGTGAAGAGGTGCGAGGTGAAAAGTGGGTTTATTATTGTTTTATAGGTGTGAAGTGTGTTTGTAGTTAGGTTTTACACATGTGAAGAGGTGTTTGAGAGAGTGAAAAGTGGGTTTATTATTGTTTTATAGGTGTGAAGTGTGTTTGTAGTTAGGTTTTACACATGTGAAGAGGTGCGAGGTGAAAAGTGGGTTTATTATTGTTTTATAGGTGTGAAGTGTGTTTGTAGTTAGGTTTTACACATGTGAAGCGGTAGTTAGACAGGTGAAAAGGTGAAAAAGTGGGTTTATTATTGTTTTATAGGTGTGAAGTGTTTGTAGTTAGGTTTTACACATGTGAAGCGGTGCGAGGTGAAAAGTGGGTTTATTATTGTTTTATAGGTGTGAAGTGTGTTTGTAGTTAGGTTTTACACATGTGAAGAGGTGCGAGGTGAAAAGTGGGTTCATTATTGTTTTATAGGTGTGAAGTGTGTTTGTAGTTAGGTTTTACACATGTGAAGAGGTGCGAGGTGAAAAGTGGGTTCATTATTGTTTTATAGGTGTGAAGTGTGTTTGTAGTTAGGTTTTACACATGTGAAGCGGTGCGAGGTGTAAAACGGGCTCGTAGCTAGGTTTTACAGGTTTGAAAAGATACAAAGTGTTAAGTTTGTTAGACGTAACGTGTACGGTGATCACAACGAAGACAAAATAAACTTTTATTAGAAGTATAAAAAAGATGTTAAAGTAAACACTTGAAACGCGTCGCTCGGAATATGTTGTCACGAAAGAAACCATTTCAGAATATATCGTTATGATAAACGAAATGTACTGACTTCTAATTGACTGTTGCCAGTAAGAAACGAATCTTTGACTCAGTGATAACGAGAAAATCCACTTCTAGAGAAAAATATATATATGTAAAAACGGCTGGTTTGAGTTGAGAAAATGTTTTTATATAGAGGATCGAACAACGTTTCGACTTTCTTTGGTTATGGTCAGGTTCATAAAGAAAAAGAGGTAACTGACCGATAGTTGACCACAGATAGTTGTTTGAAGGAGGTTATGTAACTGAGTGTAGGAATGTAGAGGGCGTGCTTAGATGTTTGATTATATTTATTAATATAGGTATAAAGGTGTTCCCTTGTGTTGTTGTATAAGTAAGGCTTCTTTAATTTTGCGTTTGTTTATGTTTACTTCTTTATTTGGGTATTTTTTTTGGTTATGTTGTGGTTATTTGATTTGTAGTCGTGTGAAGGTGACTTGTGTTATTAGAATCTGGTTTCCATTTTTCTACTTGTTTCTCCAATATAGAAGTCGTGGCAGTTATCACATTGTGTTTTATAAATAATGTTGGTGTGGTGTTTGTCAGTATAGTTTTTACATAGTATAGACCTTAGTTTTGTGTCTGGCTTTTGAATAAATTTAGTATTAACTGGAATGTCATATTTTGTAATTAGTTTTTGCCAAATGTTGGTTATTTTTCTGCTGATGTGGGGAATATATGGTATGCAGCAGTATATGGTTTCGTGATTTTTTAACTTGTGTGATAAAGTTTTCTTAACCCAAACCTACGTTTTTACATATGAATCTTTGACTCCTTTGTTACGCTCTTCTGTCGTAAATATTTTCGTGTTAGTTGGTTCGATTCTGGACTCTTAGCAGAAGGTACGAATACTTCATGTCACTTATTCTTAAAGACTACGTTGTTGATAAGTCTCTTGAAGCAATGCATATTAAAACGATTTAATGTGTATATTTGTAATCGTACCATATTCTAGTGGGTGAAGGAATATTGCGTCATGAAAACAACTGGTGCTCTAGGCTGGGCTTGTTGAGTTATTTGGAGTATGGCCTGTGTAGATCCTATAAAAAATTGTCACCTAATGGCTATCTTTTCTTGGGGGTTTCTATTAAATGTTTCAAAACATAGAACCCAAAGTATTTTGACAAAGGCTTTTGGTATGTGATGGTTTTGACTGTGATTAATGTTGATATAAATTTCTGGAGTCACTCGTTTAGATACGTATTTGCGGGCGAAACGGGGGTTGCACTCTGTTTTTAAATACCATAAAAAAAAAGTTGTCGTACAAGGTGTTTACAGCGCGATCTGGTGTCTTCGCCTTCATTTCGGTTATTTTTCACGAATGAAATTACATACTTGTTTCTGTTAATCCATTTTGTTAATCCAATTTGTTTTAATAGGTCTTATTTCTTATAATGATTCATTCAGTCTCCCTCTTGTGTTGAGCGTACTTGTGTAGCACATGTATTTATGTACACAAGTGCTCTACCGTTTAGTTTGAATATAGGAGTTTCAAATGTTTTCATATATTTTAAATCTGTGGATTTTCGAAGATAAGATAAAAAACATCGTTAATTTGCCTTTTTTTCTAACTGCACTTCTACCTTTGTCATTTTGTAGAGATTTTATAGTCTGTCCACTTCAGGAATGTCTGAAATACTGTCAGTTTTCATTCATAATGTCGAGCCAGTAGCCTATTCTGTATTTGAATAAGAATGACCAGTCATATTGGTAGCGCTAGTCGCCATGGTTAAATCCAACGTCTTCCATTATGCAAGTGATCGTTACGTTTAAATCATTTTGGAATAGATCTTCAGAGAATCAGTATTATTGTTCCTAATCTGTTCTTATTATTGTTTTGCTCAAACTCAGTTTAACCAAATTCAGTATCACTTCATCATTTATCAGGTTGATCATTCTCCCAATGTAAAGTGGACCTATCTAACATTATTTGTGCAATGTAAAGTGGACCTATCTAACATTACTTGTGCAAACCAATTTTATCTGAAAATACCTAAAATGTAGAAAGGAGAAACTTTGGTAACAAATCCGCAGGGTACTGTTGTGGAAGTATGTTTTCAAATGTGTTTACTTCTCGAACTGTTGTGCGGTAGGAATTTAAGGGAATGTTTCTAACTTAAGAAATGACATTTTCATTAAGTCAGGGCTAAGAAGATGATGATTTTGCTGCTAAGGAAGGATGGTTGTTTGAGACAGTATCGAATCTAAAAAGGAGTCTTCTCCTGGAAATCGGACCTTTGCCGTGATGTTTAGTATTTGCAGATACTTACTCAGGAATGTTAGCTGAGATCTGCATCCAGAAGGGCAGGTCAGGTGTTTATCTTCATTAACCTCAGCATAAGAGAAACCGGGATGACTGAAGGTTACTGAGGTAAAATGCAAACCGAGTCCAAGACTGGACTGCTGTATTCTCAGGCTGTTGTTAGACAGTTCTGGTAAAAAAAAAAAAAACTACACAAAAATAGTCAAGGGAGACCAGAGAAGCTACTAGTAAATAAAATATACCAGTCGGAACTGTTTTTTTTTTTTTCCAGCAGGTAAAACCGTGGCTATCAACCAGCAAAGACTACAAGCCAAGAAGTATTTTGCCAAGGCATCTGTAGATCTTTGATTTTGTTAACCTGAAGTTGACATAAGAAGGTCGAAACGTTGTTCTGTAATTTATTTTAATTAAAGTTTTAATACCCATACCCAGCCATCTTGAGAAATACATTCTGTGGTTAACTATAGATAGTGTCTAGTGTCTTGATGATATGTCCTGTAGTTGTTGACACTACATGGTATCCGGTCCACAACACAACCAGCATTAGTTTGGGTATTTAGTTCTGTCCAAGGAGGGATGCAATCTGGGTGTTTAGTAATTGTGGGTGGTAATGTGAGAGTTGTCTCTGAAAGGAAGCACATGGCAACCAACACATGTAAGATTACTGGTTGAAGACTGCACAGAGCCCAAACCCTCTCGAAGAAGATAAGGACCAACTTTTTTTTTTTAATGAACTCGTATTTTTAAAATGTTCATTATTTATGAACTACAAAAAATCACTTTAGTTATGGAATACAATAACACAAACTTCCCCCTCGTTTCTATGTAGGTACACAAAGTCAAAACTACACACGTCTCCCTCAGTCAGCACCATCTGATTTATAATATTAAAGTCAGATACAATATATATAGAACAGCTTAGCTTATACTCAAATAATTGCAATGTACCTTACTATATGACAATTTTGCATACCAAATCCATACGACCAGAAGTGATTACATGTAGAACAGCTTAGTTCTAGCTAAAAAAAAACAAACAATTACAATGCATTTTACTACAGTTCGGTACGCCGAAACTATACGACCAGAAGTACGTCATCTGAACTCTGGGTAAGCATTTTAAATTACACAAAACGCGTATAATTGCTGTAATCTCTTCATATGTCGGACACTATTTCCTTAACATCATACGACGCAATCAATGAGCTTGATTGAAGACGTGTAAAATTACTAATAATATACGAATGTTATCCAGGATTTCTGTGCTTTTCTTTTCCATGGTTGTGTGTGATTGTCATAGAAAGGTTTGTACGGAGAACTGTATTCATTGTGTATTCAAAACTATCATGACCTAAATTAACGAACAGTGATTTACAGTGATTTAGGACGTGTACGTGCCAGCGCTTGGGGCGTTCTATCGATTGTTGCATTGGGTGTATGGTGTATAACAATTAATATATTCGCGTGTTCATTACCGTGTCTCAAACCTATTGTTATGAAAGTATCAGCTTTTTATGAAATAAGTTAACACACTGTAATCTCGTAAACAGTGCCACGACCATTATAAGGTAAAAAACAAAACAAAACAGACAACAGGGAGTGTTACCAATTGACTTTTATCTATTAATACAATAATTACCAACTTGTTTTTTTAATTTTGCATAAATATACACGAAGGCTATCTGCGCTAGCCGTCACTAATTCAGCAGCGTAAGACTACAAGGTAGGCAGCTAATTGTTACCACGCACCTCCAACTCTTAGGCTACTCTTTTTTACCAACGAATAATGGGATTGATCGTAACATTATAACGTCCTCACGGCTAAAAGGGCGAACATGTTTGGTGCGACGAGGATTCGAACCCGCGACCATCGGATTACGAGTCGGGTGTGTCTTCACTCTCCTGTCGTGCTGATTACCAACTTAAGGTGTGCCAACTTCCACTATGCAATTGGACTATTCAACTGACTCTACCGTCGAGTTTAAAACTTGTTGTAGCACTGTTTTCTAAACAACGCTTCCTGAAGCAACTTTAGCACCTTCTTAACGCTTGTTGAAACAATATTGTAGCATTTTCTACATGTAAACCCATTGTGCTCCTCTAATCATACAACGTGTATGAAAACAACATGCGTATCCAGTATAATGTTCATGTCGCTACAGGTGCAAGCCGTTGGGCCAAGGACGCCATGTTTGATAGCGATATTTGTATGTCATGATCAATAGCTATCATTTCAAAGAAAAAGACAAATAGTGTATTCAGCATTTCTGGTTGTATTTAAAAGCATTTTCTGGATCACTGAGGTCCCTGTTTTGGTGTTTTTACACAAGAATTAAAGTGAAAGTGTGTTGAACGTTTCTAGTTACATTTGCATCTATTTTATGTAGATTGTTAAACAGTAAAATACCAGAGGAAGGATATTCTTATACCGAGATTGTTAAACAAATGTGAAACTAAAGAATGGATATTAGTATAATGACACAGTTAAACAACGTACAGCTAGAGGAAAGACATTCGTATAATGACGTTGGTAACACTGGAGAACCACAGGAAAGACATTTGTTTAATGACAATGTTAAACACTATAGAACCAGGGGAACGATATTCGTGCAATGAGATTTTTAAACGATGGAAAACCAGAGGTTACGACTTCCTGTTTTCCATGGAATACGTTTAATATCAGAACCTTTACTCAAAACATGGAGACTGTTGCCAATCTTAAAAGCCATTGCTAGAAATCTCATTGTGCTATAAATAACCTGCAGTGTCTTGTTTCACTAGACCTACTGTTACTTCTACTGAGCCGAAATTGTCTAAATAAACTCTCGTAAATATAAATTTAATATTGAAAAATAACAACAACTTGGGAGCTTTTCGTTATATTATGTAGTCGTTTTACGGTCTACAGTATTTATTTCTTTTATGCGATAAGAACATAGCTACCTTGCCCACTCCTGTTCTTTTAAATGCACCTACATCTTCAACCTGGAAATGTCTTTGTTGTAGACCCTGTTTGGTTAATGGATTGAAAGTCCACATTTGATGGCACTTCCTCGACTTGTGTCCTAACATTTACGGGTCTCTCACTATTGATTAGTCGTCAGTAGAAATAGATTTCTGTGCATGATAAAAACTGGTTGATGAATGCATAATGTAGCGAGTTGTTGGTTCTGGTTTAGCATTGCAAGGCAGTATAGCTACCACGGAGCTGTAAAAGTTTTTCTTGTTGATGTCGTGATACGTTATTTGCTTTTTGACGTATTTTAATGCACTGGTACTTTGGTACTTTACCAAGAT
The DNA here is from genome assembly GCF_004210375.1 of Tachypleus tridentatus. Taxonomy (NCBI): domain Eukaryota; kingdom Metazoa; phylum Arthropoda; class Merostomata; order Xiphosura; family Limulidae; genus Tachypleus; species Tachypleus tridentatus. The sequence goes on along the minus strand of NC_134828.1, from coordinate 26,607,755 downwards.
AAAACTAGTTTTACGTTGCCCGGTTTGTTTCTTGCTTCGTGACTTGGTACTTTGACTAGATTCGATCTGAAATGTCAATAGTAGTGGCGTGTGAAGAGTAACAATTTGTTAAAAGGTTCAGATCAGTCCATCAGATGATTGCTATAGTTCTGGTTTCTAGAGAGATCGTAATGTCGACATTCTATGTTCTTGTTCAGTAACTGTTTTTTTTTTTTTTTTCTTAGTCACAAAAAATTATATGATACAGAAACAAATTAATGGCTACTAAAAGGGGTGATTAAGTTACATAGCTTACGACTACATTGTTACAACTTGTGCACGGTGTATTAATCGAGATTGTAGAACACAACTAGAAAACGTGGAAAATAAAATATATCAGTATTAATAATAATATACGAATACAATATTTGTTAATTTTGGTTCTTTATAATGTAATCCGGTAATCAAAATTTCATTTTTAAGGGTTTTATTCACACCAAAAAGGGGTGAAACATTAATCTCTTATTCGATAGAATTCTAAAAATGGTGTAAATTATGTTATGAAGAGATTATATGACGTAGCACCCCGCATACCTTCATGCTGAGAAGGTCACGCCCTTCTGTGAAGGAGTGTATTTTTTGTTTTATCGTTGTGACGTATGCTTAAAAAAAAAGGCCCGTTAATTTATATACATAAAAGTGCGAAATACAATAAACTTGTAGAAGCTAAGCCTATTTGTTTTACATCTATCGGGGTATCTTCTGCAAACCAAAACGACAGTGCACTTTGAACATTATGTATTAGAGATATAAAGTGCCTTCTGTTTACCTAACGATTTCTGTTTGAACTTCCTAATTTAACATCATGTCCCTATTAACGTCTTTCTGTTCATGTGTGATGAACAATAAATATTATTAATCATTAGCCTGAAAGTTTGACTTGTAAATGAAGTAAATAAGTATTAATAATAAGTACAGTTCATTATATGGTCTACGCGATTAGTGTCGTCCTTGTTGATATAGAGTTTATACCACTGTCTTTCGTATTCCAATCATCCTTATGAGTTCTGGTTCAGGACGAAAGGTCTCGTCGGTACTGCATATGGCAGATATAATGTATTTCTCACACAACTGCATATTTCTGTTTTAATTTCGAAGCTTTTAGAAAGAATATGAGCAGTGTTTGCGACTTACTGTGAACGAAAATGTAAACATTTTATTGTACGTGTTGAGAAAACAATGTGAAAAAAAATGAAACGAAAAACCTTTTCTTAAAGCTTTCACGTATTAAGTAGTTGGGAAAAATCTAATAATACGTCAAATTAAACCTTTTTTTCAACTCGTTAATTTTGAGAAAAAGAAAGGAAGTTTTTTATCATGCCGATAAAAGAGCAGTTTATTGGAGACAACTATTATTGGAGCAATAACAGTTTTATAGAATAGAGATAACCTGTCCTTTTGTCCCAGTTGTGAACTTAAAACGAATGTGTGTGGGTGGATGGCATGGTAAATGACACAAAAATTCTAACTTTTACACTATTTGTAACATAACATATTGCCCCCCACCCCACCCTAGTGGCACAGGGTTATGTCTGCAGGCTTACAACGTTAGAAGCTGGGTTTCGATACTCGTGGTGGGTAGAGCACAGATAGCTCATTGTATAGCTTTGTTTTAACTTTTAAAACAAACATAACATGCTACAATATTCATTATTACCTCACCAAACGTTTTTTATAAACCTTAAGCCTCAGATATGTATATACATACAACATGGTATACATTGTCAGAGTGGTCAGAGTGACTTTGTACTAAGAGGTAGCAGAAAAGTAGTGGCGGTAGGGGGTGCTATCTGTTACCTGCTTTCAACATCCAGCTCTTAATGTCTTTCCAGAGTGTTTCACGTGATTAATTAATTGGCCGCAGAAGTGTTTACGGGCCGAAGTTGAAAGTCACAGGTCAAAGTAGTAAGTGGGTGAAACTGAAAAAACAACTCTTCGTATCACCCTTATGTTGGCTCTTGAAAGAGAAACTTCAGCTGGTTTTATGTATTAATACAATTGTGGAGGCCCTTTTTCATTGCATTTCCTCCATAGTGCTAGAGATATATAATACGTTTGTGTCCCTCCACGCATATACTGTGTATATGTTGCGTTATACAAAATTTAGGGATGCATTTCTTGTGTGACGACATCTATGAATGCAGTTAACTTATGTCAAAAATGATAATAATCAATAATGGCAATAATAGGGTGAAAGGATTGTTAACCCTAATTAATATGCCTCTTATTTCAAACTCATTCCGCATAGTTTGGTTAATATTGGTCGTTTGGCCAATTGTGCTTTACAATATATAAATAGTCAGTGATGTCGAGAAACCCACTTGTTGAGAAATTTATATGCAAAAACGGCTCGTTTGGGTTGAGAAAATATTTTACATAGAAGAGCGAACAACGTTTCGACCTTCTTCGGTCATCGTGAACCTGACGATGCAAACGAGCCGTTTTTGCATATAAATATATAAATAGATAATAATACAGAACGAAGCTAAAAGAAAATAAAAGCACAAATATGAGTAAGAAATAAAAAGACGGCAAATGGTAGCAAAAACGTAAATTTTAAACTTTCCAATCATTTTTTCGTAACAATTTTCTGTAATAATGCCCCATCTGTTAGCAACGTTGAAACCTAAAGTATTGTACTTTTAGTAAAAATTTGTTGATTATCTTTTAATTTGGTTTTGTTTTACGTTATTCACCCCCATTTTCTTATTTTTCTATAAGTAAACATTTTGTTCTTCATTGCTACTGTTCGACATCTTGATTTACATCGATAGTGCTAGCAGTGAATAATAACGCTTTTCCCTCTCAATAACGAACGAAAACCGTGACAGGGGTTTAGAGAGAGAGAAATCTGACGAATTCTCTCCCCGTCAGGGGTGTTCAGGAACGTTGCAATTCCTCTTCGTCCCTTGCTCGTGGAAGATTATTTATCTGTGCGTGGGGGTTTTCCTATATTTTAATTTGGTTTGTTTGAGGCAATGAAGTGAGGTGGGACAGTGTGAAAATGTCGAAGGAGGCTGGTTTATTTTTTATATATAAGGCCTAATGAGCTTTAAAGAGGTCAAGTAGGTCATTAGCAGGTGTAGTTTTGGATGAGTTAGGTTAGATCAGCAGTCGTATTATGTCAGTTGGGTAAACACTTGCACAGAAAGTGGGTTTTTACCATTTCTGACCTACATCTGTTTTGCAAGAAAATGTCTAGCGATCACAGCTGTTCTGATTTTGAATAAAATTTGTTTTTTCGTAAATTTACTTATTGCGTTTTTGTGTTAACATGCTGTAATTATAAAGTTTATTTTGCAGATATATAAACAAGCACACAGTTACACTGTAGCTGGTTTTACAGCACATCAAAATTCCACTCTTGTTTGTTTTTTTTATCTTACTCTGTATTATGCATTGTTAATTGTTTCTGTATTCCTAGTTTTAGGTTGGTTGAGGTGTGTAAGAAAATCACTGATTAAATTACCCATGTGGATACTAAACTTTAGCAATGAATAGAAGGTAATTAACAATATTTATTTAAAAGATTGATATAAATCAATATATTTCAAGACTGCTGGTATGGGTATTAACACTTTTACTAATAAAGCAGAGAAAAATGTTTCTACCTTCTTAGGTCATCTTCAGGTTGACCTGATATAAATCAAGTTTTACAAACACTTATGAATACTTTGTGCATCTCTGGTGTCAAAACTGGCTTTTTTTTGTCATGGTTTTATGTTATGATGATGCTTACAAATAAGTTACTTTAATTTTTTTTATCGAATATAATAAAGTTTGAAAATCTCGCATGATTTTGTTGTTCAGGGGTTTAAGTATTGCTTCTAATAGTTGCCATACAACAAGTGTTTTATGTTCTTAGCAAATTTTTTTTTCCTGCGGTCTTTTGATGTAGTGAAGTTAGAACTTAATGAACTTTCAAAATCTGATAATGTTTAAGATTACTAAAGTGTTTCTTATACATGCCAGATAGCTTCTAAAGTATACACAACACTAACGCTGCAACAACCAACCAGGCTTGAAATATTTTAAATGTTATATACCTAAACCAATTCTACTTATTAAATAAAATGTTTATCATTGTATCTAAAGTGATTTTTTTACAGGATTGTCTGATATAAGGAGGAATAAATTTTTCTTCCAGAATTCGCCCTCAGGTTCCACGGGAGATTATTGACATGTGCCATGTCTGTACTACCGTGACTTCTGGTGAACCTCAGGTCTGGCTGGGAAAGGATAAGGCTTTTACATTCGATCATGTTTTCGACATGCCAAGTTTACAGGAAGAAGTATATTACACTTGTGTAAAGGATCTTATAGATGGGTGAGTAGGGTGTGCAGAACACTTGTACAGAGAACTTAGTGAGTTTATAAATTACATTACTTCAGTGTTCGAGTTTATAAATTACATTACTTCAGTGTTCATTCAGAAATTTTCATCCATTTATCAGTAATGAATTTTAGGATACTAAAGCTCAGAACTTTATCAGAATTAAATTCTGGTCAAAAAAAGTTGTCCAAATAGGACCCCAACTAGAGATTAACCTAATGAACTTAGCTTGCTTTAAGAATACATGGTTTAATTACCAGTACCGGTATTGCTAGTGGTATTGTCAACAGGAATTCAAATAACGTCTCTTGAGGTTTGTGCAGGTTAGGATATCAGGGTTGTTCCTAAATTGAAATACAGTGGTACCTCGGTTCTTGAACGACTCCCTTCTCGAACAATTCGGTTTTCAAATTGAGAAAAAAATGTCTCAGTTGTTGAACATAAACTCGGTTCTTGAACCAAGCTGTTGTGGCCAGAACCCCCGAAATAACCAGACTGATGACCCAAATGACCCTTCGACCATTTTTGGCCCATACCAAGCTTGCCCAAAACATTTTACCCACACCTATTCCTCAGTCCACACACGTGCTAAAATCTGCTGTGAACGTTCTCTTTTTTTTTTTGTTATTTTTCTAAATATTCTGATTAAGTAAGCCACCACGGGGTCAAAGAAGGATAATGAAAGCAGCAAACCAAAAAGAAAAGTTGTTAGAGCCACAACAGAGGTGAAAAAAGATCTTACAGCGAAGTATGAGAGTGGCGTTCTCGTGTCTGTCCTTGCTACACAGTTTGGTATGGCAAAGTCTACAGTCTGCATCAAACTGAAAAATAAAGAGGTCATCAAAGGAGCTGATGTTGCAAAAGGAGTAACACTGTACAAAACAAAGATCACAAACAATGGAAGAGGTAGAAAAACTGTTGTTGATTTGGGTAAATGAAAAACAGTTAGCTGGTAATAGCATTTCTGAGACCATCATTTGTGAGAAAGCAAAGCAGTTGCATGCTAACCTCCTGAAAAACACCCCTGGAACGGGTGCTGATACAAGTGGTGCCTTTAAGGCTAGTAGGGGGTGGTTTGAAAAATTTAGGAAGAGAAGTGGCATACATAGTGTAGTGAGACATTAGGAGGGTGCCAGTTCTAACAAAGATGTTGCTGATAAATTTGTTAGGGAATTTAAGGACTATGTAGAACCTGAGGGTTTTATTCCCCAACAAGTGTTCAACTGTGATAAGATAGGCCTCTTTTGGAAGAAAATGCCAAAGCGGACCTACATCACCAAGGAGAAGTCGCTGCTAGGATACAAGCCAATGTAGGACAGGCTAACTATTGTTATGTAGTAATGCAAGTGGGGACTTAAAACTTAAGCCTTTGTTTGTGTACCATTTTGAGAACCCAACAGTTTTTAAGAAAAATAATATCCTGAAAAGCAAACTAAATGTCATGTGTAGGGCTAATAGTAAAGCATGGGTAACCAGCCAATTTTTTATGGAGTGGGTCCATGAAGTGTTTGCCCCAAGTGTAAAGAATTACCTCACAGAAAAACAGTTGCCACTCAAGGCCCTTCTTGTGATGGACAGTGCACCTGCTCATCCAACAAACTTGGAGGACAGGTTGGTGGAGGAGTACAGTTTTATTACGGTGAAGCTCTTGTCCCTAACACGACTCCTCTCATTCAGCCCATGGACCAGCAGGTCATATCGAACTTTAAGAAACTCTACACCAAAGCACTGTTTCAAAGGTGCTTTGAAGTGACCTCTGATACAGAGTTAACCCTCAGAGAGTTCTGGAAAAATCACTTTAATATCCTCCATTACTTGAGGATCATAGACAAAGCCTGGAGGGAAGTGTCTTTGAGGACCATGAACTCAGCCTGGAAGAAATTGTAGCCAGACTCAGTAGCAGATAGAGACTTTGAGGCTGAGTCTGTTGTCGAGGATATTATCTCACTAGGCAAGTGTATGGGCTTGAATGTGAGTAGTGATGATGTGGAGGAGTTGGTGGAAGACCACAACACTGAGTTCACCACAGAAGAACTCCAAGACCTTCAGAAGGAGCAACAGAAGGCAACTGAGGAAGTGTTTTCAGGTGAAGAGGAGGGAAGGGAGGATGTTCCTAGTTCACTAATCAAGGAAATGTGTGGAAAATTTTCACCCTTACAAAGCTGTAGCAAACCACAGCATAAACCTTTTCAATGACAGTGTCATGTCTTACTTCAGAAGCATTTTAAAATGCAGGCAGAAACAAACCTCATTAGACAAGTTTTTAGTGAGAAACAAGTCCAGTGAGTCTCAAGCAGGTTGTAGCAGTGCAAAGAGACAGAAAAGAGAAAGAACCCCAGAAGGAGAGTTATCTGACATTTTATGGAAGGTGACTCCCCTCCAAACAATAATAACCCTCCTACTCTCCACGTTCCTCACCACCTTCACTTATGCAATCAGCTCTCCTCAGCACAGGTAAAGTGAAGTTAAATTTTCATTTATTTTTTATTGTGTTTATAGTTTTTGTGGTTGACATGTAAGTATTATTATACAGGTATAAATAAGCAATATTTTTACTTAAAATGCTTCATAATGCATAATGATTGGAGGTCTGTAACTGATTAATTTAATTTACAGTATTTCTTATGGGAAAAATTGATTCTGTTTTCAAACAGCTTTCTGGAACAGATTAAGTTCGAGAACCAAGGTACAACTGTACTAAACTAACTATGCAAAGTAATATTTATACTAAAAATATACAAAGAAAAAGAGAAATAACAATAATTAGTTATGTATTAAACAAGTGTAGAATACAAATTACATACAGAACACAAAACTAGTCACTTATTTTCTGTCCGTTGGGGAAAAAAAAATCACATCAACATAAACAGATCAATATCTAGAACACGTGTGTAACAAATTTATCTGACTGCATGATTTTCTGATATTAATCAATGTAATTTGTTTTTGTGCCATAAACGGATGACCTACTTTAGCTTACATTTTTTAAATATCTTATACAAAACACTATGTAGCTAGTAAGTTTATAAATTGGTTTGTGTTCTTTCACAGTAAACAAATCTGTAACACATTTTATATTCTTCCAGATGCTTTGATGGATATAATGCAACTGTCTTTGCCTATGGCCAGGTAAGCACTACTAGAATAATCAGCAATCATATATAGGTGTTTAACAGTTGTATTAAACAAGTTAGAGCACAGCCAGGATATTGGTATACAAACAAGGTACGAGGCATTTATTGTAGTTTTAATAGAATGGCTGAATAATAAAATATTCCATGTCTGAGTCTGTGTTGAAAACAAGTTAAAGAATTACAAGATAAAATAACAAATATTACATACTGTTTGTTGATATATTCTACATTTAAATATCAAACAAATAAGCAATTAATGATCAAACATATTCATAATCACACTGTACCCATATGCACATGAACAAGTGAGTAAACAGTCAAATGTAACGATACCAATGGGGTTTCTAACACAAAATATTGTAACCTAAGTTAATGTAGGTATGTGAATAATAGGAAGTTGTGCCTAATTTCTTATTTGATATTATACAGTGAACCAACTGTTTAATGATTATTTTGTAGATATCTTAGAAGGGTCATATATAAATCACTATTAAAAGAGGCATAACTGTATTTCTTTGGTTTGCTGATCCAAGCTATGCTGATGAGCCTGGAATTGGTAATAGTGCATTCCATAGCAGAGGGTGTGGTAAATCAAAACTCAAATTAAGTCACTTTGTTGGCATAGCACACTTATTATATGGCAAAACTATTAACGTTAATACGATCTCTTTTGCATAATTTGATTTCTTTTTAAATATTATGATATACATTCATTTATCAGATTCATCTTGCTACCTCCTGTTGAATTTGTACTGCAAGTGAAAAGAATCTAGAGGGGTTTCTGAGTACCTTAGTATGTTTTCTAAATACAAAGACTGCTATTACCAACTGTTTAATTGCATTGGAATAAAATAATTCAGCAAGAGGATTGGCAACCTCGTATAATTTAATGTAAAGCTAAATATCTGTTTGTGGGTATGAACTAATATTGATTCTTTGTATAATTTCTATTTTATTTTTAATGAAGAAGGGTGAGCAATGGAATATATATTTTGGTAGTAACTATATGTTTGTAAGTGTGTTCTGTTATTGATCCTCTTTGTAAGTGTGTTCTGTTATTGATCCTCTTTTGGTTTAGACCGGTTCTGGTAAAACTTATACCATGGGGACCGGTTTCAATCTTAGTCTTAATGCTGAGGAAAGAGGAATTATACCACGAGCTGTTGAACACTTGTTCAGAGGAATACATGAACGGCAGAGACAAGCACGTGAAAAGGGAGAACCACCACCAGAGTTTAAAGTGAATGCTCAGTTTATGGAGGTATATTTTCAACTGTTGATTGAGCTTTTGTTTTTAAATATGTAAATAGATTTTACTGAAATGTTGTTTCTTTTAATAGAGGTGAAGTGTATTGTATAGAATGTTTAAACATTGGCAATTGTTAAAAGCTGTTCAGTTGTAAGAACCATGAGTGAAAGCAAAGGAGAATGTTATGTCACACGCACTACATCTTCCATATCCAGTACTGATGAGACTTTTTACCCAGTATCAGGGTTCTTTAGGCTGTCTGCAGTATAACGGACATGGTGGTCTACAGGATGTCAACCACGCAACATTTGCTTTATCTGGTGCCAATGAGGCCTTTCAAAATGCACCATGACTCATCAGGTTGCTTAGACAGAACAGACATGTTGCCAGCTGCACAAAATATAATACAACAAAGGAATAATGAAGTTACTATATATATATTTTTTAACAGAAACATTTATTTTCAAGCTCTTATTTGCACAAAAAATATTGTTTTTCTGAAGTCATGCATTTTAGCAGTTAAAGATTCTCTCTAAGCTTTGCTCTCACACGGCATCAATAGTTCCTGAAATTTTACTTTCACCTAGAAATATTTTAATCTCAAAATGCACTCTCCTAGCAACATTTTGGAAACAAACACTTCCAGGAACATTTCATAAAATTATTCTCTTTTAGCAACATTTTCTAAGGTCCTTTTTTTAAGAACTGCTTTGTAAATGTTTTGTCTCCAATACATTTGAAAAATATGTTCAAATGACATGGTTAAATATCATGTTAAAGCTTTGTTTTATTTTCTAGTTATCCTTTTATAATTTACCAACATTTTAACCTTCTAAATCTTTATTTTTATACAAAATAATTTGAAAACTTGGCAAAAACTGTTTGTTTGTTTTTTATTTCAAACACCTATTCCTATGAAGTGGTGTTTTCATCTAACAACATTTAAAATTTTCTTTAATTCAAGTTAATTTTAAAATATTTTAAGTCCAAAACTCTGCTTGAAAAGTTCCTGATGTTTTCTGAGTAAAATGAATATCTGTGTAGCAGTGTATTACAGTCATAAATCATTTACTTTTTAACTTGTTGATGTTTTACTTGCTATAGCTGTATAATGAGGAAATCATTGACTTGTTGGATCCAGCAAAAGAATCGGAAGAAAGAGTAAGTTGGAGTTCATATTAGAAGTACATTTTGAAAACATGAAATCCAGGAATGTGTTCCAGATTAATTGGTGATATGATAATAGATATCTGTAAAAAAAAAAATGTTTATTTAAAGGATTTAAAATGTGTTAACTTTGAATGAAAGCTGAAGTCTTAAAAAAATTCATATTAATTTATTTTGTTTAATGAAACATAAATTAGTGATTCCTTCACTTGTTCAAAGTAACCATTTTTTAATAAAAATGTGACATATTATTGATTAGAATAGTTTTTGTGTGACACTTCTGTAATGTAAGAAAAACATTTAGGGTAAGGGACAGAGCTTTTAGTTTAACTTTGTTATCTTTGTTAGTAACCAATTCAAGAATTTATTTGGTAGATTTTCTGAATTAAAGAATGGTCATATAGTGTTAACACTTGTGTGAAATACTTTGGAGCACCTAAAGTTTTCACATGTATTACCTTATAAGCATTTTGTTTTTCCTGTAGGTAAAAAAGTCTCAGATCAAAATACATGAAGATTCTAAAGGAGATATTTACACAGTTGGAGTAACCACTCGTAATGTTTCCTCCACAGAAGAGGTGTGTAAAATATTATGTTGTTATTGTAAATTATTTGTCATTTATGTTTTTTCAAGAAGCAAGATGTGTGTTGATTTTTTGTTATTGTTCCAATACATATTAAATTCTTTATTGTCATTTTTATTCTATCTTCAATACATATTAAATTCTTTATTGTCATTTTTATTCTATCTTTGAAGTAATAACAGTAAAACTTTTACAAAAATAAATGAAAATATCATTTAGTTATCAAATGGTTATATATAAAATTTATAGTTTAACATTCTCTCCCAAAATTCCATAAATATTTATAACTATTTACTCATGATGACAACAGTTTTATTTAGTTAATGTTTTAATATGCTCAACTAATACCACTCTTAGTTAATTGTCTAAAAGACCAATAATGATGAATCAACAATTGTTTTCAACTTAAAAGGGTTAATATTATCTAAAGCTGACTTAAAATTAAATTTGTAAAATCCTTGTTTAAATTTTACAGAAACTTCCTAGAATGAAAGTACAATACCTCTTGAAACAACAGAATGCTTCATATTTTACGTTTGTTTCTAATTATGCATTTCTTACATCCTGAGCATCTTGAACTTTCTCGTTATCATCCGTTTCTTCATTCTGCTGTTTTATCATCAACTACTACATTTCCTTTTCCTTTAAAAATACCAAAAACCTTTCTTTATTAAATAAAAATTTGTATACTGTATAACTATATATAAGCCTACTGTAATGAACTGAAAAAAACAGTTAATAGTTTACAGAATCAAGGTAGTCAAAAACTGTTGAAAAAAAATACTTGAAAATCAGATAAGAGACCATTTCAGAAACAATGGATGTAGTGTGTGAAGATAATGATTTATGATTATTTTTTTTCCTTAGACTCTGCAATGTTTGAAAAATGGAGCCTTATCCAGAACCACAGCAAGCACGAATATGAATGCTCAATCATCTCGCTCACATGCAATTTTTACATTACACATTAAACAGCAACGAGTGATCTTCATGGAGGTAATAATTCATCAGTATATAAAAAAAAAAAAATCTAACAAAATCATATTACCATAGTGCTTAAAATATATTCTTGTATGGTGTTTTGGGACCATGCAATAAAAAGAATGTCCATCAACTTAATAAAAATGACAGCTTTTTTTTTTTCTTGTACATATTCTGACACACAATGTTTTTTAATAGTTCTAAATTTACAATAGAAATTACTATAGTGACATCACTCATTAATTTCCTGTAGATTGTACAATATATGTCTTAACACTTTTGTTACTTAACTGAGAACACAAACTTAATATTCCAAAACAAAACTATCTAACTGGCTCATTAAATTAATAGTTCATTAGTTTATTTAATGTAACTTACTAGAAGACTTGGAAATCAATAATCAACTATTCTAGATGCATGCTTTATGAAGTTCAAAAGTTTAACCCTTTCGGCGAGGTTGGCGACCTCAGTCAACTTGAAGGCTCAGCGCGGCAGATGATTTTCCTTTATTCCTGTTATTCTTATCTATTGAATTTAACATATATAGTATTGGGTACAATCACTGAATACTTCAGGGACTTTTGTTGAGTTATTGCCGAGATATCATGCTTTTAGTACTGATACCGTAACTAGTTGAAGTATCAAACATATATATTCAGCGGCATGCCAAACATTAAAAGTTGTTATTCAGTGCCGAAAGGGTTAAACTTTGAAAAAAAATTACAGACATCAAGCTACTTGCTCACCACCTGATGTCAAATGTCTTTCTGGTCAAACTACAACATGAATAGCTAAATAAAAAGTACTTAGCCTACAATAACATGTAAGTAATAAAGAAGTTATTTCTTAAGTTTAAGTGCTAGACACTGTTGAAAACATGTTAAATAAGGCATGAAATATTTTCAGTGTGATAATTTATTTATAAGTGAATTATAATAGAACAGTAAGAACTGTGCGTGGGTATTTTGGAAAATATTTTATTGTTTGCAGTGTTATTTAGTCATTTTTTTTCAAATGCCTTAAGGTCCTAGTTATTCTTATTTTTTACAGAAATGCATGATCTAGTGTTCTTCTTTTTTAGTACGTATAAGATAACTTCACAAACTTTGTAAATACTTTATTATAAGTTTAATATGAAGGTCATAAAATTATTTGAAATTATTAAAAAAGCTGATTGTGATAAATTTAGGAAAACTTGAAAGATAGCATTTGTAATCATGATGAGTAAACTGGAATGGATGACAACTAACTGTCTGTTGTAAAAACACAAAAGTAGAGGACCATGTTCCAAAAGTCTTCCATCTTTCATTTTGCAGATCAGCATATTTAAGAAGTTGCAGGTTTTCTACAGTATCCTGTTGGTTTGTGGAGGTCGTGTTATGATTGGTTTGTTTATCCCTGGCTCTGACGAGTGGAAAGACTGCATGAGATTTCAACCAATGTTAGCAATAGATTGGTCACCTCTAATTTATTTTGTTGATTCAGAAAAATTCTTTAATTTTTCTTGCTTTCCAAAGTTTCTCTATGTCAGTGATTCTAGTTTTATCCCAGTTTATTTTGTGTTCCATTGTCTTGGTGTATTCTGCAGTGGCAGTTTTTTATTGTCACGAGTCTTGTGTTCTTGTATTCTTTTCCTGAGTCTTCTTCCTGTGTTTTCAATGTACATTTTATTGCAAAAATGTGGAATTTCATAGATGACGTTTTTGTGCTTTTCTATTGGATTTCCACTAGCCATCTACAATAAACATTTTGGTTATGTTTGAGTTTTTCATTGAAAGTTTGCATGTAAGGGTAGGTAAATGGTAATAATAGTGTTCTTTTGATCATTATTTTTTGTTGTGGTCGTCTTCAAAAAGTTTTTGAACTTAGTAGAATGGTTACACCTATATTCTTGACCATATTGTCATGGGGCAAAAGCTATGCCATTGTATTTGTAGACTTGCATTTAAAATATTATTGAACCACTATTTTATGAATTTATCTCAATAAGTTTGATATCAAAGTATAAAATATAATTGAAATGTTGGTATTATGTATTAGTTAATTTTCTAATTCAAAAGCAAATAATAAAAGATCACACCAAAATATTCATTTTTGTGTCATGTAGTATGTTGAATGGAGCATTGGCTCAAATTATGTTATTAATGTCCAAATACAAAGTATATAGTTTTATACAAATTACCAATATTAACAATCTAGAATATAAATAATAAAGTATATACATGTATGTATAATGTATTATAAATAAAATGTGACTGTTTTACACTAAAACACAGCTAAGATAGGTCACTTTGTAAAGGCTACTTTTATTTTCTTACATACTGTAACATGAGTGCACATTTGCCAGGTCAGTGCAACTTCTGTAATGTAAGCCAGGCATGAGTGAAGGGTCAGTATATATATATAAATGTATAGATATATGATGTTATAAGATTTGTGTTATTTAGACAAAACATTTTTGGTTTTTGTATTGTGTAGTCATTCAAAAACGAAAATTATAATTTATATTTTTTTTGCTTTTTTTTATGGAGGTCAATCAAAGTAACAGACCACATTTAGTTAGGGTAGAGAAAATAGTCTAAACTGAAAACAAACATTTCAGACATATTGAGGAGGTTTCAGATTACACAAATTTTACTTAAGATTTTTGGAATGAAGAATAGTTTTTTTTAAATAACGTGAAAATCATTTCACACTCGTACAATTAACAAAACAGATTCGATATTTTCACAAACAAATGTTTAGTAAATTTACTTTATTAAAAAATCTGATTTTTTTGTGTACAAAAAAAACAACTTGCAATCTTTACTAAAAGTCTACCAAATTTTGTGAACGTACACATACTGCATCAAAAGTTATAGTATAAAAACTTGTATAAATGTTACCAAGCCCATTGCAAAGGAGCTAAAACACACTATGATCTTTCTGCATTCTGTATCCATTAATCGAAATTTCAGTGAAAACCTCAAGTGCATAACTAAGACGTTCAACATAAATGTCTTGTAGAGATATTGAAAAATAATAAAATACATAAATAGCGAGGCCCGGCATGACCAGATGGATTAAGGTGTTTGACTCGTGATCCGAGGGTCTCTGGTTTAAATCCCTGTTACAACAAACATGCCCTTTCAGCTATGGGGGCATTATAATGTAATGGTCAATCTCATTATTTGTTGGTAAAAGAGTAGCCTAAGAGTTGGCAGTGGGTGGTGATGTCTAGCTGACTTACCTCTAGTTTTATACTACTAAATTAGGGACGGCTAGCACAGATAGCCCTCGAGTAGCTTTGCACGAAATTCAAAAACAAACAAACATTATAGTGAAAACCAAATGGAAACCTATTAATAAAAAGTACAAAACTTCACCTATGAAATTCCAAGTTCCTACAATGAAAATTACATTGGAACAAAGGAAAGAAGACTTGGGATGTGAACAGAAATAACATAAAAAGTATACAAGACTGATGACAATACAAATTTCATCACTTGCAGAACACGTTATGTCAACTGGATGCAAAATAAACTGGGATAAATTTAGAATAGACAGACAAATTTTGGAAAAGAAGAAAAATTTAATCTCTAAATTAATACAATCAGTTCTTCACCAAACAGAGATTCAGGATTAGAGTTAAGTAATCTGTTGCTACCATTGGTTGAAACCTCATGCAATCTTTCCACTAATCAGAACTATGGATAAACAAACCAATCACTGCACGTCTTCCACAATCCACCAGGATACTATAAAGACCTGCAACATTTCACATGTACTGACCTGAAAATAAAAGGTATTACTTTCAAAACATGGTCATTTACATTTGTGTTTTTACAACAGACAGTTGCTATGCATTCCAGTTTACCCACCTAAACAATCTATCATTTGAAATGGTGTTATTATTGGTAGACTAATGTGCTGTCATCAACTGAAATTATCTACTAAACATATGATGATTCATTAATCTGATTGTATAACACTTTACAAGAAATATAATTTTGTTGTAATAGTTAATTATTATGTTAAGATATTCAAATGAAATACTGTAAGATGACTAACATTATTGAAGAGATGCTAGTTGAATTTGATTGTGGCAAAATTAGCAGAAGATAACATAAAGAAAACAAATTGAACAAATTTTCTGTAAAATGTTAGTTTTTGAGGTATTTAGTTAACAATTTCAGTAAAAGTAATGGTTAATTAAATAATGAAGAATATTTATACTTATGATGTGTGTGTTGAGCACAGTATTTAACTTGTGTACTGATGACTCTAATGGATAACTCACTGTTTTTGTGAACTGTTGATGGTAATATTTAATTTGTGGTTTTTGTGTTCTTCTAGACTCCTGAACATGATATCTCTGAAGAAAATGTTGATAAACCAACCCTAACTCAGAATGGGGAAGTGTTGAATGAGTTTGAAACACTGACTGCTAAGTTTCACTTTGTGGATCTTGCAGGCTCTGAGAGGCTTAAGAGAACTGGTGCAACTGGTGATAGGGCCAAAGAAGGAATTTCCATAAACTGTGGGCTTTTGGCTCTTGGAAATGTCATTTCAGCATTAGGAGACAAGTCGTAAAGTTACTCATGTTCCTTATAGAGATTCAAAACTTACAAGGTTGCTTCAAGATTCTTTAGGAGGGAATAGGTAAGAAGTAACACAGTGCAACATCTCATTGGTCTTCTTTCAGTAATTCATTGTAATGACAGGATAGATTAACAATTCAGTGTCAAGGCTGTGATAGCAAGTGTTACATATTAAATGCAAGTTGGCAATTTACAGCACCAAGGATCTATGTTGTATGATATAATATCTACCTAACAAAGATAAAACTATTTAAGGTTCAACGTATAGAAGAAATTTGAATGTTGACTCGGTAGTGGAAGTAGCTCTAAGAACATAGAAATAATGATTTATTTTAGAATTACATTGGATGAATGAATTCTAAGTATTATGTAACGTAAGAATTGAAAGCTCAAAATTAACCTAAGAATTGAAAGAACAACTTAAAATGTCAGAAGATTGTCCTTTTAACTGAGCAAGATTTCTCATTGTTGAACCAATTGTTTGCCATTTTTCAGTTCAGGATGATGTTCCATTTCTATGATGGTCAGATTTTGTCTTTTCAGTCTCAGGCCCTTCCCTTCAAGTTGGTGATGGCCCTATACATTTTCAACAGGGATGTGTGAGCTTTAACTGAAAGATACATTCACTGGATCTCCAATTCCACTACTGTATGAACAAATTGAATCTGTCTTGCTCCATTTTAAGAAACACCTATGACTGCAGTGTGCCTACTTTGGTAATTATTTTGTTTGGGTTGGTTGGTTAAGTTTTCCAGGTCCATCATGATCCCTACATGAAACAAGATTCACATGGAAAACTTTTTCAACTTCTTTGCAGGACAGGATCTGATTTCTTCTTTGCATCTTTGACATGTGAAATTTCTCATTTTACTAGAGATTTCATATTTCTTTTAATGTGCAAATCTGTCTTTCTCAGGGACTGGATTTGCTTGAGTTCCTTGTTCTTTTCAGATGTACCCATTTCCATCCTCTTCAATAGTCTTCTTTCCAGGAGTCTACTGTTTTATGTTGTACCTCTCCATCCATGTCTCCAACTTTTGCATTTGCGATAACTCGATCAGTTCTACATATCCCTCCTTCTCCATCTTAACCCATCTTGCACCTGGACATCTACACACTTTTACAGATTTGGTCTTCATGGAGCACTCTGTTCATATCGAAGTCCTCCAGATGTTAGCTGCTCAGTCTCACCTGTCTGGTTGTCTTGTTATGATCCATTTGGACAATTCCACTGTTTTTTTTATACACCAACATGAAAACGCCTACTCTTCAGACCTCTGATTTGTAGTGATGAATTTTCACCTATTTGGCTCACAACCATCACATTTAGGTATTTGTCTGTCATGTTCCAGGTGCTTTGAACATGAAGCAGATTGGCTGTCTTGTTTTGCTTATACTGATCATTCCTATGTAGCAGTCTCTACAGCTTGTATTTATGTGGATTTATTTCTGTTTTGGGAGACCTCATTGTTGCCCTTGTGACTCCCCTCAATGCTAACTTCTTTTCTAGTCATCAGTCCCAAACTCTGCAGCTCTGAGTGAGAATTGGACTGATCTCTCTTTACATTCTTTCTCTTGACTTGTTCCCAGGATTCTCTTATTTGTGATACCCTATGCAGGATCCTTCTTACTGCTTCCCTTTGGCTAGCTTAGTCAGTTTTCACCTCTATGCCTTTTGACATTTCATGATCCTCTTCCAGCTTGAAGATCTCTTTTATGTCAGCTTCAGACATCTGCTTATCACCCAAATATGTCAAGCCTTCATTTTCTTGTGGATTTTGTTCAGTTTCTTGCAAGATGTGTAAAATTTTCTCGCAGGGTAATCCATTTTCTTGCTCCATTTTGCAGACCATTTACCCTTGTACTTTATCAACACAAGTGGATTATTTGCTGCCATTGGTTCATTTATCACTCACTTCCTCTTTCGTCCAGGTTGTTTATCTCTCCCTGCTTTCATTTCTTTTTTTTAGGGTGGTTCATCCAGCTTTGTCAAATACCTATCTCTTCTTCAGTCATTCGTTTTTGTTTTTTTTTCTCTGGTTCTTTTAGATCCTTTCCAAGCCTTTCTCTTCAGTCATTCTTCTTAAGCCCCTCATATGGACTGTAATTTCTATCTGGTTCTTAATAACTCTGATATATTCCACATTCATATCTTTAGCCACCTGTTTCAGACATCATCTTTTTCTATAGATATATTTTCTTCTTGCTTGGGGAAGGCATGTCTTTGACATTTTTTTCTTTGTCACCTCTCACATACTTTTTTAAAGGGATAGGTTATATCTTATTATTTGACTGTACCTTCCTTCCCAAGACTTGGGCTGCTTGAAAGGGTAATTGGATGTTTTCTATAATCATCTTTTTTTTTTTTTTTCTTTTTGTACAAGAAGATGCTTGCAATGCTTATAGCTCTTTCTCTCTTGTTTGGGTAGTTCTTGTTATCTTGCTACTACTGCTCCAGTATGATCTATCTGTCTGAGTTTATTCTTCTATAGGAAAGGACACCTTTTGCCCTTTCCATGTCACCTCCCGTCAAGTTTGGTATCTCACAGCATTTTTTGTCTTTCCTTTTGGTATACCTTGGATGAAATTGTGCAGGCAGGGGTGTGAATGATCCTTGGTACATTTGTGTTCTATTGTTTATGTCACAGTGCAATCTGGGTTTTTGTCTTCTTTCAGTTGCCCTTCTCCATCCAATCTTTTAGATAGGGACTAACAAGGGAAGTTGTATATCATTATTCTTTGTTGTTGTTTTCAAACTTTTTCTTGGTTCTTTTATGCTGAAGTTATTCACCTTGCCATGTGACTGCAATGATTCATAGGGAACCTCTCTCTCCTGAAATCCATATTAAGTTGGGGGATAACAGAAACTGTTAAACCAATTTACCTTTACTAAGTGATATATATTGATAACATATTTGTATATTTTACCTTCCTGGCCACACTCTTACCACCTCACCCTCCAAAGAAAAACGTATGAAAAAAAAGAAAACACAAACAGCAACTTTCACACCTGGCTAGTATCTGCTGTTCCAACTCATTGCACAGTGTTTTAGTGTCAAATATCATTCTTGTTTGATTCATGTGCCTCTGGTGTTTTTCCCTGTGGTAGTGGAAAAACTCTTTTTAAGTCCCAAGCTGTAGAAAATGTTGATATAGAGAGTTCTTCTGGTTGGTGTAAATCTGTTTATATGTGACAGAGTGTATGCACTCTTCAATCAGAAGTATGGCTGACTTATTACCTGGAAGTGCAGTACACACCATCTTGCTACACCTTGAACAAAGCCATACCAGGTGAACCTTGGGATGCAGGTCTGAGAACTTCCCTCCCTCTACTGGCTTCTTCTGCCATTCTTTATTTTTTCCACAAGTATTTCTCTAATATAGAATAGCCTAACTTATTGGCTTAGCCACATTACATGCTCAAGCCTAGCCAATCAAGTGAAGATTAATAAACAATCTTTCACTCTGCCCATTCCTTGGATAACATTGCTGTAGCCACTGGTCAGCCCATCCCACCATGACTTATTACAGTCCCCAAATGTTACCTATCTTTGAGTCATCTGAGAAAAGCAGGCACTCCCGATTGGAAATACTGTCTGTTATTTGCTGAACATCTTACGAACCATCTGCCTTGTTTGTTGTGGTTTGGTAGTTATGTTCAGAATTCCCTCTACAGCTTCTGTGTTCACTGCTGAACTAAATACCATTTCTCTTGCTTAGGATCACATAGAAGCTAAGCAGTACTCAAATTGCACTATTTACATTGACTAGCTTAGTTCTCTACTGGCCATGGAACTACTTCACGTTAGCTCACACTCTGTTCTTGCTGATATTCAAAACCGGCTGACCCATTTCTCTTCAACATCTATCCAGTTTTTCTGGATACCAGGCCATGCTGGTATTCATGGGAACAAGCTCGCCGACACCGCAGTTAAATCTGTCTGTTCTGGAACTATCACTGCTGTGCCTGTTCCATACATGGACTGTAGTCCTGTATTCAAGGCTTGGCTTTGTGCCAATTGGTAGTCGACCTGGAATAAGCAATGTGAAAACAAGCTTTTCAAAATAAAGTCCTCTGTTGGACTTTGTCTGTCTTGCTTTCGCAAGGATCAGAAAGAGGAAGTTGTTCTAGCTAGACTACTCATTGGTCACAGATTTTTAACTCATCATTTTCTTTTATCTGGGAGAGATGCACCAGTGTATTGTCTGTGTAACACTCAGGTCACAATAAGTCACATTTTACTCTTTTGCTGTTGTTACGACTCTCAATGATGGGACCATTTTAAACATGTTTTGTCCCAAGGTTTATCTGTAACGTTAGACAGTTTTATTGGCGATGGTGACACTGTCCACCTTAGAAATGTTTTTAATTTTTAAAAGGCCATGAATCTTTTTAATGCTATTTAAGTTTTTAATTTATATATTAGACTTTTTTTAATGTGATTCCCTTTTAAAATCAAAGTACATCTAGTGTGATTTGAAATTAGAAAATGGACTTAACGTGAAATAACTTTTTACTGGATGTTTGTTGCAGATAGCCTAGTTGCTTTGCACCATAAAACACCAAACCAACTAACCGCTCTGCCCATAAATACAACACTTTTACATTACACAGTACTCTTTAATTTACCACTTCTACTGGTATTTCTTGCAGAAGAAGAATGTGGGGTTTCTTGAAGTGATGCTCCAAATAATCTTCTTTCCCCACATGGACAACATGTTCCATAGATATTCCATTTCTGGTATTATGTTTCAAAAAGGGGCTTGGTTTGATTGTTTTCAAGTTGTATCAGTTCTTCCGTTTGCCTCACCAAAAATGAACCTTTGTTTCAGAGCTACTGCTCATGGGAATTACTACACATAAAAGGATTCACATTGCTATTGAGCCATAATCTAATGGTGAGTACATCATAGGTTGTTGCATTACAAGTGAATATTTGTAAGGATGCGAAATTTGTTCAAAGCTTGGAAATGCATAGAAATCTTCAAGACAGTGACACAATGTAACATCTCTTTGTTGTGTAGAGAGATATGAAGTAAGGAAAATGTTAGCTTTTGTTTTGATGGAAAAAACTAGTCATCAATATCTAGTGTTATTGTTGTGGTAAAGAAACTTCCATAATTAATAACGTGTTTATCACTTCACTTAAAATTAAGTGTAATATTTGTACTTTTATGTTCTATCTTAGCCCATGTAATGCATTTCAGAAATTCTTCTTTCACTTCCACAGCCAGACTTTGATGATAGCTTGTATTTCACCATCTGATCGAGACTTCATGGAAACATTAAACACGCTGAAGTATGCCAATCGAGCAAAGAATATTAAGAACAGGGTAATGGTTAATCAGGATAAATCCAGTCAAACAATTTCCATTCTTCGTCGTGAAATCCAGCAACTGCAGTTGGAGTTAATGGAATATAAACAGGTATTTATTAACTTGGAATTAATATCATTAATCCTTTTAATATAAAATTCTTGCTCTTGAAGTACTGTAGTCTGTGTTCTTGGAGTTTCATTGTGTATTTTCTAAGGCAGGTCGTATTTTGTTTTGTTTTTCTAGGGAAAGAGGCTTGTTGGGGAAGATGGAACAGAACAAATTAATGACATGTTCCATGAGAACACAATGTTACAAACTGAAAACAATAATCTTAGGACTCGTATTAAGGCATTACAAGAAACAGTAGAAAGACTGACTGTTAGAAATACAGAGCTGTTGGCAGATAAAGAGGCAGGAACCTGGATAACCTCAGGTATGTTTCTTAGAATAGTAATTTCAAACATTCAGTTGAAAAAGAATTAACATGATAACATTTGTGTTCTTAAATGTTATTGAAGGGAAAGATGAAGTGTTTGTTATATGTTTGACAAACTGTAGAATGAAAGTGTATATTGTGATTTTCTTATGAAAAGCACTTTATCTGAATTTTATACAAAAATTATTATACAATGAAATTATTGTATTTGTTCTTAGTTTGATGACTATAATCATCCTTACCAGGAGTCCTGCTCCTTAACCTCTGTCCCCATCCCGACACAGATGTACACATTTTGGAAGCAGTTGCAACTTTTCCTAAGGCTAACTTGTCCTAACTAATAACCACTTGGTCTTAAAAATACATAATTTTGACTATCACACAGAAATACAAGCTACTATTGATCATAAAATCAGACTTTCAAATCAAAGCTTATTGTTAATCATTTGGCTTTTAAAATAATAATAAGAGCTATATTTTAAACCTTCAGGTACATTTATCTCCCCTCCCCCCCACCCATATTATTAGCAAACACTTAAATACTGTTCTTAGTTATAAGATACATATGAGGTTAGGTGCCAGTATGAACTGTACTGTTATATGTAGTTGTATTTGTAACTACTTGTGTTAAGTTTTACTATTACACTTATGGTATTTGATTTGTGCTGATTTAGTGAGTGCAAAACTGAGTAGCATTAGAATTAAGCCCCATTAAAGTTATGTTTGGAGATATTTGTAGTTTATATTCTTAACAATCATCTATTCTGTATTCCATTTAAGATACAATCATAAGATTTTATTTTTATAAATCAGAAACTGGCTTTACATAAGTCTTAATTCCAAGTGAGTATTTTTGGTTTCAGTATGAACTGGTTCCTCAAAAGTACTGCATTATTCATGTTAAAATAACTCTTGA
Organism: Tachypleus tridentatus; assembly: GCF_004210375.1. NCBI lineage: Eukaryota > Metazoa > Arthropoda > Merostomata > Xiphosura > Limulidae > Tachypleus > Tachypleus tridentatus. The sequence continues at coordinate 26,585,017 of NC_134828.1, read as the reverse complement.
TCTTGAAGTACAATGAATTAAATGTCAAAGCAGTGTGTTAGGGAAGTTAGTGTATTAGCAAATGGGAAATAAATCAAGGAAAAATCCCTTGTTAATGTATTAAATAGTTTTATTTTGTACAATAAGCATGATTAAGTATCATGGGAGGACTGTCTTCATCACTAGTGTTAGTTGGTATAAAATAGGTTGATATAATAAGGATTCCCCAACCCCATGCACCTAACTTTCATTTGGTTCTGCTATATTTATAAGAACTCGGGGTGCTTAAAGTGGTAAAGTTACATCCTGTTGTAAAAATTTCATTTTATATATTTCTTATATAAAGCTTAATATTCAGTGGCTATTATTTCAGACAAAGACTCATCAGAATCGGATATAAAAGGAATGATACAAGGATATCTCAAAGAGATAGAAGACCTAAGGTAAGTTGTGCTTTAAGGAAAGTTCATACATGTTGACATCAAACCTTAAATGGTATTTATCAATTTCTAATTTGTCATTTTATTAAAACAAGCATTGCAAAGCTTTTTTTTCTTAATCACAGAACTATATGTAGGTTAGGACCATTTTTACTGTGAATCTTACAAGTATTCTTTTGTAGTATGTAAATACTAAATGTTTCACTCTGCAGCATGTAAGTACTTTATATCACAACGTTTTTCACTTTTCCTGGATTATCCTGAGCCGTTGAGGTCACATACTCAAATCATGTATTTATTTCAACCTGAGGTGTGACATTCTGTAGACTTTCTAATCAAGGAACGTATTACAATTTAACACAACTGCTTCATCACATTTTACTTCACATTGAGTGTAGATAACTATCATGTGGGTTTAACATCAGAGATATTTCCACATTATAGTGTCTAGTTTTCTAATTGATCAGCTACAGAGTATTGAATACTGTTTTAACAGCTGATTTGTTATGACCTGTGATGTTTGTTTCATCTATTATAGCATCAAGATTCACTGGTGACTTCCAATCTGTTGTTTTGTCACATGTCTTCTACCTGATGATCATTTTAAGTTCCTTTTTATCTTTCGGGACTTTGCAAAGATACAAGTCTATTGCTGTTGAAAGGTGGCATTTTAGCAGTTGGTTTGGTCTATTTTAATTTGCTTTGACATCATACTATGTCTTGCCTTTTTAATCTACCTGAGAAAAATCACTACATAAAGCAGACTGCCCCTGTGCTAAGTTACTGGTTTAAGGTGTGGTACTCTCAAGTACTCATTAGCTGATCCCTCCATCAGACTTGTTGATGGTTGTTTACTGTCATACAACTGATAACAGAAGCTTTACATTAATGATTCATCTGTCACAAAATATTCCAGTTCTGTAGCTATAAAATGGAAAAGGAAAATATACAAGTTTTAGAGACATTTTTTACTTTGAAGAACTAAAACAAAGCATATGAAGAAAGGATTTGCAAGATGTTATGTACTGCAACTGTTGTGGGTTGTATTCTAGATTTGTAATGCTTGACTGTTAGCTTTGATAATACAAAGATCTCTGAAACATATTTTTGATTTTACATGTGTTTGCAGTTTATATTTAAAGGAGCTTGTTGGTAAACATGTTTTTTTCTGTTTACAAAGGGCAAAGCTCATGGAATCTGAGGGTATGTGTGTCCAGTTTCGAAGACAAGTCCAACGATCTCCAACTCGTCACTCGCTAAGTCCAACACTGGCTGCAGTATCTATTGTGGGGCATTATGATATTGGGGTTGACACTGAGGCTCCATCAGTCCACGAACTTTTAGTGGAAGCTAAGCGGGATGTGCATAAACTGAAGAAGAAAACAAAAGTTTTAAAAGAGTGAGTGAGTCGAGGATGATGTGTTTTATTTTAAAGAGTGAGTGAGTCGAGGATGATGTGTTTTATTTTAAAGAGTGAGTGAGTCGAGGATGATGTGTTTTATTTTAAAGAGTGAGTGAGTCGAGGATGATGTGTTTTATTTTAAAAGATTTTATTTTAAAAGTGAGTGAGTCGAGGATGATGTGTTTTATTTTAAAAGTGAGTGAGTCGAGGATGATATGTTTTATTTTAAAGAAAAGAGTGAGTGAGTCGAGGATGATGTGTTTTATTTTAAAGTCGAGATGATGTGTTTATTTTAAAAGAGTGAGTCGAGGATGATGTGTTTTATTTTAAAAGAGTGAGTGAGTCGAGGATGATGTGTTTTATTTTAAAAGAGTGAGTGAGTCGAGGATGATGTGTTTTATTTTAAAAGAGTGAGTGAGTCGAGGATGATGTGTTTTATTTTAAAGAGTGAGTGAGTCGAGGATGATGTGTTTTATTTTAAAAGAGTGAGTGAGTCGAGGATGATGTGTTTTATTTTAAAAGAGTGAGTGAGTCGAGGATGATGTGTTTTATTTTAAAAGAGTGAGTGAGTCGAGGATGATGTGTTTTATTTTAAAAGAGTGAGTGAGTCGAGGATGATGTGTTTTATTTTAAAAGAGTGAGTGAGTCGAGGATGATGTGTTTTATTTAAAAGAGTGAGTGAGTCGAGGATGATGTGTTTTATTTTAAAGAGTGAGTGAGTCGAGGATGATGTTTTATTTTAGAGTGAGTCGAGTGATGTGTTTTATTTTAAAGAGTGAGTGAGTCGAGGATGATGTGTTTTATTTTAAAAGAGTGAGTGAGTCGAGGATGATGTGTTTTATTTTAAAAAGTGAGAGATGAGTGTTTTATTTAAAGAAAGAGTGAGTCGAGAGATGATGTGTTTTATTTTAAAAGAGTGAGTGAGTCGAGATGATGTGTTTTATTCGAGTGAGTGAGAGGATGATGTGTTTTATTTTAAAAGAGTGAGTGAGTCGAGGATGATGTGTTTTATTTTAAAAGATGATGTTTTATTTTAAAAGAGTCGAGGATGATGTGTTTTATTTTAAAAGAGTGAGTGAGTCGAGGATGATGTGTTTTATTTTAAAAGAGTGAGTGAGTCGAGGATGATGTGTTTTATTTTAAAGAGTGAGTGAGTCGAGGGTGAGTGAGTCGAGGATGATGTGTTTTATTTTAAAAGAGTGAGTGAGTCGAGGATGATGTGTTTTATTTTAAAAGAGTGAGTGAGTCGAGGATGATGTGTTTTATTTTAAAGAGTGAGTGAGTCGAGATGATGTGTTTTATTTTAAAAAGAGTGAGTCGAGATGATGTGTTTTATTTTAAAGAGTGAGTGAGTGATGATGTGTTTTATTTTAAAGAGTGAGTGAGTCGAGGATGATGTGTTTTATTTTAAAAAAGTGAGTGAGTCGAGGATGATGTGTTTTATTTTAAAGAGTGAGTGAGTCGAGGATGATGTGTTTTATTTTTGAGTGAAGGATGATGTGTTTTATTTTAAAAGAGAGTGAGTCGAGATGATGTGTTTTATTTTAAAAGAGTGAGTGAGTCGAGGATGATGTGTTTTATTTTAAAAAGTGAGTGAGTCGAGGATGATGTGTTTTATTTTAAAAGAGTGAGTGAGTCGAGGATGATGTGTTTTATTTTAAAAGAGTGAGTGAGTCGAGGATGATGTGTTTTATTTTAAAAGAGTGAGTGAGTCGAGGATGATGTGTTTTATTTTAAAAGAGTGAGTGAGTCGAGGATGATGTGTTTTATTTTAAAGAGTTGTGAGTCGAAGTAGCTAAAGCTAAAAGGCCAAGTTATTTACAGGTAGGATATTGTTGAAAATTTTAGAGTATTCAGCTGATATACGTGTATGTAAAAATGTGTGATGATAGATGTTGGGCTGATATCTTCATTGAATACAGTTGTCAGAAATCTTGTATATAGTTTTCCATATTTGATCTTATAAGGTTACCTTTCTAGTCAAGCTTTTGTAAGACTCGTTGGACAGCCTTTTAAAAGTTCACTGAATATTACAGCTGTTTTTGTTTTAGGAATAACCTTTGAACAGTTAAAATGCTACAACTGTCAGTCTAAGTAGCATATAAGGGTTGTGTATAAAAATGTTTATTTAAGATAAATCATTGGTAACAAAAATTGTTTTTCTTCATCTCCATGTTTATAGTATATATATATATTCTTTTTAATAAAGAAAGGTTTTTGATATTTTTAGAGGAAAAGAAAATGTTGGAGTTGATGAAGAAACAGAGCAGGATGGAGAGAAAGATGATAATGAAAAAGTTGAAGATGCTCAAGAAGTAAGAAAAACCTAACTAGAATTAAAGAATGCATAACTAGAAACATAAAATATGAGACATTCTGTTGTTAAATGTGCACTTGTGTAATGGATAACTGAATTTGATTGATGGCATTATTGTATTTGTTTAACAAATACATTGGGAAATATTTATAATTTAAGTATTACCTCAAATTCCAATGATTTGATTTTTCTTTTTTACTCTGAATATGAAATGCAAACAACAAAATTAGTGAGATTTGGTAAAGCACGTTTAAATATTTTATTTATTTTTTAAAGAAAATAGTTTCTATTATTAAGACTTATTATTTGAGATTTAGTTATTGACAAGACAGAGAAAATTAATTTATTCTCAACTCATACAGGCTTGTCATGGCCTTGTAGTTAAGGCATTTGGCTCACAATCTGAGGGTTGCTGGTACAAATCCCATCCATAAAAATGTTTGTCATTTTAGCCAGAGGAGTGTTATAATATTATTGTCAATCCCACTTCTCAGTGGTAAAGAGTACTCCAAGAGTTTTTGGTGGGTGATATTTACCATTTGCTGATCCTCTCTCTAGTCTGTCACTTCAAAATTAGGTACAGCTATCATAGATGGCTCTCTAGTAGCTTTGTTTGAAAAATAAAACAAAATAAATATATTTCAGTTGTGCCATTTATCTAAATTAAAATATTTTGAAGACAGGAATGAAAAGTTTTGATGTAGTGAAGACCTTGTCATACAGAGCAAAATATCTTCCCACTAAAGAAATAAGACTGGATCAGCCCATTACCAGTTTCAAAACTATAACATCTACATTGCATAAAATTTCAAAAAATAGGTTTTCAATGTAATAATGCCAGAGGACTGAACCTGCAGATTGAATGTTTTGTTAGTTAATAAATACTTTATGCAGAGATTAAAAAGGTTTTGTTTTGTAAATGACTTTATTACTGTACCAACAGTCTGCTTTATTCTTTGAAAGATAACTGAGGAGTATGATGATGAAGATGATGACAGCTCTGAGTCAGAAACTGAAGATAAAGGTAAGTTTGAATGGGTTTAGTACATACTTATTTATCAAATATCTGTAATGTCTTACTGTGCAAACTCAATCAGTGAATTAAGTAAAATAATTTTAAGCTATTTATAAAACAAATATTTCCCGTCTTTCACCGGAACTTGTGAACATTTCTTCAGTAACAAGTAGTTTACATGGACACAGCAAGTATATAGGTGCAGAATAGGAGGAAGATGCCGCATGACCAGAGATTGCTTAACAGCTTGCATCTTGGTATCTTGAGGTGTTGGTTTAGAGTTGGGTTATTATAAAGTTTTGCCTCATTACCTATTCAAGTGTGCTCTGCTAGTACAGCAGTATGTCTTTGGATTTACAATGCTAAAATCAGGGGTTTGATTCCCCTCGATGGGCTCAGCAGATAGTCCGATGTGGCTTTGCTATAAGAAAACACACACACACACACACACACACACACACACACACACACACCTGTTCAATCTGTCTTTAAATTTTTTTTCTAAAAAGTGTTCCTTGTCATAAAATATTGCTCAATTATTTAAGGTTTTAATTAAATGTACTTCAGTAAAAACCTTTGCAGTTTTTCAAACTTTTTTGTGACAGTTTATTCAAGTCTATTGTGGTATCCAACAAATAAGTATATCAAATATCAAAATAAAGTGAGATTCTTAATGGTATACATGATTATAATGAAGTTTATCTTAATTTAGAACCACTGATAACATTCTGAACTAGATAGAGATTCATTAATTAATGTGTTATCTTAGGACAACCTAAACCAGGTAGAGGTGTATTACTTAATATGCTACTTTATAACATCCTAAACCGGGTAGAAGTGTATTATTTAATGTGTTACTTTAGAACTAGGTAGAGAATCATTACTTAGTGTTACTTTAGAATATTGTGAACTAGGTAGAGATTCATTACTTAATATTACTTTGGAACATAGTGAACTACATAGATTCATTACTTGGTGTTACTTTATGTTGTGAACTAGGTAGAGATTATTAATTAATTTTTAAGTACTATTATTAATTTACAACATTTAGATTACTTTCAACCATAAACAAATAGAACAGTACTAGATAATCCAATGTAGAACCGATCAATTATAATTATGTAATGTACAATTTGTTTTTCAGTACGACTCCCTAGTTCTAGAATTAGGTTTGTTTTATTAGTTGCACATTTCTTGTGATTATCAGAAATCAGTAGTGTCTACAACAACAAGATGTTAATGAACTCAACCAATTTTTTTAAAAATATTTTATACCACTTTAAATGTACTTCTGCTGAAGTGGATATTTTGACTCCATGCTGTTTATAGTATAATATTATGCTTTGTTCATTTTGCTGAAAAATTAAGCATTTTTATAAGTGAAGCAACTTACAAAACATTTTTTCTTTTTTAATATCTGACAAGTGAAAAATAACAACAAAAAATTATTTATATAAATGTTTCAAATAATTTTGACAATGTGTAAATATCTTTTGACTGTTAGAAAATTACAATGAGGATCTAGCTGAGCTGACGTGCGACATCAGCATAAAGCAGAAACTCATTGAGGAATTGGAGAACAGCCAGCGTCGCTTGCAGATAATGAAACAACACTACGAAGACAAACTTCAACAGTTACAGAACAAAATCATAGATACTGAGCAGGAAAGAGACAGAGTTTTAGCAAACATGACAAGTAAGCATGCTGCCTAAAGTGGTGAATGTAATTATAACATTTCCATTCTGTAGCAGTTAAATTTATACTTTACTAGAGATTGCTGTTTTGTCAGTAGAAGCTTTTAAAGTTTAGCTGAGAAGTAAAGTTATTAAATCTGTAAAATGATGTTAAACAACACGTCTTACTCTTATATTGACATAACACTTTTTACCTTAATATAAAGAACCTGGTATCTTGTTACAATAACCATAACAAAACAAACAGATGTAATTTTTGGGTATTTAAAATTACACAATAATCAACATATATTGTGCCCATGTTTACCATGGGGATCAAATCCAAATATTGGTGTCATAAGCCCCCCCCCCCTCAAAGTGGGGTTAGTGTTTGATGTTTATTATTTAGCATACATTAAACCACTGAGCCACTGGATGGATGAATATTCCTCATTTAGCATATTTTGTAAATATTTTTTTAAAGTATAGATTTAGCGAGAATCTTCAGTGCTCACTTATATATGTAAGATTTTTACAGTTACGTATAATAACTTGCAGAAGGTTTAGGAGGTCAGTCAGAAGATAAAGTTAGAAGGGTGCGAGAAGACTTCGAGAAGAAACTTAATACCCTTCAGAGTGAGTTGAAAAAGATGCAAACAGCAAAGAAAGAACACGCCAATTTAATGAAGAATCAAGCTCAGTATGAACGGCAGTTGAAACAGTTGCGACAAGAAGTTGCAGACATGAAAAAAGCCAAGGTTAGTGTTAAATTATGTAGTTTATTATGCTGAAGTTGATGTGATATAAAGCTGTTTTTTTAAAGGTTAGAAAGGGCCATGAAATTCACAATGTGAATACTAAAATTTCAATTACCTGTTTTCATTTGACTTACTGATTCCCAGCAAATATGGTGAATTATAACATTGAATGTACGATGTTTATGTTCTAAAGTTACTTTGCTTGAAACTCTATGTTCCATAAACTTGTATTAATTTGTTATCAAATTCTGAAACCATTGATTTTTTTTTAAACTGTTACTTTAATGAAAGAACAATCAAGAACAAAACTTAACATAGAATAATTTTCAACTTAAGAATATAAGCTACTCTCAGGATAAGTGTAATTTATAATGTAATCACCTTAAGAAATTTTGAAGCAGTTTGTATATATCTCAGAATGGCTGGTGTGAGTACTAACACTTTTAGTGATAAGCAGAGAACAACATTTCAACCTTCCAAGGTCATATTCAGGTTAAATTGTGAAAGTGTTAATACTCATACAAGCTGTTCTGAAATGCATGTTCATTTCAAGTGGGTTTCTTTTTATCAAGAATTTAAAGCAGTTTGTTAAAGAACAAAACCATAAATGTCTTTAAAATCATCAAATTTGACTTTTTTCATTTTGCAGCTATGATTTGTATGATATTATAGGGTATAGTTTATTTGCAGCTATGATTTGTATGATATTATAGGGTATAGTTCACTTTGCAGCTATGATTTGTATGATATTAGAGGGTATAGTTCACTTTGCAGCTATGATTTGTATGATATTAGAGGGTATAGTTTATTTGCAGTGATGATTTGTATGGTATTATAGGGTATAGTTTATTTGTATGATATTATGGGGTATAGTTTATTTGTATGATATTATAGGATATAGTTTATTTTGCAGTGATGATTTGTATGATATTATAGGGTATAGTTTATTTGTATGATATTATAGGTTATAGTTTATTTGCAGCTATGATTTGTATGATATTAGAGGGTATAGTTTATTTTGCAGCTATGATTTGTATGATATTAGAGGGTATAGTTTATTTAATTTCTTTTCCTGTGAATGTTTGTTAGATATACAAAAATATGTTCCTCCAACAAGGTCTACAATAGTTCAACTTGCAGTATTTATCATTTTGGTACCAAAACAGTTATCAAGGATAATGATAACTTGTTTCTATAATGAATAACCATGATAGTATCAAGATGTTACTACAAGTGAAGCTAATAGTAAACTTTTTTCGATAATTCTTATTATTGAACATTTAATTAATTTTTTTAGGTTCGTTTAGTAAACAAAATGAAGGAGGAAAGTCAGAAACATAAGATACAAGAACAGCGTAAAAATAAAGAGATTGCACAGTTGAAAAAAGAAAGTCGAAAACATGAGAACCAGATCCGGACTCTGGAAGCCGAGAAAAGAACTAAGGAAGCTGTGCTACGTAGGAAGCAGGAAGAAGTGTTAGTCCTGAGAAAAATGAGTAAGCCCATGTCTGATAAGGTTGCTGGAAGGATTGGACGGACAACAACACAACGTAAGTACCCAGACTGTGTTTTGTTACTTTTACACACACATTTTTAATATTCTCTAAGTACTTTTGCAATTCAAGTTGAATCAATTTAACCTTGGAGTTACTACTATCGGTGATGGTGGTGGGGTTCACTGTGGACATTATCTCTCTTAAACTATTTATGCTTTATGGGTCCATGAATTTGTTAGCTACAGTTAATATTGCAACTAATCCCACTAATTACTGCTGGGGCTTTCTCTACATTTAACATAAAACTGACTGATCATATTCAATTTTATTTTGGGGATCAGTTCTTTACAAAGAAACCAATGGGTAAAATTACTCTGTTATACAAAAACTGGACTTTTCTTGTAATGAATGGCGTAAAAACTAGTATGTAACTTGAAGGTTAATAATTTTTTCAGTATAATTGTACTGATAAGCATGAATTTTTGTTGCATTTTTACTTTGAATGATATATGTAATATATAACTGTTTTGAAAGAGTAAGGTTGTAGTAGCTTACTTGCTGGCATAGATAATTGTCTGTAGTATTGTGATAGTTTAATAACTGACATAGATAATTGTCTGTAGTATTGTGATAGTTTAATAACTGACATAGATAATTGTCTGTAGTATTGTGATAGTTTAATAACTGACATAGATAATTGTCTGTAGTATTGTGATAGTTTAATAACTGACATAGATAATTGTCTGTAGTATTGTGATAGTTTAATAAACTGACATAGATAATTGTCTGTAGTATTGTGATAGTTTAATAAACTGACATAGATAATTGTCTGTAGTATTGTGATAGTTTAATAAACTGACATAGATAATTGTCTGTAGTATTGTGATAGTTTAATAAACTGACATAATTTAACTGTCTGTAGTATTGTGATAGTTTAATAAACTGACATAATTTAACTGTCTGTAGTATTGTGATAGTTTAATAAACTGACATAATTTAACTGTCTGTAGTATTGTGATAGTTTAATAAACTGACATAATTTAACTGTCTGTAGTAGTTTAATAAACTGACATAAGTTTAACTGTCTGTAGTATTGTGATAGTTTAATAAACTGTCTGTAGTATTGTGATAGTTTAATAAACTGACATAATTTAACTGTCTGTAGTATTGTGATAGTTTAATAAACTGACATAGATAATTGTCTGTAGTATTGTGATAGTTTAATAAACTGACATAGATAATTGTCTGTAGTATTGTGATAGTTTAATAAACTGACATAGATAATTGTCTGTAGTATTGTGATAGTTTAATAAACTGACATAGATAATTGTCTGTAGTATTGTGATAGTTTAATAAACTGACATAATTTAACTGTCTGTAGTATTGTGATAGTTTAATAAACTGACATAATTTAACTGTCTGTAGTATTGTGATAGTTTAATAAACTGACATAATTTAACTGTCTGTAGTATTGTGATAGTTTAATAAACTGACATTGATAATTGTCTGTAGTATTGTGATAGTTTAATAAACTGACATTGATAATTGTCTGTAGTATTGTGATAGTTTAATAAACTGACATTGATAATTGTCTGTAGTATTGTGATAGTTTAATAAACTGACATAATTTAACTGTCTGTAGTATTGTGATAGTTTAATAAACTGACATTGATAATTGTCTGTAGTATTGTGATAGTTTAATAAACTGACATTGATAATTGTCTGTAGTATTGTGATAGTTTAATAAACTGACATAGATAATTGTCTGTAGTATTGTGATAGTTTAATAAACTGACATAGATAATTGTCTGTAGTATTGTGATAGTTTAATAAACTGACATAGATAATTGTCTGTAGTATTGTGATAGTTTAATAAACTGACATAGATAATTGTCTGTAGTATTGTGATAGTTTAATAAACTGACATAGATAATTGTCTGTAGTATTGTGATAGTTTAATAAAACTGACATAGATAATTGTCTGTAGTATTGTGATAGTTTAATAAACTGACATAGATAATTGTCTGTAGTATTGTGATAGATAAGTTTGTCTGTAGTATTGTGATAGTTTAATAAACTGACATTGATAATTGTCTGTAGTATTGTGATAGTTTAATAAACTGACATTGATAATTGTCTGTAGATAATTGTCTGTAGTATTGTGATAGTTTAATAAACTGTGTATTGTGATAGTTTAATAAACTGACATAGATAATTGTCTGTAGTATTGTGATAGTAAACTGACATAATAACTGATAGTTTAATAAACTGACATAGATAATTGTCTGTAGTATTGTGATAGTTTAATAAACTGACATAGATAATTGTCTGTAGTATTGTGATAGTTTAATAAACTGACATAGATAATTGTCTGTAGTATTGTGATAGTTTAATAAACTGAATAGATAATTGTCTGTAGTATTGTGATAGTTTAATAAACTGACATAATTTAACTGTCTGTAGTATTGTGATAGTTTAATAAACTGACATAATTTAACTGTCTGTAGTATTGTGATAGTTTAATAAACTGACATAATTTAACTGTCTGTAGTATTGTGATAGTTTAATAAACTGACATAATTTAACTGTCTGTAGTATTGTGATAGTTTAATAAACTGACATAATTTAACTGTCTGTAGTATTGTGATAGTTTAATAAACTGACATAATTTAACTGTCTGTAGTATTGTGATAGTTTAATAAACTGACATAATTTAACTGTCTGTAGTATTGTGATAGTTTAATAAACTGACATAATTTAACTGTCTGTAGTATTGTGATAGTTTAATAAACTGACATAGATAATTGTCTGTAGTATTGTGATAGTTTAATAAACTGACATAGATAATTGTCTGTAGTATTGTGATAGTTTAATAAACTGACATAATTTAACTGTCTGTAGTGTTGGGATAGTTTAATAAACTGACATAGATAATTGTCTGTAGTATTGTGATAGTTTAATAAACTGACTGATATTGTCTGTATTATTGTGATAGTTTAATAAACTGACATAATTTAACTGTCTGTAGTATTGTGATAGTTTAATAAAGATAATTGTCTGTAGTATTGTGATAGTTTAATAAACTGACATAGATAATTGTCTGTAGTATTGTGATAGTTTAATAAACTGACATAATTTAACTGTCTGTAGTATTGTGATAGTTTAATAAACTGACATAATTGTCTGTCTAGTATTGTGATAGTTTAATAAACTGACATAATTTAACTGTCTGTAGTATTGTGATAGTTTAATAAACTGACATAATTTAACTGTCTGTAGTATTGTGATAGTTTAATAAACTGACATATTTAACTGTCTGTAGTATTGTGATAGTTTAATAAACTGACATAATTTAACTGTCTGTAGTATTGTGATAGTTTAATAAACTGTAGTATTAGTTTAATAAACTGTAGTATTGTGATAGTTTAATAAACTGACATAGATAATTGTCTGTAGTATTGTGATAGTTTAATAAATAATTTAACTGTCTGTAGTATTGTGATAGTTTAATAAACTGACATAATTTAACTGTCTGTAGTATTGTGATAGTTTAATAAACTGACATAATTTAACTGTCTGTAGTATTGTGATAGTTTAATAAACTGTATAATTGTCTGTGTATTGTGATAGTTTAATAGATAACATAGATAATTGTCTGTAGTATTGTGATAGTTTAATCTGACATAATTTAACTGTCTGTAGTATCTGTAGTATTGTGATAGTTTAATAAACTGATACATAAACTGACATAATTTAACTGTCTGTAGTATTGTGATAGTTTAATAAACTGACATAGATAATTGTCTGTAGTATTGTGATAGTAGATAGTTTAATAAACTGACATATTTAACTGTGATAGTTTAATAAACTGACATAGATAATTGTCTGTAGTATTGTGATAGTTTAATAAACTGACATAGATAATTGTCTGTAGTATTGTGATAGTTTAATAAACTGACATAGATAATTGTCTGTAGTATTGTGATAGTTTAATAAACTGACATAGATAACTGTCTGTAGTATTGTGATAGTTTAATAAACTGACATAGATAACTGTCTGTAGTATTGTGATAGTTTAATAAACTGACATAGATAACTGTCTGTAGTATTGTGATAGTTTAATAAAACATAGATAATTGTCTGTAGTATTGTGATAGTTTAATAAAACATAGATAACTGTCTGTATTGTGATAGTTTAATAAACTGACATAGATAACTGTCTGTAGTATTGTGATAGTTTAATAAACTGACATAATTTAACTGTCTGTAGTATTGTGATAGTTTAATAAACTGACATAATTTAACTGTCTGTAGTATTGTGATAGTTTAATAAACTGACATAATTTAACTGTCTGTAGTATTGTGATAGTTTAATAAACTGACATAATTTAACTGTCTGTAGTATTGTGATAGTTTAATAAACTGACATAATTTAACTGTCTGTAGTATTGTGATAGTTTAATAAACTGACATAATTTAACTGTCTGTAGTATTGTGATAGTTTAATAAACTGACATAATTTAATAAACTGTCTGTAGTATTGTGATAGTTTAATAAACTGACATAATTTAACTGTCTGTAGTATTGTGATAGTTTAATAAACTGACATAATTTAACTGTCTGTAGTACTGATGTAATTTTTTTGTCTATTCTAGCACTCACTACCAGAAGACGTCTTCCTTTTCACCCAAAGTAGCTAAACAGAAGTGGCAACGTTTAGAGAAGGGGGTAAAGTGGGGCTTGAAATTAGCTTGTAGTTCATAACATACATATTTAGCCTCTTTATTTTATGACAACTATTTCAAGTAGAATACAAGCCCTTTTGTTCTTTTAGCCTTACAACATTGTGACTGTTGCTGTCAGAGTTTAATTTTCTAAAAGGAAATTAAATTTATATATTATTCATTAAAATCTCTTTGTTAGTCTAAACAATTAGTTGAAACTTTTTTTCAGGTTTCAAAACTATTTCAGTTCATTTAATTTGGTATTGCTTGCTTACTTTAGGAAAAAAATACTTCTTATAAATCACTGCTGCAGTCATAACTATTGGACTTTCACTAATTTAAATGAAAGTTAATGTTTAATGAAACAAGTGAAGCATTTATAGTACTAAAAAGTTAAAAGTACATTGTATGAAAATAATTTTGATTTTTTTAGAATATAAATGAATATGTGTTGGGCTTGTTTTTGTTACAGTAAAATAGTTTCTTCATTGCTGTGTATTTTATTGCATTTAGGTTTTAAATGTTGGCAAGTAAAAGTGTTTGGGATATATGGGAGGGGTTATATGGGAGAAAGTTGCTAAGATTACACTGCTGGTAAAAAGTTATTTCCTTTCTCAAACTTTTCAAACTGCTGGGTACTGATGGTTCTCAGACTTTTCAAACTGCTGGGTACTGATGGTTCTGAGACTTTTCAAACTACTGGGTACTGATGGTTCTCAGACTTTTCAAACTGCTGGGTACTGATGGTTCTCAGACTTTTCAAACTGCTGGGTACTGATGGTTCTCAAACTTTTCAAACTACTGGGTACTGATGGTTCTCAAACTTTTCAAACTACTGGGTACTGATGGTTCTCAAACTTTTCAAACTAATGGATACTGATGGTTCTCAAACTTTTCAAACTGCTGGGTACTGATGGTTCTCAAACTTTTCAAACTGCTGGGTACTGATGGTTCTCAGACTTTTCAAACTGCTGGGTACTGATGGTTCTCAAACTTTTCAAACTGCTGGGTACTGATGGTTCTCAAACGTTTCAAACTGCTGGGTACTGATGGTTCTCAAACTTTTCAAACTGCTGGGTACTGATGGTTCTCAAATTTTTCAAACTATTTGGTACTGATGGTTCTCAAACGTTTCAACAGGAAACTCTGGAATAATTACATGTGGATATTTTTAACTACACAGAAATGCATTATACACAGTACAAAAAGACTGGTCTTACTGGATTTACCACTTTTAAGACATGTTATTGTTCATTTTAAAAACTGAAACTTTGACTGCTATCCAACACCATTCTTTGGATCTGTTTGTTAAGAACTATTGCTGGATTAGTAACTGCTAGATTTTTGCTGGTTTAAGTGAAAGGTAATATTTAATGAATGGTGATAATGAATCAAAGGACATTTTTAAACAATTTTAATAGTCTATGAGTTGATACACTTCAAATATTTTTGTTTTACTGCTTTAACAGATCACCAAGTTGGCATTAAACAAGCAGAGTATTTCAAATGTGGAACGAGAAATGGACAAGTGGTTGCTGGTAATTTAAAACATTACTTTAAAACAAATGTTGAAGCTAATATTATAAGTTAATGTTCCTAAATATTATGCTTTATTGTTTAATGAAAATAAGTTTCAAGTTCCTGCTCATTTAGCATTACTTGTGACTCATGTCAGGTGTTTTTAGTTCCACAAAGTTATTAGTTAGTCTAAAATTACTCCAGTTATACAGTTATAAATATTCGTTTGAAATATTTCAAAATTTAGAACTAAGTTAGTGTTCCTGAATGTTAACAAAAATTTTGTTTATAAGTTTGTTTTAAGGAACCAAAATTATTTTCTGTAGAAGCACCAACGAATATTTTACAAGCTTTCCTTCTTGGAATAACTTGTTATGTTTTCTTTTTCAGGAAAGAGAGAAGCTGAGTCATTGTTTGGAAAGAGTTTGTAAAAAAAGAGACCAAGCAATATTAGATGGAAAGGTATTGAAGTATCAAATATTATTTCTTATGTTACTAATGGAAGAAAAAAAAGAGGTTTATCTTCATATAAATAATTGTTACGGTAATTTTAACTGTGTTCCTAATGTATATTTATTAGCTCTTTTGTTACTCGTTGGGTGTTTGGTACCATTTTAGCATGTTTTGTAACTGACTGGATTTTTGTGTGATTGTTTGAAATCTGTTGTATGTATGAAACTTTGTAGAATGGATGGCAACTGCCTGTTGTGGAGAAACAAGTTTAGAGGACAACATTTTGAAAGTCTTCTGCCTTTCGACTTCGAGGCGGAATTCTATCTATTGTGTGTAGATAGAATAAAATGCAGATTTAAGAGTGATTGATTAAAACAAAAACAAATATATATAAATATTGTGAAGTTATCCCTGCTCTCTTTACCAGTTCTAGAAAGTAGTTAGAAAAATTAGTCATGCATCATATTTTTGAAAACTTTGATCCAGCTTGCAACAGTTGTTATGAACATGAATGAGAACTGGGATAAATGATTTACTAAATTCATAGGTTTTAACATACAGGTGCAAACCAGTTTGATCTGCAGCAAGTTTAAACATAATAAAAGCTAAATTAAAGTCTGATTGTTATATGCTCAAATCTTTCTACATTATGTTCTTTTAGTTGGGCTTTTATTCCGAGTTGGTATCAGTTTAAGACTTTGTTTTCCTAAAAGTTATTAGTTTGTAAATGTCATTTTTCCACTGGACCATTATATTTTTTTGCTATTTTCCATCTGTTCATTTCTACTTTTGTTTAAAAAAAAACTCACTTTGAAAACAACTCAAACATTGTAATTCTATATTTCAACTAAGTTAGACAATATTCATGTGAATTTTAACTTTAGTTAAATATACTGCATTTTTAAAACTATAGAATTTGACTGTTTGAAAATCTTTATGGTATGGTTTTTAAGTGTGTTAACTTTGCAGGGAGAAACAGTAATTCGTGACTTGGAAGATGAACTTGAAAATTTGAAGGCTAATATTGACTATGTTCATGAAAACATTTCAGAGTGCCAGTCAAGTGTAATGCAGATGGAAGAATCTAAAGTATGTTATACATCTCACCTACAGACTTACATCATTACTTATTTCATAAGTTTATGTGGGTATTTGAATGTGTTGTTGCAGATTGTGTTTGGATGAACAGTAATATATTATTATGCTAGGATTATACTTGGGTTTTGAAAGATGTACACATTTTGATTGTTAATAGTCTCTTTGAACTTATGATTGTTTTCAATGTTCAACACATAATTATATTGTAGGATGACCCAGGTGTTTTAGATGTTAAACATTGCTAACAGCCTCTTCTTCTTCTAAGATGTTTCAGATGTTAACAAGCTTCTTGTATTGCAGGATGATATGGATATTCTGGATGTTAACACTGTCCTTGGACAGCTTCAGATGGATGAAGCAAAGTACCTTGTTGAAAAATTATTAAATATGGCTATTAATCAGGTGAGAAGTTTGTGAGTACCAAAAAACTTTACTGATCTCCAAAGTTCTTAACACATCATATAAGGAAATGAGCCTTACTATCTCACACTGTGATAACACGCAAATACAGTTCACTCAGAATTATTTGCTATAGACTGTACTCTTGTAAAAGAAACAAAATAGATCTTTTTGAACAAGTGCAGAAATTAGAAACATGAATCATGTGAAAATATAAGCTAACATGTGTTTTAAAAGTTTTGATCATGGTGTTTGAATCTTCTTCCATGTGTTTATTGTGTACAGCACTGAATGTTTGTACACACATGTTTTAGTAGTTTGTACAGCAGAAGAATGGGATTTTAGGTGAGATTTTTCTTTTGTTTTTTTACTACATGTACTGCATTCATATCACAAATATAATAAAAGCATTGTATGGAAATAGTAAAAATTATCTCGCATCACTATATTCACCTCTTTATCAGATCCCAAGTTCGAAATACTGTCAGGTAAAGTTGTAATATTCCTCTAACAGTAACTTAGCTTGTGTCTTTATATCTTGCAGAGCTTCCAAGTGGCCCAGAAGGAAGCCAACTTGAAAGAAATGGAAGTCAAGCTGAAGCAGGTGGTTGATAGCAACGCTGTGCAACAGCAACTTTTGCAACATGTTTTACAGCAGGCTAATGAAGAACTGTATAACTATGTTATGGCTAGTGTAGAACCAGGTATGAATGTAACACAAAAATTTACATCATGAAAATAGGGGTCAGTTTTAAGTATCTCTTCTATCCCAGAAAGAGGGGTCAGTTTCAAGTGCCACTCCATTCCTGGGAATGTGAGTCAGTTTTAAGTATCTCTTCCATCCTAGAAAAGAGGTGTCAGTTTTAAGTGTTACCTCCATCCTAGAAACAGAGTAGAACTTTAAACTAAGAGCTAGTTTTCCAAGTAAAAAACAAATTCATTCAGTAATGAATTTGTTCTTTCTTTTTGCTTGCTGTCTAAATATTGAGCATTAATTATTTTCTTTAGCCATCTATCATGAATGTGAAACAGTAAATAAGGTACAACTCTGAACGAGTAGTTCATCTGTGGAGTACATGGTGTTTGATGAATGTGAAACAGTAAATAAGGTACAACTCTGAACGAGTAGTTCATCTGTGGAGTGCGTGGTGTTTGATGAATGTGAAACAGTAAATAAAGTACAACTCTGAACGAGTAGTTCATCTGTGGAGTACGTGGTGTTTGATGAATGTGAAACAGTAAATAAGGTACAACTCTGAACGAGTAGTTCATCTGTGGAGTACGTGGTGTTTGATGAATGTGAAACAGTAAATAAGGTACAACTCTGAACGAGTAGTTCATCTGTGGAGTACATGGTGTTTGATGAATGTGAAACAGTAAATAAGGTACAACTCTGAACGAGTAGTTCATCTGTGGAGTAACGTGGTGTTTGATGAATGTGAAACAGTAAATAAAGTACAACTCTGAACGAGTAGTTCATCTGTGGAGTACGTGGTGTTTGATGAATGTGAAACAGTAAATAAGGTACAACTCTGAACGAGTAGTTCATCTGTGGAGTACGTGGTGTTTGATGAATGTGAAACAGTAAATAAGGTACAACTCTGAACGAGTAGTTCATCTGTGGAGTACATGGTGTTTGATGAATGTGAAACAGTAAATAAAGTACAACTCTGAACGAGTAGTTCATCTGTGGAGTACATGGTGTTTGATGAATGTGAAACAGTAAATAAGGTACAACTCTGAACGAGTAGTTCATCTGTGGAAATACATGGTGTTTGATGAATGTGAAACAGTAAATAAGGTACAACTCTGAACGAGTAGTTCATCTGTGGAGTACGTGGTGTTTGATGAATGTAAAACAGTAAATAAAGTACAACTCTGAACGAGTAGTTCATCTGTGGAGTAACGTGGTGTTTGATGAATGTGAAACAGTAAATAAGGTACAACTCTGAACGAGTAGTTCATCTGTGGAGTACATGGTGTTTGATGAATGTGAAACAGTAAATAAAGTACAACTCTGAACGAGTAGTTCATCTGTGAGTGCGTGGTGTTTGATGAATGTGAAACAGTAAATAAGGTACAACTCTGAACAGTAGTTCATCTGTGGAGTGCGTGGTGTTTGATGAATGTGAAACAGTAAATAAGGTACAACTCTGAACGAGTAGTTCATCTGTGGAGTGCATGGTGTTTGATGAATGTGAAACAGTAAATAAGGTACAACTCTGAACGAGTAGTTCATCTGTGGAAATACGTGGTGTTTGATGAATGTGAAACAGTAAATAAGGTACAACTCTGAACGAGTAGTTCATCTGTGGAATACGTGGTGTTTGATGAATGTGAAACAGTAAATAAGGTACAACTCTGAACGAGTAGTTCATCTGTGGAGTACGTGGTGTTTGATGAATGTGAAACAGTAAATAAGGTACAACTCTGAACGAGTAGTTCATCTGTGGAGTACGTGGTGTTTGATGAATGTGAAACAGTAAATAAGGTACAACTCTGAACGAGTAGTTCATCTGTGGAGTAACGTGGTGTTTGATGAATGTGAAACAGTAAATAAGGTACAACTCTGAACGAGTAGTTCATCTGTGGAGTATGTGGTGTTTGATGAATGTGAAACAGTAAATAAGGTACAACTCTGAACGAGTAGTTCATCTGTGGAGTAGTGGTGTTTGATGAATGTGAAACAGTAAATAAGGTACAACTCTGAACGAGTAGTTCATCTGTGGAGTACGTGGTGTTTGATGAATGTGAAACAGTAAATAAGGTACAACTCTGAACGAGTAGTTCACCTGTGGAGTACGTGGTGTTTGATGAATGTGAAACAGTAAATAAGGTACAACTCTGAACGAGTAGTTCACCTGTGGAGTACGTGGTGTTTGATGAATGTGAAACAGTAAATAAGGTACAACTCTGAACGAGTAGTTCACCTGTGGAGTACATGATGTTTGATGAAATTGAAACAGTAAATAAATTACAACTCCGTACAAGAAGTTCGTCTGTGAAATACATGGTGTTTGAGAATTAGAAACTTACACTTGGGATACACTTACTGTTGTGAAAAAATACATTTTAACACTACAGAAGTGCATGAATTCAGTATGTGAATGGGTTTTTTTTTTACATATGATAAACATATATCTGGATTGGATGGCATGAAATTATAGTTATAAAGACAGAATTCCTATTTTGATGAACATACATGTTGATTGTAGGGTGTGAAATTATTGGTATAAATGTAGCAGATTGTATATCTAGTTGAACATCCATTTTGAGTGGGTGGTGTGAAACTGGTTTATAAATACAACAGAATCTGTATCATTTTAAACTTGCATATTGAATGGTGTAGTATATAAAACTGTTTATAAATGTATCAGAATGTGTCTCCCAGTGCATTAATCTGTTTATGTTGAGCTTAACATTTTACAGATATACCTGAAACGGCTGTTTTTACTTTAATAGGTTTATTCATCATTCACCTCTATTTCCATCTCAAGTAATCTCTTGTTAAAAGCAAGCCCTTGTAACTTATTAATTTTGAAGTTTCTAACAAGTTGTTGAATTTATTTTAAATTTTTTCAAACATAACTTTGCATTAATTCTGTTTTATTCTTTAGTTGTTGGAAAATGTTAACTGTGGTTTTAAGAGTTATTCTCTAGTTGTTGGAAGATGTTAACTGTGGTTTTAAGAGTTTATTCTCTAGTTGTTGGAAGATGTTAACTGTGGTTTTAAGAGTTTATTCTCTAGTTGTTGGAAGATGTTAACCGTGGTTTTAAGAGTTTATTCTCTAGTTGTTGGAAGATATTAACCGTGGTTTTAAGAGTAACACAATTTATAAAATCATATAAAATTGTTTGTAACTTCCACAGTTTCTGGTGAGATATTCAGAGGCTGTAGTTACAGACTCAGTTTAATGAACTTAGTAGTTCACCTGTACCACCACAACAAACTATTTTGTTCCAGTAAGGAAGGAGACTTCTCTGAATTAATTGTTTTGATCAAGGATGGAAAATATTATCCGACATACCTTTTTATTCACTGTAGGTTTGGGAATAATTGGCTTGTATTTTGCTTATACATACTAAATCCATCCATACTGAACAATATTTATTGTTCTTGTTGGAATTACTTCTTTGCTTACATTATCACTTATTGGTATCTCGTTATGACAACAGGGACACAAACCAGATTAATATTTGATTACGACACCACAAACATGAACCATATCAGTAACTTATATCTGATAATTTGTGATTGTCATTAATAAATAATGTTTTAAAATATTATTTGATGTGATATTAATTAAAGCAAATTTTCAATTGTATTAACAACTAAGTCTGTTTACTTAATTCATGTAATAATATTCAATCTTTTTTAAACCTATATATGCCTTGTAATTTAATAGGTTTACATTTAAATTCTCATTTCTGGAAAGTGAAATTTAAGACTAATATAACTATATGCTATTTCAGAATATTTAAAAAGTGAAGAAACGTCGAGGTCAAGTTCCCCTGCAGATAGGTGAGCATGCTCAAAATGAGAGTCGTGGAGTTAATTGCTATCATTAATTCTTCATAATATATATTAAGTTGGATTGCTTTCTTACTAAATGTAGATGCTCTCTTAAAATCATTTTCAAGTTTTGAATGCATAGATAAAATGTGTTGAGTGGTTAGTTCAAACTCAGTCCATTTTTCATCCTTAGCTGGAGTAGATGTTGTCTGTTTGAGCCTTAATATTTATTTATATTAATATAGATGTTTAATGAAAGCTTGTTCTCTTTTAAATTATGTAAAATGCTTTGTTAATATTTATCCTTTATTATGTTTTGTATATAATTTGCAACATGCCCTATACTTCCCATTTTATGAGACCAACAGAGTAAATGTGTTTTCTCATGTTATCAAAAGCTATTGACTTTCCATAGAAACAAAAAGCATTTTAGCTGGATTTTCAGTGTTCAAATCGGAGACATCGCTAAGCACTGGCACACGGGCTTGTGCCCCATTTCTTTTAACAGTACCCTGAATCACCAGTTGGTGTTTTGAAAAATAAGAACAGAAAACCGTGATCTATATCAAACTGAAACACTGAAAATTCCCATAGGTGTTGCTAGTCTTAAAAGATTTGGAGTTCAGTAGTTCTGATATGGGTATTAACACTTTTACTGCTAATGAGAGAACAACGTTTAGACCTTCCTAGGTCATCTTCAGGTTAAGAAAGAGTTTGAAAGTGACCGTTGCTGGACACGTCTTCGGGATGAGAGTATAAACGAGTACAGGATTGTAGGGGGCGTTGTAGGTAGATGTTAGGTTATTAATTAGTATAGGTATAAAGGCGTTCTTTTATGCTGATTTAATTTTGGTTTTAGTTGCTGTATAAGTAGGGCTTCTGTGATTTTGCATTTATTTATATTTGTTTCCCTATTTAATATCTAGGTGTTTTCTATGGCTATGTCATGTTTATTTGATTTGCAGTGTTTAAAAATGTGTGAAGGTGTTTTTTCTGTGTTCTTTGAATCTAGTTTCCATTTTTCTACTTGTTTCTCCAATAAAGAAGTCCTGGCATGCTGTTGCATTGTATTTTATAAATTATGTTTGTCGGTGTAGTTTTTACATAGTATGGATTTCAGTTTTGTACCTGGTTTTTGAATAAATTTGGTGTTTACTGGAATGTTGTGTTTTCTTTCTTTTTTTTTGCTGATGTCTAGAACATGGTATGCAGCAGTATAAGGTTTTGTAGTTTGTTGCATCTTGGGATTTATTGTTGTTGGTCTCAGCGTGTGCATATACTTTTTTCCACTTTTTTTTTTTTTTTTGAGGAAATTTGTTGTTAATGAAACAAAATGTTTTATTTTGTTGATTTTATCATTAATTTTATCAGGTTAACATAGTTTTGTGGCTGCATTTATTTGGTTTCTTAATATGTTATGTTTTTGATTTGTTTCACGTGCTGAGTTCCAGGGAATATATAATCCAGTATGGGTGATTTTTTTATGTGGATTTCTGTTTTGAATTGTGTATCAGTTCTGGTGATCTTGAGGTTAGGAAATGTTATTTGGTTAGTTTCTTTCCTGTTCACAGGTGAACTTAATGTTGGGGTGTATCGAGTTAACATGGTTAAAAGAAACTAAGTGTATGTTCTGTAGATGTGAATCCAGCAATTGTATCGTCAATGTACCTGCACCAGTATAGTGAATCTCAAGTGATCAATTCAGCCTTACACCCACCACTATATTGATACCTGTATTCATTTATACACTTGTCTTTAAGATATGTCCAGCAACGGTCACTTTCAAACTCTGTCTTTCTTAACCTGAAGATGATCTAGGAAGTTCGAAATGTTCTTCTCTCCTTAGCAATAAAAGTGTTATACCCACGCCAACCATTCTGAGATACATTTTTATTTCAAGTGAGTTTCTTGTCATCAAGAACCTATGGTTTCAGTTTTAATGTTAGCTAGAAGGAGCATGATATTAAGGTGAAGTAAGTTTATAGAAATGCATCTAGTAGAATGTTCTAAATGATGTCACAAAATTCTGTCAGGTTTTATGAATGTCTAGAAGTGAAAGACCAGTTATAAATACTAGTTAATAGAGTGCTCTAGTTAATAAAATGTATAAGTGATGTTTTCACATTTGTTACGTAGTTCTTAATCAAGTAATAGTTTTTCAGTTTGAAGAGTTCCGCTCATTCGGTGAGGTGTTTGGATCAGTATTAGTTATTTTATACATTTTTTCAATTAGTTAGTAACAAAGCTTTACAAATAAATTTGTTTTTAACATTGTGTAATACCATTAGTAAGATTTTTCTGAAATCAGAAAATTACTGTTTTGACTTGTACATTTTAAATGTCATTTTGTATATTTCCTTCATTTATTGTTGTTTTTTCCATCTTCTCTCTCTCTTTCTCTTTTTTTGCTTTTCATAAAACATATTGTTCCTTTGATTTCTCTTTTCTCTCTCATAATTTATTCTTTAAACTGATTGCTTTCTTTGTTTTTTTTTTATCTAAAAGTTTCATATCTATTGCAGTTCATTCATCATTTGCATAGGTCTGTTTACGAGTGTTTTTTATCTATTTCATATCATTTGTAGTCGGTTTTTTCTTCCATCTGTTTAACATCTTTTTGTAGTCTAGTTACATCTTTTCATGGTATATACTGTTTTTTATCTAACTTCACTTTTTTATGTCTTTCTACTGAAATTTCACTCCATAATTTAATTTCAGCTTGTGTATTTTTTATAAACCAATACTTCAAAGTTGTGTCTTCTGTTTCATCATCCAGTCTTGATTTGTTTTTATTTTTCTCTTCAGGAATCTAAGCCAGGAATCTGACTCAACAAATGTGGACACTTTAGGAAGGAGAGATAAGGTATTCATAAGTTTTGAAAATTTTTGTAAGAACTGCATTCTGTAAATCAGAAAATTGATCTTGGAGTTTCTTTATGGTCTAACATGTAACTGGTTTATGTGCATGAAAAAATTCACTTTGAAAACTAGCAAAAAAATTACAAATTTCACTCAATTTTTAATTTTTGCTTCATTTGAAGAATGATTTTATCTGTGTAATACAAAGGTTAAATAAAACTAAGTTAAAAACTTTCAGTTAACCCTTTCTTGTTGTTGGGTTATGGCTCAAAAATTCTGTCATCTTGTTTGTTGACTTGCATTCAAAATTTGATTAAACTACTATTTTGTGAATTTGTCAGTAAGTTTGTTATCAGAATGTAGGTTATGATTCAAACTTATATATAAAGTTAATTTCTTAATTTAAAAGTAAATATTGAAAGAACACACCTAAATACAGATTTTGGTGAGTCATGTAGTAAGTTGAATGCAGCACTGTTTAAAAGTAGATGTTTGTGATTTCAAAATATTAAGTCTAGTTTCATACAAATTAGTAACTTGAAATCCTAACGTAGACAAGTTAGAATGTGAAATATGAACTTCATATCTTTTTATTTTGCTGAGTTATGGCTTGTGCACTGAATCAAACAGTGGCCCTGTTTACCTTTTTCAATTTTTGAAAATGGTCACTTGTATACATTTACTTTAATATATGACATGCAAATAACCAATTGACAGCTTAGAATGTGTGTTTAGTGGTTTTCTCAGCCATTTTAATCTTCGAAAAGACTACCATGTTCTTTCAAACAACGATTTCAAGAAGGAAGGTTGTGTTTTTAGTCTGAAGTTTCTTATTTTTTTAAACCCAACTACAGCTTAGTTGCTAACTTAATAAAATTATTATTGAATTCTTTTTGTTATTCAACTACATTGTGTGAGTGTGTGTGTGTGTGTGTAATGTATAATAATTGAAATGTGTCTGAATATTACAAAATATATGCATTGATGCAAGTTGATGCACAAACAGAAAAACATCATAATAAATATATAAGAGATTTAAGCTATTTAGACTACTAAACGTTTGTATTTTCATGGTACAATATGTAGTAATTCTAGCATGAAAAAAAAGCATAATTTATATTTATTTCCTAATTTTGTATGATGGTTACAAGGTTGGTCAATTGACAGATCCCACATAGTTATGAGTAGATAAAACAAAATAAAATATAGTGTTACTGAAAACAAACATTTAGATTGTATTTAGGAGGTCTTAGAGATCACACAAATATTTGAGATTTTTGGGATGAAGAGTTTTTAATTATATCATGAAATACTTTTCACTTGGACTACTAATGAAACACTATTTTAACAAATAAATGTTTAGTAAAAGTATTTCATTAAAAAATCTATTTTTTTGTGTACAAAAAACTTGTAATTTGTACCAAAATTATACAAAATTTACACATACTGTATCAAAAGTTGTAGTATAAACACTTAATGTGTGCCAGTGTGTAGATAAACTTGCGTATATTATACCTACGCTATTGTAAAAGGGTAGGCTTATTTTTATCCATTCTGCTTCTGTAGAGCTCATGTTACTTTCAAAATGCTTATTTTGATATACAAGTTTATCACGTATATCTTAATTTGAAAATACTTTTAAATAAATGTAATTGATGGCATTTCATTCTTACTTGTGAATTTGGTTTACTTACCTGATAGAAAATATGGTAGGAAAACAATTAAAATAAGACTTCTTGAGATATTTCACTGGTGTGAAAGGAATATTTCCAATCTCTCACATCAATCACTGTTTTAATTCTCAATTGCTGAAGGTATTTAGAACATAGTTTAATATTTTCTTTCCCATTATGAAGTGTATTTTCATTCTCTAATGCAGGAGGTATGTTTGAAATATCTTTTAATCTCTTTCAGTATTGTCCCTCAATGACACAGCAGTATGTCAGCAGATTTATAATGCTAGAAACTGGGTTTCAATATCTATGGTTAGCAGAGCACAGTAGCCCTTTGTGTAGCTTCGTGCTTAAAAACAAATACATCTTTTAATGTTAACTGTGTTTTATTTCTACTGGTTGATATTTTTGTGATCTGTTAACAAAAGCTAGTAAGTTATCTTTGAAGATTCCTGGAAGAAAAATAAAATATTCTAATTATTTTAAAATTAAGTTATTTTTTGTTTTTTTAAACAGATTAAATTTTATTGTGGTATTTAAGTAAAATATTTATGGCAGGCTCGACGTCGAACCGCAACACCACAAGAACTGTTGTTCCCCCTGTCGAATGAATCTGTGGTTCCTTCAGTTAGTAAGATAGAAGAAGAAATGGAATCTTCCTCACAGCAGAAAGACTTGCCTTTTATTTCCTACCGTCAGGCGGAAGACATGACACAGAGTGTCTCAATACCAACTCATAATGTCTTGGCCGACAAGCTGAATATTCATCGAGTGATTAGTGATCCGGGATCCCTCAAGTAAAACCAAGTTCTATGTGCATGATTGTTTCCACTAGAAGAATATTTTTAATAACAAATGAAAATTTTATGTGATTGAGTAACGGGTACTCTTGATTTAACTGTGTGAGCAACTGGAAGAAAATAGGCTCAGTCAAAATTTACTTGTCTTTATGGGTTGAGATCATTGAGTGACTTGCTGTTGTACATAATACTGATTTTACTAGGTGATTCAAACTGTACAGTTTCATGAATTATTAGTCTGAATTTTTATAATTCAGTTTACCTTAATGTTCTTTACTTTCATATGTTCAGAAATTTATTTCTCTTTGAAGTGTATAATATGCACGGTGGCAAACTTTGCCACAAAGTAAAATCTACTGTGTAATGATGTAACTTCCTTTTATAACAGAGATATGCCTGGCAAGTTTAAGCCTGATTCATCCCCTATCCTGAGGCGCAAGACTTACAACAAAATTTCAACTGAAACTTCCCCTGCTCTCCGCCGTAAAAATCTCAATAATCCCTTATCTTTCTCCACACTGACTCTACGGCAGCATTCTGTGTAAGGCAGTTTGTTTTGAGATAACAATATTATTTCTAATGCCTACATTAGAAGAATTGTGCAAACAATGTTAACATTCTTGCTTCTCCTAATATTGAGTAAAATTTCTTTATCCCTTTCTGTTGTGATTTAACAATACTTTCTGATTAACATAACAAAACTGATATTCTCTGTTCTGTACATTTCAATTACAAACTTGTTACAGGAGAAAATGAGTTATTTTGCAAATCAGTTTTCTACATTATTTGCTAGATAATGATAACAGTGACTATTTCCTATGTACTGTATTATGTGTAATAGCTAAAAACAATATTTTAATACTCTGTCAGGTCCAACTGGTTACAAAGTTAACAATGTAACTGAATCAGAAATGTATTGTTTTTGTGAAGATTTTATGAGAAATGATTTTGAATCACTGAAAGTAGCATGAAGCTCATATAGTTTTGTTTTCACTCGTTGAATAAAAATAAAATTTTGTGTGCAACACAATGTATTGAGTTTTTCCTCATCTTTTATTTTATTAGTGTTTATTTGGTTAGTTTTATTTGGCATTATTTTTGCTTATAACACACAATTCTGGTAGATTATAATAGATGTATTGAGTGGAGAAAATTAATTTTTTTACAATAAAAAATATATGTGAGTACCTTAAGAACTCCTGTGTTTACTTACTTTATTCAAAAACATGGACCTTACAGAAATATTTAGCATTTATGCTTCTGTACATGAAATGAGCATCATTAAACCATTGTGTAAGAGATAATTTTACGGAAATGTTAAACTGTTGTTATGAATTTTTGTATTTTGCTTATACTAAAACTACTAGCTCTGTTTAACCCAACTGACCCTGTGTTTTTAAGCCTTTGTGTGCTTGTGATTTCCAGTGAATCTAGCTCTGATGCCACCCCTCCCAACTCCCCACCTGTTGGTCGTCGTAATGCTGGAGACAACGTTTTCTCTCGGCTTACTAGTGGCACTACTACTAACAATTGTAAGCCTGATAGGTGAGATGTAAATACTGAGGTTTTCTTTCATTTCAGTTTGAAGCTAATACATTGCTAGATATCAGACCTGAGTAAAAAGAAATTGGTTCTAACCGAGTGCCTGTATGTGGTGTGTGTGTGTCATCTTTGTGATCAACAAAATTACAGTCAGTTGAGTCAAGTGACTACATTTCTCCTTCCTATGATTTTAATTTCCATTTTCAACTCTTCACATATATATTTTGCTGTCTGTCTGATAACTATGATTCTCTCATAAAGCTGTTTTTTCATGGACTGTCAGCTAGCTGTGATTCTCTCATAAACCCATGTTTTGCAAACTGTTAAGTAGTCATTATATATTTATAAAGCCATTTTTTTTATACACTGTCAGCTAATTATGTTTTCATAAAGCTGTGTTTTGCAACATAAGAGTTGAATGTAACTCCCTTTAAGCTGGTTCTTTTTCTTTTTTTTTGTTAGTAATGAGATGGTGTCATTAGATGTGTAACCCTTTTCTTGCTTGTAGGAATACATACTTTAGGAGTTCACCTTCATTGGTGCTCGTTACAAGAACCTAAGTAACATGAAAGGGATCATAAAAACATTTTCATACAAGTAAAAAATGTGTATTCTTGTAAACAGAATTTCCTAAGTGATAAAATAACCTTCAAATCTCAAATTTTATCACAAAATAAGTATCCCTTCAAAATGGTAAATAATCTTCACTGCCCTTAGAAACTTAATTACAGGTTGAAGAGACAAACAGGGAAAATTTAGAAAATCTGCACATTTATTGTTTTGCTGTACAACTCTAACTTTCACCCAATATCTATAAAATGTGTTAAACTGTTAATAAATGTGATATGGATTTTAATGGAAAACTCTTTCCTAACAGGGAAGAAATAAGGCAAGTTTCTGTTAAAAAAATTTTATTTGTATTGAACCATCAGCATCAGTGTATCAGATTAAATGTAAAAACTGAAATTCCTAACTGACAACTGTTGTTAGCTAGGTTTAAAGAACACTCAATGACTCCCTCTCACGTATCTGAACATATGATTAAACATAATCTCTCTATTTTTCAGAAGTAGAGTTTGAAAAAGAATACAGTGTGAATTGTAGAGAAATTAAAAGTTCTCTTCATCACAAACTCTGTTGTTTGACAGGATTACCAACAACCTCTCAGGTGTAGGTTTTGTTAGTAGTTGTTTTACAGCAAACAGTGTTGTCAAGCTTTGAGTTGTAAAACATGGCAATAAGGTAATGTAACAGAGTGAGGAGAATTCATGAGCATTGTAAATAATTGCAAGTATATAGTTTGTGTATGCATGATTTAGCCTGTGACGAATAGTCTAAAAGAAGTAACAAATTTCTTTGACTGTTTTTTACTATCCTATTAACACTTCGAGCTAAGTTCTACTGAATTTGAAGTGTAACACTAATATAAACGATCTTTGTAAAGTTTGCTGGTCATGCTTGGTCCTGTTTTCATTGTTTCATACCAAAGTGTGTATTTACATATCCAACTACTAAAATCCTTGTGTTCATTAATAAATGTTTGGTGATTAATTTTATAATAATTACACCAATATCTCATAAGTATGTTTCATAAAATATTGTTTATAAAATAAGGATAACCGAGAAAGGAACTCTGAGTTACCTCAGAAGGACTCGGGAAAAACTTCCAAAAACATTAGTTGTTGTTTTTTTAAATTATAAATGTACAAATTAAAACACCTCATACTGTTGTGTTGTTATCCACTGCAGAAACATTTCAGTGCTAAAACACAATTTGATGCTTGTATTTCTGTTTATAAGATTGGATTTGTATGCTCTTAGCTAAACATTCTTTATATGTTGTAGAAGCTAAGAAAGAACAAAAACAAACCCTTAAGCCAATATTTCCTGTTAGTTCTACTTTATAATTATCTCCCTAGGTTATACTCTCTTCCACTTGTCTTATCTAATTTTTCTTTCTCTTCTCATGCATTGACTAACCTGTGTTTTGTTTCTTTACCTGCGCTGGCTGATCTGTACGTCTCATTTCTTTACCTGCGCTTGGCTGATCTGATCTGCGTCTCGTTTCTTTACCTGCGCTGGCTGATCTGTACGTCTCGTTTCTTTACCTGCGCTGGCTGATCTGTACGTCTCGTTTCTTTACCTGCGCTGGCTGATCTGTACGTCTCGTTTCTTTACCTGCGCTGGCTGATCTGTACGTCTCGTTTCTTTACCTGCGCTGGCTGATCTGTATCGCCTCGTTTCTTTACCTGCGCTGGCTGATCTGTGCGCTCTGTTTCTTTACCTGCGCTGGCTGATCTGTCGCGTCTCGTTTCTTTACCTGCGCTGGCTGATCTGTATCGTCCTTTCTTTACCTGCGCTTGGCTGATCTGTCGCCTTCTTTACCTGCGCTGGCTGATCTGTACGTCTCGTTTCTTTACCTGCGCTGGCTGATCTGTACGTCTCGTTTCTTTACCTGCGCTGGCTGATCTGTACGTCTCGTTTCTTTACCTGCGCTGGCTGATCTGTACGTCTCGTTTCTTTACCTCGCGCTGGCTGATCTGTGCGCCTCGTTTCTTTACCTCTGCTGGCTGATCTGCGTCTCGCCTTTCTTTACCTACGCTTGTCTGATCTGTATCGCCTCGTTTCTTTACCTACGCTGTCTGATCTGTATCGCCTGCTTTACCTACGCTGTCTGATCTGTATCGCCTCGTTTCTTTTACCTACGCTGTCTGATCTGTAATGCCTCGCTTTTACCTACGCTGTCTGATCTGTATCGCCTCGTTTCTTTTACCTCTGCTGTCTGATCTGTAATGCCTGCTTATTTACCTCTGCTGTCTGATCTGTACGCCTCGCTTATTTACCTCTGCTGTCTGATCTGTAATGCCTCGCTTATTTACCTCTGCTGTCTGATCTGTAACGCCTCGCTTATTTACCTGTGCTGTCTGATCTGTACGTCTCGTTTCTTTACCTACGCTGTCTGATCTGTACGTCTCGTTTCTTTACCTACGCTGTCTGATCTGTACGTCTCGTTTCTTTACCTCTGCTGTCTGATCTGTACGTCTCGTTTATTTACCTCTGCTGTCTGATCTGTACGTCTCGTTTATTTACCTGTGCTGTCTGATCTGTACGTCTCGTTTCTTTACCTGCGCTGTCTGATCTGTGCGCCTCGCTTTTACCTGCGCTTGTCTGATCTGTGCGCCTCGTTTTTTACCTGCGCTGTCTGATCTGTACGTCTCGTTTCTTTACCTCTGCTGTCTGATCTGTACGTCTCGTTTCTTTACCTGCGCTGTCTGATCTGTACGTTTCGTTTCTTTACCTCTGCTGTCTGATCTGTACGTTTCGTTTCTTTACCTCTGCTGTCTGATCTGTACGTCTCGTTTCTTTACCTCTGCTGTCTGATCTGTACGTCTCGTTTCTTTACCTCTGCTGTCTGATCTGTACGTCTCGTTTCTTTACCTCTGCTGTCTGATCTGTACGTCTCGTTTCTTTACCTCTGCTGTCTGATCTGCACGTCTCGTTTCTTTACCTCTGCTGTCTGATCTGTACGTCTCGTTTCTTTACCTGTGCTGTCTGATCTGTACTTTCATTATCTAATCTCTACGTGTTTCTCTCATCATTTACTGATAACTTTCTGTAGTTACTTAACTTCAAGTCAACAGTATATACACTTGCAACAGTTTACATTATCTTGTACCTTCTGAATCAAACGTTTATATACTAGCATATTGTGTTTTTTTTTTCATTTTTCTTAATTATTAAAGAAGTCTTTGTTTAGTAATGAAAATACCTCTGATAACCTCATTTGATGTACAGTTGTACAAAACTGCAAGGTATAAACATTTATATTAAGTATTGTAAATTTCCCAAAGCTTGTTTTCAGATTGAGGTTGAATTTGTATAAATCTGTTTCACAAGTTCAGTGAAAGAAATTTTGATCTACATTTAATGTAGTCCTTGAAAATTAGTTATTTGTATTTTCTCTGTGCATTTGACTTAATTTGTGTCATTTTAAACTTTTGTGCTTAAAAGTTTATAATGTTTAATTTAGTGTGCATATAAACGGTAAAAAAATTAAATGGATCTATGGATCTAAGTTATATCTCAGTGCCTTATCATAAATTTTATAAAAGGTAAGAACAATAAATCAAAACTGATGTATATTAATCATGTTACAATGTTTTTAAGGTTCTATGATAAAAAGGTCCATGTTACACTATTTGTCAGTAAACTGACAACCATTTGTATGATTATATCATTAAACTGACAATTGCTTCATTGTTATTGTTATAACATGAGAAGCTCTAATATTGTTATAACAAGAGAAAGTCTAACTTTGTGTAACATTCACATGAATAAACGTTTAAAGTATTTATTGTAGTTTGTGTGTATTGAATCTAAAGTACAAAGAAAATATCCAAACAAATGAATCTCGCTTGTTGATAATTGGCCTTCTGTACAATTAAAGTTTGTCAAAACAAAATAAAACTAAACTGGCATTTAAATAATATTTTTAAATTGCATAGAATCAAATGTTATATTTAATAGTTTTAATGTGAATATTGTCTTAATTAACATTGGAGTGACAGCTTTAAAATCTTGACTGTTAGTGTGGGTTTAAACCAATACCATTTATATAGGAAGAAATGATTAAAATTTACAAGTTTTCTGTAAACATTCTCTACGTTACAGAGGAAATATTAACCCTTACACTGGCAAACCTGTACAGGGAAGAAATGCCCCATTGGTCTGTACCCACGTGGCTGAAGGTCACAGCAAAGCTATATTATCTGTGGTAGCCACTGATGATGTGTTATTTAGTAGTTCAAAAGGTGAGGAATAGGTTATGAAATATCTGTCAAACAAGTCACTGTTCTTTAATAAACATATTTGAATTTGTAATTTGAAGCTAATTTGTAATTGTTTTCGTTCACCTCATGACAGACCACGTTGATTGTTGTAGTAAAAACATAAACTTTTATACTTTACTGAAAAATATTGAAAGTGTATCTTTTTTTTTTACTAAGGATTTAAATGTTATTATTCATCATAGACTTCACAATGGTAACATAATTAGATCCAGTTTGACTGAGCAAAACTAATTTGGTAATTCAAGGTAAAAAGTTCTGAGATGGAAAACTAAGCTCCAGTGTTTAGTTTTGTCAAGGACACTTTTGATTTTGCTTTTCCAGTTGTAATTTTAGTGTTAAAAAAAGTACATTTTTAGGAAAATGCTAAACATCTTAATATGGAGTGGATGTGTTAATAGATGGTACTGGGTAGAGTATTTATTAGGATTCAGTAAAAGTTAAATTAATAAGGACTTACACTAGTATTGTTTTTCTTAGATCGAACAGTGAAAGTGTGGGATCTTCAGAGTGGAAGAGAGATTCAAACCCTTGGTGGTCATCCAAACAATGTAAATGTAGTACGTTACTGTGAATACACACGCTTAGTGTTTAGTGTCTCCACGGCATACATTAATGTGTGGGACATCCGAGAAAATCCCTCGCGTTGTGTCAAGACACTTTGGTTAGTAATGTTAAGATGACAGAATCAATAACAAATTTAATATTACTTCTAAAACTGTTTTAAAAGTATTTATTATTCAAAAGTTTTGTTTTTTATTTTAAAACAATAAGACTACTTTTCTCTTCTCTTTTTCAGTTTTCATAACTGCAGAT
Source organism: Tachypleus tridentatus (assembly GCF_004210375.1). Classification (NCBI taxonomy): domain Eukaryota; kingdom Metazoa; phylum Arthropoda; class Merostomata; order Xiphosura; family Limulidae; genus Tachypleus; species Tachypleus tridentatus. The sequence goes on along the minus strand of NC_134828.1, from coordinate 26,550,694 downwards.
TTTATATTCTAACACAGTGTAATAAAGAACAGTGGTTTTCAATGTTTGGAATGTTATTAATTTAATCTCTTCAGTTCCTCTGGATTGACAAACACTGGACCTATGCTGTTTAACACCCCATCAAGAACAATACAGTTGCCTCAAGGTGAAACGCAGATCAACGATATTTTACTCGATCAGTATGGAACAGTTCTGTTTTCTGCAGCAGGCAACATCGTACGCATCTGGGACCTGAGAATGTATGTTTTCTAGTACCTGGCATGCTTTAGATGTTGGTTTAATATTAATTGTGTTTCTAAACTTGTCTTCTCAGATCCACATAGTACAATACACTAGTAATAGTGTATTTTGTAAATCTGAGACTTGAATAATTGGTTTAATACCAGTTGTGTTTATAAAGTCTTTAAGAATACTAATGTTGTATCGTATTGTGTGAATCTTGGACTTGATGTCGATTTAATACTAACTGTGCTGCTAAAGTCTTCTTACATGCTACTGTAGTATGAAACATTAAAAAATAAAAACCAACCAACACTAACAATGACATTGCTGAGCATTTAGAAAGGAATATGGAATTCAACAAGCAGATGACATCAAATATCAAGATCTTATCTAAATGTCATTAATTTAAAACTAAAAGGTGAGGAATCCATTTTAATCAAGAGAAATACATTTACAATCAACATAACTACAGTAGCAACTATGTTTGCTTTCACCTGGTTAACCTCAGCATAGTGATGTAGAGAATGATGCTAAATGTTTCAAGTAACAACCTTTAGCTCGTAGCTAAATTTGAAACCTAATTACAGTTTTGGATGTGGGAGGTTGAATTCTTTAATTTTTCATTGGTTCCAAGGTATCAGATTAATTTTCTCTAATCTTTTCTAAAAGAATTTCAATTTGAGGGTGGGCAGGTATAGATTTTGATTAATAATAAAATTGAATTAGGTATGCACACACCCTTTGCTTGGTATTGCTGGTGCCCAAAAATATAGCTAATAAAAAGGAAAAAAGGTCTTGTAGATTAATTTACTTTAATCCTATGTGGAAGAATTTCAAATGCAGCAGCTATTGAGGATTCCCTCTTGCTTCAGGTTTGGATTATAAAATTACATTATTACTTAAATTGTTTATATATCAGAACTGGGTAATATTGAGTTTAACAGTGAAAAATTCCTAGGTACTTTCTCTCTTTCTGTTTTTTATTTTTCTTAGAGCACTTTTTTTGCCCTTTAGGTTTCACAGCATAGGCAAACTTACTGGAGGGCATCAGGCTGCAGTGATGTGTCTCGCTCTTGATGGTGAGAGGGAAGATAACAAGTTGGTTATTACTGGTTCAAAAGATCATTATATAAAGGTAGAAATACTGTTAGTAATTCGTACAAACTTAATTATAAAAACCTATTATTTTAAAGATTACCTACAGTTTTAGTTAAGACTAGATATTGCAGAAGACGTAGTATAGAAAAAAAAACAACTTTCATTAGTGGTATTCACTTTGTATCAAATTCTTATGTGGACTTGAATTTTCTTAGGTTGTGAGTTGAACGTTTTTTGTGTTTTAAGCACTGGAAAATTCAAATTCTCAATGTTAATTGAAATTACCTTACATAATAATGGAATGAAGTATAATCATATATCATACTAGTTTTTCTAAATATAGTAAATACATATCCCAAAATCTTTGTGTTTTTAATATATCACCAGTTAGTTAACCCTATTTTGTTTTTTTGTCAGAAAATGTGTTGATTGGTGTTTATTAATAGTTTCAATTAAGTTTGACCAGAGCAATCTATGATTCTTTCAAGGTTTTGTCACTCCTCATGTGAAAAACCATGTCTTTAAATGATGTAATTGGGAATTATAAAACTAATAACCTAATGTTAATATTGTACAAATTATTAACTTAAAAAAACATTTACATTTTAAAGCATTTACTCTTGTGCACCTTTTGAAATATTGCATTTAATTTAAAATAATTTCAGAATATCTCTCTTGAAATGGTTTTCATTGCATACAGGTGTTTGAGGTTATGGATGGTGCCAGTGGTGTTTTGACACCCAAACTTAATCTTGAACCTCCCCACTATGATGGAATTCAGTCCCTTGCTGTTCATGGAAACTACTTGTTTTCTGGTTCTCGGGACATGTGCATCAAGAAATGGGATCTCGGTAATCAGTGTTTGGTCCAGGTAAATATGAAAAATCCTTTGTTCTCTTTTATATGAAGTAAAATGGTTGTAGGTATGCTAATGAATTTTTGTTCTATGTATTTTAGATAAATAGATTTAAATCATTTCTTAAACAAAAGCTATTTATGCCACTAACAACAAAAAATATTGTAGAAAGTGCTGTTTTTGTTTTTTCCTCCTTTCTAGCAAACTTTCCACTTAGAGAAACTGTTGATTTCACCAGTTTTTTTTTTGTAAAGGCTTTATTTTAAAAAAATCTAATTTTTAAAGCAAATTCATAAGCATTTCCCATACCAATTGAATCTCTGAGTAAGTGCTACAGTTATCACTCTCTGCAAGCTCTCCAAGATTTAGATGTAGCTGAGTAGTATGGCATTCATTAATTAAATGTATTTTCTACAGGGCTAAATTATGCATTCTGTATTGCCTTTCATGAAAGTTATACACTTATACCATTATAAAATCTTAAAATACAAAAAAGTGGTTAAAAATAATACAGGGATGAACATTATGATACTTACTGGGACCTGGTGAAGGTTGTTTGATCACTGGGACCTGGTGAAGGTTGTTTGTTCAGACTGTACATTTTCTTTTGTCAGTTATATATGGTTAAATTGTTATTCAATGTGTGTTTTTTTTTCTTATAGTCACTGAACCAAGCCCACAAAGATTGGGTGTGTGGGCTGAGTTTTCTGCCAAACAGCAACACACTGCTCAGTTGTTGTCGTGGTGGATTTATTAAACTGTGGTCTGCAGACAGGTGCCAGTTGATAACTGAATTAAAGGCTCACAATGCACCTATTAATGCCATTACAACCAACTCAACATTTGTCTTCACAGCATCAAAGTAAGTTAACCTACCTACTAGACATTTTACTACAAACCAAATAACAACCAACTCATTGTTTATCTTCAGGGTATCAAAAGTAGATTAATCTGTAGCCAGATCATTATGTTACATTCCAAAATAATAAACAAATAATAAACAACACATCATTTATCTTTATAGCATCAAAGTAAGTTAATCTATTCCCTAGTCACTCTGTTACATAGCAGATAACAACTGACTCATTGTTTGTCTTCAGAGTAACAAAAGTAGGTTAATCTACTCTCTAGTTATTATGTTACATGCCAAATACAAAAGAAAACTATCTGTACAGGTTGCACAGACTACCAGAAAGGAAGTGTAGAAAAGTTGTTGACCAGCTAAGCACTACCTAAAACTATTCAAACTTACTGTGTATCTTAAAAAAATAAATGTATCAAGTAATTTCAAGAAGGAAAAATAAATTATTATATTTTCTCCACAGGTTTGTTTAAAACGTTTAATCACATAGTCAAAATGAAGTAAAGTACCAATTAATTTGAAGTGTTTAAAACTATGACTTTTCTACTAAGCAGTTGCTCAATTCACCCTCAAAATAAATTTTTTTAATATTTTTCATATTATTATTGTATCTTTTCATTCCCTCAGTAACTGTCATGTAAAATAAGAGATCACACCAATCTTGTGATATCCATTTTAGAAAGACATTGATTCAGGGGCGTAGATCCTGGAGGGGATGGGGGGTATACATCCCCTCCTTCATATTAGGTGGGGGGTATGGTGCATACAATCATCCCCCCCCCTACAGTTTGGTCTGCTGAATTGTTTTATTGCATCACAGGCCTACAAATTGTGTGTTTGTCGTGTTCTTACCAATCGAATTACATAATTAGGCCTTGATGTAGGCTTTTTCAGTAGCCGAAATGTACATCTTTAATATAGGCGTGCTTCTAAGCTTTTTGATCTAAGCGATAGTTCATAAGTATCAGTCAGTAGGCCTAAGTATACATGCAAGTATCGTGGCAACAACATTACTGTGTGACTGCATGTTTACAGCTTTCAGGTTCGCATAATCAGAGATTACCAATTTGCAAATTGAACAGTCCACATAAGTGGTTGCAAAAATCATCCCCCCCCCCATCGGGTGTAAAAAATCTACGCCCCCTGCACTGATTAATTGTTACTCTGAAATAGATTGCTTTACAGTTTTTCATTACCACATAATACTGTATATTCTGTATCTTACTAATTATTCTCCAATTTAAAATGTACATCACTCTTAAACAGTTGGATCAATTTAAAACTATTGTTTTTTCATTGATAATAAACTATTCTCATCAGCAGAGAGCAAACTATTATTGCATATTGTTTTAAATTCTTTGCAAGTGCCTGAAATAGATTTTTTTTAAAGATATCGAACCTGATTTTAAAAAGTTAGTTGAGAAATCTGTTATTCTATGGCTTAAGCTGAGTGACATAGCATGAAACAACAAACTGTCATGAAGTCCATGGACAAGATGGTTAAAATCTTGTTTTCATACATAGGTCTAAATCTTTAGTCAAGTTTTTGTTATAATTTAATGCAGATGAACATGAAACATTTGTAATTATGATTTGCTGATGAGAATGTTTCAAACTCATATTATTTTCCAACAAATTTTCTATTGAACTATGTAGATGGTGTAATTATTTTATTCATTGGCATATGTTGTTTGTGTTTAGGAACTAGTTCTTCTATTGCTATGTAAATGAAACAACTGAATTAAGTTTAACAAAACATGTTTACTTTCCAAACATGTCCCTCCCTCAAAGAACTGCATTTCATTTTGGTTCTATACTAATTGTTTGCATCTTTTATTTACAGTGAGGCATCCATCAAAATTTGGAAACCTCTTGCTGCTCCTCTAACTTGTTGAGCTCCTTTGTCCTCTGGTTCTTCCGGTGACTTGGTTCTCTTTACTTTCTCTTATTTCTTTAGTAAAACGGTTCTTTCCTACTCTGACTCAGTTAAATACTATTTGTTTACTATTTTCCTTTTTAAGAATCTTTTACTATTAGTTGGGTACACTACAGAGCTTTTCTACAAATGATATCCACATACCTTTAATTAATACAATAGAATGTAGTAAAATAGTGACATTTTTACATCATTAGCTTTTAATTTTTCTTTTAACTAAAGTCATCAATAGCCCTGTCTAGCTCTGCAGTCAAATTCAGAACCCACTTTTTAATGTTACTTGTAGTTCTAGCCAAACATGGCTTACTTATTTATACCAACTTGTACATGAAAAGATGTTATTCAGCTCTGTGGCCAAATTTGTACTTTGTGTCTAAACTAAAGTAAAAAAGCTATATAAAGTAGCATTCAGATGATTATTACACACAGTGCAAATGTTAAATTTAACCAGCTAGAAAAATTAGGCTAAGTATAACTGACAAGTTGAACAGTGCAGCTTTTCATTCCAGGAAGGACTTCTTACCATTTACGGGTAAAAATAGAAAGTATATATATATTATATTATTTATCATTTAGTTTCCTTTCATGTTCATGTTTCCTCAGTGATCATACAGTGCGCATGTGGCATGCACGTGATGTTTCACCAGAGATCAGTTGTTTTGGAAATGGAAGACTATAACAGCAACACATTAAGACAGAAATCGAAGATTCCTACTAAATATCCTAGATGGGGATTTAGAAACAATGTTAACCATGGGAACATTATTTTTGTTTTTCTATTAAGGAGATAAAATCAGCTCACCATATGCTGCTTCATAGAATATTCAAGTTTCAGTGAAACAGATGTGATTTTATGGTTTCATTTTCATGGATTTTCTGATGTGTTATTTGTAAAATTAGTCCCTTAATATTCAAGAAATGATTTAAAGACTGTAATAGTTTGAATTTCAATAATTATAAGAATTTGAGATGTTTCCTGATTCTGTTAACCAAGAGGCTAATGTTTAGGGCCTCAAACCTACTTGACATTAAAAATATTTCCATGGGTTTAGAGTATTAACTTATTGTTTAATGTAATTTAGGAGACTGTACAGGATAAATTCTAAGTTATTTGCTTTCTGCTACATGAATATTGTACAGTAATAAAAATATAGTTTTTAAACATTCCATAAGGTCATGTCTTCAAACTCCAAAAGTTTGCTTCACCAAAATACCTTTTGAAAAACATGTAGCAAAGGACTATTTAGCTCTTTTTTGCTTCGTTTTTCACATGTTTATGATATGGATAGTTTCAGGCTAATGTTTTTTCAATCTTTCAAAATGTACAAAGTATGAATTTTTATAGCATCTGCTGTGGTTAGTTGATACTGCATGAAAGAAAGTTCCTACTAATGTTATAACTTTAGGTAACCTACGTCCCAGTAGGTACAATAAATTTAAAAGTTTTTGATTAAAGTATAGCTGGGGAACATGTCCTTAAAGACAGTGATATAATGTCATCAGTTGCACTGTCTCCTGGGGTGTATTGTTATACTTTTAATTTTTTAATTATTCATAAAGTTTCCAAATTAATAGTTTTAACAACTCTAAAGTGCTTTGTAATTTGAATTTTGTGCAACACGAAATTCTAGGGAACAGACTGAACATTAAAAAAAAATTATGCCACCTACTGCCCATCTAGTTAAGGGTATGTTCTCCCAGTAATGGAGCATCAACATTTTTCATATTGCTTCAAATGAACAAAGTCTGCCTTTTACCCGTCCCTTTAGACCTGTATGAATGAGATATATCTTAAACATTTGTAGGTGGAATAACAGAACAAAAACTCAGGTTTTTCTTGCTACCATTTTAAGTATAATATTAGGATATTTTGCATTCCCCATCATTTCAACACTAATATATAATGCATTTGGAATTTAGCTTTTTTTTTTTTTACTTGTTCATAGCCCTCTATGTGTAGTGTAAAAATGGCACTTTTAGATAACCTTGGAATATTGAAATTAAAACAGTCCTCAAGGCTGCTGTCATTAAGTTTTCAGTAGGGTATATTAAATCTGAATAGCCTCCCTCATTTTGTGTGAAAAACTACACTATCATTCGGTTTTTATTTGATAACCAACATGAACAAGAGTGGAATTCTTAAAATAGATGAGTAGAGATGTGATAAGAAAGGTATTTATGTTAGAAGTTTGATATTTACTGTTGAAAGATTGAAATAAATTCACTTGTTAGTCCAAAATATTTATTTAAAAGTTGTAAATAAAGCATCACTTGTAGATTAACTTGACATGTTAGGGACCAGCATTGGAGTATTTATAGTTTAATAAAATTAAATATTATTCTCACTACTAATTTTCTTTTCCTTAATATGATGAAGGTTGTGATGGCCTTTTTTTTTATTATTGTTATAAGCTTCTTTTGCTTGCTAGTAGTGATTTATAAAAATATATGGAGAAATACTAATGGTGTTAGAATTTCACAACGATAGATCCATATTAATAAAAAACTAGTACTGTTTAAAATGTATGAAAAGTTTCATAAATGCAAAGAAAACATTTCTGGGTTTTTGTTAAATATCATTCAATTGTAATAAATTTCAATAAAAAGCTTCCATCTTCATAAGACTAATTAGTAATTAAACTTAACATTATTTTGAAACTTGCTTATGGCACTTGTGTGACAAACAAAGCAGGTAAATATATAATTACTTCAGCCTTGCCATGAAAACAAATTTTACAACAACCTCGATTATTTGTTCTGACGGCTCTGGTCCTTCAGGATTTTTAACAAATGACTGGCTGAAATGACTAAACATGTTCAACTTATCGAGCATACATTCCACTTAGACCCTTTTACCCAATTGTTTCAATTTTATTTTGTAAAACAAAGACCCCTGCAGTGAGTAATAACCATTTTACAAATGTGTAGTTTTAGTTTAGTAGCAATTTTTAGTGAAGTTCTATAAAACTGGATAAATGTACACAGTGAGAAGGAGAGAAATAAAGATGGATTAGTACAATAATGGACTACTTTTTATGTTGGCATGTAGCAGTGTACTCTCCAATCAGAGGTTCAGCAACATGGTATAAACTAACCACCCTACCTTATGCTTTGATAAATTACAGTAAATTCTCGTTGCACCTCTAACTGAAAAATAATTACTAGAGAAAGATTCAGAAAATTAAAATTCGAATTTATTTAGTTCTTTGACAACAATCTACCTTGCATGTATAACTTACCCACCGTTCTGTGCACTAACAAGATAATGAAATGTACACTACCAATCAAACTTTATAAATAACCACTGTAATCAAGTAACTGTCCTTCATATTTACAATAGTTCAATCCTGAACAGATATGTTTTCTAATATATAAAAAAAACTAGATACAAAAGTGAAAAAAATATTTGCCATCTTAAAACCCTGCTTAAATCATGGAGCTAGTTTCTTTTTAAAACACCAAAATATGATTGGATTCCTTACAAGTAGTTATTGTGTATCATTAACAGCCAACATCTTGTTTAATGATTTAAGAAATTAATTCACTTTCAATAAAGAACAGAATTTTTTTACAGCAATTTTGTGTACAATATCTGAAAATTTCAGTATTTAATAAATGCGTAAGTTTGCTACGTCTTCTAGAGTGAATTTCATTTCGCCTCTAAGGATTACTTAGTTTGTAGAGGTAATATAATATAGAATACTAATCTATTTATGTATAAATACCAAGATACCAGACTGTTAATTATACATAATGACCAGATTTTAAAATATTGTACTACTAAATCTGATATTAACTCGGGCTAGTCCTTCAGTAACATCTACATATCTAAAACAAATATATTTAAAATTAGTTCAGGCTACTTGATATTAACACACAAACTAATTTATTTCTAGCATTCGAGATTTCACCAACACAAATTATTTTCACACCTAAAAACAAACATGAAAAAGTGCAATTCATATTTAAATTTGCATGCCAAAACCCATGGTAGTTATTAATTCTGTGTACAAGATAGAATCAGTTCAATGGCAAATGGAATGAAAGTTTTCACTCTTTACCACAACGAACACCTCTGACAATGTGTTAAAATCCTTTCACACAGGTTTCTTACATAGAATCCAGTGACTAGTAGAAAGCTGGGAAGGCAGCTCCTTGGGCTTACATTCCTACCTTTGTTTTCTCTCCTTTAAACCAAATGTGAAAAATAATCACACAACGTAACGTCCTCTTATTTTATCAGACGTTGCACAATACTCGTTGTAGATCAATTTGATAAGAAACAAGTGAAACACCACAATAAGAAAGGCAATTGATACCCAAAATAAAGCTGGCAATCCCCCTAACTGATGTCCGTGTCGATGTAAGGCAAGAACATGGTGCTCGTGAGCCGGAGCTGAAATTAAGCAAACAAATATTTTAATTCTGTAAAGTTTCATTGAGGTGTGGTACAAAACTGAGTGTTAATGGAAATAACATTTGCTTTAATAAAAGTGAACTTCTGGAACATCATCCACAATGTCTTTTTAATAAACTCACTAAAAAACTGAAAACCAACAGGGGTGATTACTTCTACATTAACAACTTCCAATTTATCTCAACACCCAGAAATACTTTGAAGAACTAGAATTCTTTTTGCTCTAGATAGAAAGGATTATTTTAAAAGTGATATTCTATAATCAGAGACTGAATAATCTGAACTAGCAATTTTTGTTTGTACTAAGAAAGGGACACTAAATCATAGAAAAAGATTCAATAATTGGGTATCATTAACTTTATATCATCATTTTTCACTCATAATAAAATATAAACATAAGCTCTACCTTCAACAACTTCTTTAACATGAATGGTGTGTTTCAAGTCTTCCATGTGTTCCTTGTCAGAAGTGATGTAGAGAATTGCTGTGACTGGTTCAGTGAGCTTAACTGGAAACTGTTCTGTCTCTGATCTGAATAATAAAACACAATACTGCAACGTCTTTCTTTAACCTGCACAATGTTTATGTTGGTTTAAAGAAACATACAATCTACTTTGATAACTAATTAAAACTGAACTGTATGTACTACTGTGAAGAAGTAAACAATGTTTGATGGATGTTTAAACAAAAAATATGAAACTATTAACAATTATTAATATTGTACTAACATATACCATCCTTGTGCCCTAACACGTAAAGATGCCAGCTGGGTGAATTATAACATGCTTAAGTGAGTCCATTAATTATTTCAAATCATAATCATATACAATTCCCTGTAAAATTCCTGTATAAAATAGCAGCCCAAACTAGTTAAAGCATATGAAAGGCCTTGTGGACAGTTATTTGTAGGAGACAAATGAGAGAGCTAAAATGCTAGTTCTATGCATACGACTTGAAAACCTGGAATGAAAGGTGGAAAAATTATCAACATCAAGTGTGATTTTCATTAAGAATATTAAACGTCTTTTGATTATCATTAGTCTTCAAACATAAACAATATAAACTGTGTTACAAACTCAGTTTGACATAAACCTGTCTCTAAACATACAATATAAACTGTTATCAGCTTAGTTTGATGTAAACCTGCTTACAAGACATATAAACTGTGTTGTAACCTTTGTCTGATATAAGCTTGTCTATAAACAATAGTGTTATAACCTTAGTTTAATAGGAGGGTCTAAACAGCCACCGTCACAAGCGTAGTAGTCCCTGTCACTACGATCTAATGCTACGTAAATGACAGCCTTGTTGTTTTCTCCCACTACAACACTAATGTTTAAATGAGTGGAGTTTCCATAGCTCAGGCGACGAAAGAAGTAATCCCTGTGAAGGTCTTTTGGATGTGTGGCAAATTCAAGATGGTGGTTATTGAACTTGAAAGCACCAAAGCTCAGCACCATAGCCTGCATGACTCCTTCTGAACCTTCAGTAATAAACATAGCATTTTTTATATAAAAGGGATGGTAGGTAAGACTTAACTGTAGGAAAATGTTCAAAACAGACAAAAGTTAAACAGTTGAATGATTTAGTTTCCATGTTAAAAAGTATCTTTTAACATATACTAGAACAAGAAATGTTATATTATATACATACAGTACTTAAAAACTAGACAGAAAAGAACACAAAACCTGTACAATTTTAACAGCTTCAAAATCTAAAACACAAAATTATTCAGCACAGATTTGTAGAAAACAAAAAGTCATTAACCATTAGATGTTAAATGTATCAATACTTCACTGATTATTTATTTCAAAATTATTATCTGCTACTTTTGAGATACCTTTTTTTGTTTAATAAAATATTGAAACAAATATACATGTGCACAATTGTATGTTTTGTAAATTACATTACATCTGAGTAGACAAAATTAAACACATTTGAAAATGTTTTGTTTAAACTGTTATTGGTTTGAATATTAAATAAAAACATCCATTTCTAGTGAACAACCATTAGGTTATAAAGTTTTAGAAGACATAATTCAAGTATATCATTTCTCACACTTACCAGATAGGAGTAAATTATGACAACCTTGTTTTTCAAGTGTCAATAGCCAGAGAGCAACAACATTGTTAACTTCTTTCTCAGTTTTAAGTTCAGACCAAAGGGTAGATGCCTGCCTATAAGTAAATACACCTTCATGTATAAAAATGCTAAAAACAATATTTGTTAAACATAGTTCAACATCCAACAGAAATAACACTATTACAGTTCAGCCTCACTCTTCATGTATAAACCTTTCTAAACCAGATGTGTTACATGTATCAACACTGCCCAGAAACAACACTATTACAGTTCAGCCTCACTCTTCATGTATAAACCTTTCTAAACCAGATGTGTTACATGTATCAACATTGCACAGAAACAACACTGTTACAGTTCAGCCTCACTCTTCATGTATAAACCTTTCTAACTGAGATGTGTTACATGTATCAACATTGCCCAGAAACAACACTATTATAGTTCAGACTCACTTTCTGTGTATAAAGCTTTCTAAACCGGATGTGTTACATGTATCAACATTGCCCAGAAACAACACTGTTACAGTTCAGCCTCACTCTTCATGTATAAACCTTTCTAACTGAGATGTGTTACATGTATCAACATTGCCCAGAAACAACACTATTATAGTTCAGACTCACTTTCTGTGTATAAAGCTTTCTAAACCGGATGTGTTACATGTATCAACATTGCCCAGAAACAACACTATTATAGTTCAGCCTCACTCTTCATGTATAAACCTTTCTAACTGAGATGTGTTACATGTATCAACATTGCCCAGAAACAACACTATTATAGTTCAGCCTCACTCTTCATGTATAAACCTTTCTAACTGAGATGTGTTACATGTATCAACATTGCCCAGAAACAACACTATTATAGTTCAGCCTCACTCTTTATGTATAAACCTTTCTAAACCGGATGTGTTACATGTATCAACATTGCCCAGAAACAACACTATTATAGTTCAGCCTCACTCTTTATGTATAAACCTTTCTAAACCGGATGTGTTACATGTATCAACATTGCACAGAAACAACACTGTTACAGTTCAGACTCACTTTCTGTGTATAAACCTTTCTAAACCAGATGTGTTACATGTATCAACACTGCCCAGAAACAACACTATTATATGGTAACTGTATGAATGGTTCACCAAGTTAATGTAATTCACATTCTTTGTGATTTTGAATCAGACTGGAACTGTGTATAAATAAAGACAAACAGTTTACAATGAAGCTGTGAGGGACAAGTATCACACTGAAGAATGTTACAGTATTCTAACATAGCTGGGTCATACACTTGAACCTTCAGATAACCAAGCATTAGTTGTACAGATTGGATGCAACTAAATAAGCAAGAATTGAGCTTTTGGAAATTCTACAAATTTTTGTGTTTTGACATAGCTGTGAGAGGACAAATACCATGTTGAAAAATGGGCTTGGAAAGATACTGTGTTGAGACATAGCTCTGAAAATATAAACAGTTTGTATATAAAACAGCATGTATATAAAAGTTGTGCTTTGAGAGCAGGAATTCTTCATTTGATAAGTTTATTCACCATACCACTTAAACAGCAGGAATGTTGTAGGTAGCAGAATCATTTGATGGTGGTCACCATTTAAAGGTTAAAAACGTTAGACTGTGGATTTGGTAGAACATCTTCCATTCTGACCTGTTGCACTTGTGAAATACAATTTACAGAAGTATATCTATACTTTAAAATGTATCTGTTAGATATCAATATTTTAACTAATAAAAATTATAGCATTTATTTAAACCTTGACTAAGTATGAATCTACTAGGATGTAACTGTACCAGAACAAAAACAAGATTAAAATTTTCCCAATCACACCAGCAAGCTTTGACTTCATAGTGATTACCTGAGGTACTAACCACATTCACCTTGTTCATACATATAACTATCTTCACACTTTTTTGTATTGTTTATGGTTCATTTATGTAAGCCTTCATATAAAAGATATTTAAGTAATATACACACAAAATCACTGTACTAGTACAACCCACAAGATTGGTTGGTTGGTGGGTTGTTTAGCATTTTATGGTGCAAAGCAACTTTGCTATTTGTGACAAACAACCAGTAAAAAATAAAAGTAAAGTATAATTATTAAAATGGTCCTTAAAAAACTAAAAACATTTGTAAGGTGAACAGTGTCACCATCGCCAATGACACTGTCCAGCATCAGAGGTAAACACTGGAACAAAACATGTCTAAAATGGTGCCATCATTGAAAGTCGTAACAGCATGACAATAAAATGTGGAATATTGTGACCTGAGTGTCACACAGACCACACATTGATGCAGTCCTAGATAAAAGAAAATAATGAGTTAACAACTGTGACCAATGCTTAGTCTATTTAGAACAATTTCTTTTTTCCAATCCTTATGGAAACCAGACGGCCAAAATCCAATAGAGGGTTTTATCCGGAAAAGCTTGTTTTCACGTTACTCACTTCGACTGCCAAGTGGTGCAGAGCCGAGCCTCGAATACAGGACCATAGTCCACATACGGAACAAGCAGAGCAGTGGTAGCGCCAGAGCAAACAGAATTAGCTGTGGTGTCAGCTAGCTCGTTCCCACAAAGACCAATGTGGCATGGTACCAAGAAGAACTGGATAGAAGTAATGTTAAAGAGAAATGGGCCAGCTGGTTCTGAATATCAGTGAGAACAAATGTTAAGTAATTCCAGGTCCAGTAGAGAGCTAAGCAAGTCAGTACAAATAGTACAATTTGAGTACTGCTTAGCTTCTATGTGATCCAGGGCAAGAGAAATGTCGTAGTATTCTGCAGTAAACACAGAAAGTGTTATATAGAGGGGATTCTGTGTGCAACCACCAAACCACAACAAACCATGGCAGAGCCCATAGAGTCGCCAAATTTTGAACCATTAATATAAATGGCAATGGAAGGATGTTTCATAAGATGTTTAGTAAATAAAAGATGGAACTTCCCATCAGGAGTATCTGCTTTTTTTAGATGACTCAAAGTAAAGTCACACTTGGGGATTGTAATAAGTCATAGTGGGATGGGCTGCCCATTGGATACAGCAATGTCATCCAACTGCATCTAGATATGAAAGCCAAAATGAACAATGGCAAATCGTCTGTTCTAAAAAAGTATGGCCCACTGAGGAAGAAAAAACAACCACAGGTGGGATGCTGTGATGAGGATCAAAGTTTTGAAGATACAGTAAAGACATCAGAGGTGTAGACGAGGTTCATGAGACTGTGTACAAACTCTAAACTGGGAAGACGTGGAAAGCTCCTGTGCAGAGCCAAAGCCCCTGATGATGAACAGGGGTCCAGCATCTTCAAGGCCAAGGTTCTGGCAGAGCCATAGAAAGGAACGCATAGTCCAGTTTCGATCAAATGAGAGCACAATAGATCTTGAGCATATGACATCATTCTGCTTCCCAATAGGTGGAAGAGAGGACCCAGAGGATATTCAGTGCCCTTGTAAACTTAACCAGTAGTTGCTTGGTGTGTGGTATAAAAGTCAGCTTACAGTCAAAAATAAACTCCAAGAACTTTGCCACATGGACCATGGGAAGCACAACTAAACTGGTACAGATTTCAGGATTGGGGTGAATACCCCATTGATGGCAGAAGTGAAGGCAAATGATTTTAGAGAGAAAAAAGTTAAAACTGTCAGCTGTGGTTCATTTCACTAAATGATTGAGCTGAGTGTCTGTAGCTGCCACTCAATAAACCTGTTCAACAACTGACACGAGATGTGCAAGTCATCTACATAGAGCCTGTTTGCAACAGTAAGAGGGAATTATCCAATGATGGCATTAATCTTTATACTAAAAAGGTATGACACATCAAGACACAGCCCTGAGAGACAACAAGTTCCTGTAGGAAAGAATGGGAAAGTATCAAACCCACATGAACTTGGAATCACCTGTCCATTAAAACTTTTTAAATAAAAATAAGCAAGTCTCACAAATTACTATACCTCCATATAGTATCATAATCCTTCTCAAGGTCAAAGAATACTGACACAAGATGTTGTTGCTTGAGAAAGGCTTCTCTCATCAGTTTCAAATCAAATCAAGTGGTCCACTGTGAAGGGCTGTCATTGGAACCCACATTGGGTGGATGAGAGGAGGCTGTTTGATTTGAGGAACCAAACAAGATGAACAATTAACCATCCTCTCTAAGATCTTACAGAGACAGCTTGTTAAAGCAACTGGATGGTAGTTCAAAGGAATCTTGGTATCTTTCCCAGGCTTAGAGAAAGGTGGGACAATGGCCTGGCACCATGCATCTGGAAAAACATTCTTCTGCCAAATCCAATTATAAACAACTGGAAGAATAGCAAGAGAAGCAGGAGAGAGATGGTGAAGCATCTCGAAGAGAAGATTATGTCTATTAAAGTCCCCCAGGATTAAAAAGGGAAATGGCAACTGTTCAATGAGAGCATCCAGGACACAGGTAGAGAAGATAAACAGTGATGGTATTACCCATGAAAACACGGATGGCTATAGCCTCCAAAGGTGTGTCTAGTGGCAAGGACAGAGTGGACATGCTGATCAACCAACAGTGCCACCCCCTCCATGCACTCATCCATCACACAGCCTGTCATTTCTGTACAAAGAAAACTACCAAAAGGTGAATGTATCGGTATGTTTCAGAAATGATTCCTATAAGGAAAGACACAGGATGGTAAGAATCAATTAGTGCTTTGATGTCATCTAGGTGAGAATGTAAATCTCAACAGTTCCACTGTATCAAAGTGACCATTTTTACTTATGTATAGGCAAATTGGGTGGAGATCTCTTCTGTTTTCCACCACTTCTTTTTTCTTTATTCAAAGGAGATCTACTGACCTCCATGGATCCCACCCTAGGTAGATTTGGCAGGTCTCTGTTGTTGGAAGAAGATTCCAGCAACTGAGGGTATGAACGAACGATTGTTCTGCATCTTGGGGTTGAAGGAGATGGACCTGAAGAAACATACAAACCCAGAACCAAAGGAACTGGATCCAGGGATCTGCTGGAAGGAATGGTAGGGGCAAAGATGGGTGTTGACGTTGATTCATCAACTTTTGTAACCATGGAGGGCAAAAGACATTTTACATGGTTTGAGAAAGATTCTTTCAGAGGCATGAAAAGATCTGTCTGCACTCCCACTTCAACACTGAAACAAAGTGCAGCAGCATACATCCGAGATGGAATGGTGAACATTAATTTTCAAGCCTTGGGTAAAAAATGTTGTACCTCTTTTTATTCCACCCACCTGGGAATGAACAAAAGTAAGATGGGTGACAGCCACTACAATTAACACAATGAGGGTCTATTTCACACTCATAGGCATTGTAATCCTTGGCACCACAATGAGCACACATTGAAGAACTACAACATGATGTTTCTGAGTGACCAAATCACTGACATTGAAAACATCTGAGGAGATTTGGAATATATGGCCATACCTTGCAATTTAAATAACTAGCCTTGATGATGGTAGGTGGACATGGTAATGTAAACATCAAAATTAGAACATCAGTAGGAATCATAATTCCATCTTTGCAAGTAGAAATACACCTCACTGCAGAAACTCCTCGGATGAAGAAACAAACAAGGATCTCTGTCTCGGGGATTTTTTCAAGTCCTTCTCAACAATAACTTCTTGTGATGAATTCAAATCAGCATGAAGAGTAACCTAAATGGATATATTCCAAATGGCCTTTGAATGAAAGAAGAGTTCACTTTGTTCAGAAGTGGATGTTCCCACCAACATGTCATCAAAACAAAGCTTTTTGACTTAAGAGAGCCAGCAAGCCACTCTAGTCCATTCTGAATAAAACAGGGAGACATATGCCCTAAAGATTTGCCTAACAGAGAACGAAGTATTAAAATATTAAGTACATGAGTTGAAGATTGCTACTCAGAATTTTCAAGATGTGGTCGTCCACCTGTGGTCTGTTTTTCACAATTTAATTTTATTTTTATTTGGAAAATCTATGATAAAGAAAATATATTTTGGTGCACACTGGCCCCACCCACTATAAAGCCCTATGAGGGGATGCCCTACAAATGCCAAAGAAGGATATTGCAGCAATTCCAGGATTTCATAAGCACTATACCCAAACACCAGCATCAGACACAATGTCCACAACACCCGTTAAGAACGTCCAACACTGGTATTTGGTTGGCCTTAACCCAACTGGACCAGCCAACTGACCTTGGAGGGACCACCCTAATGCTACCCATCTATAGGAATTCAAGGCCAAAATTGTGTGTTAGAGGTGGGCCCCTCAACCACCAAGATCCTCTCCTCCCCTTCACAGGTCACTATGCATGGCACACACATGGGTGGATATTTAGATCCCAGAGGAGGTAAACTGAAAGAACAGAACATTCTCTGGGAGGTTTTCTCACCACGTACAGGAATCCACACCAAGGGGAAATCACAAGAACTTCTGACCACTTCTTACTACATAATATTATCAATGCACTAGCAATATACCCACCCATGATGTTCTGGATTAAGCACAGCTAATTTAGAGGTACAATGTACTACATTCACATACATTACTGACAATTTCACTTCAGAAATTTAAACTGCATAGTTGTATCGTAACAATAACATGTTCAGTATGGAAGTAACTAGAAAAACACAATCCTATTTTATCAACTACATATAAATCTTTAGTAATACTGTTTGACACAAAAACCAAGTGTTTCACTCTCAGTTTTAAGTTTGTCTCCTTAATTCTGATACAAGACATAGATCCCCTGAACTATAGAATCTAGAAACACTGAGTCGAATGGAGTGATGTTTTTTGTTTCTTTTTGTCAAAATTAATGGTATTATGATAGAAGATCAGATTCACCAAATCCCAGGACCTCAAGCAGTGCTTGTTGGATCCTGGATTATAATTTCATCAGCACAACAATGCAGGAAATATGCTTTTGAATAAGAGAGAATGGCTTATGAAAACTGGTAATATAAACTTATGAAATTATCAATTTATCCACTAATCCACGTGAAAGTGTGAGACAACACTTAAGTTTTATTGAAAAAAAAAAAGGTAGTTTACTTGATATAGTAAAATAAAATACTGCTTAACAGTTTTAAAGCACTTACAGCATCCATGCCTAATCAATGCTGTTATACGGTCAAGGATTTACTAAATATTCATCATTTAACTTGTGTTAAACACAAGCCTTTTATGCCTGATGTTGTAGCCCTAAATATCAGGGGCAAATTTTGTTTAAAAAAATATGATTGCACTTTAAAGAGCAAAGAATGTAGAAAAAAATTAAACAATATATTTTAAACACTTGTTTATAAGAAACGTATATTTACTAACACTAAAAATATTTTATGTTATTAAAATAATACAGTAATAATACTCATACTATATTGTAAGTCTAACAACTTTATGTAAAATTATTTTTAAAATGTTACCAAAGAGATTCCCATCAAATCTTCAAAGCTGACATTGACATTAATTGTAAGTCGTTTTTGTTTATTGTTAGGTATAAAGCTACAAAGTGGGCTATCTGTGCTGTGCCTACCACTGATAAGGAAAGAATGTGTTTTTTTAGTATTATAAGCCTTCAGACTTACTGCTGATCCACAGGGTGAATCATACATGCAAATTAGCAAAAATATCAGTTAACTTTTGCAAGTTCAGATTCAAACACATTAACATCAGCTGCCATGGCCACAAGTCAGGAAAAACAGCAAGTCCTCGTAAGACGGAGAAGAAAAATAACAGTTTCTCTAACACATCATTTTAAATAACAGAATTAATAGTTACCAATGGTTTGTCATCACTATATCTCTGGAACTTAGCACTTTCATACTTAGCAGTCTACTTGTTTAGTATTGTAAAGGAGTATCAAAGTCTACTTAAGTAGTAATCCCACACTAATTACTAACTAGTTTTTATCTAATTTACTGGTGTCTTCTAAGAAGTCCTGAGTAGCACTCTATTTCTGTTGGATTTTTTTTCCAATGTATTTGAACCAACACTCACAGAAGATATTGTAAATGGTGTTTTTGTTTTCCACTAGGTCTTTAGATGTGTTGACATGAAGTAAGTGTGAACCAGTTGTGGTTTTTAGATAGTGTCCTGACTTTATATTGTTTATGTATCCTCTTTGTGTTTCCAAAGAGCCTTCTGATGTAAAGAAGGAAGGCATGACTGTGTCTGTAATTTTCTTCTTGTTTATTATAGTGTTTATTTTCTTTATTTCATGTTCTTGGTATCCTTTTTTGAGGACAGTTGTTGTGATGTCTTTTTCTTCTTAGACTGGTTCATTCTGGAAACAGAAAACTAGGTAGTCCGTAAGCCTGTCTCCACGCTCTTAAGGTGGTTTGATTGAGAGTTGAGTGTCTGTGTGTTTTCTGTAAACTTCTTTAGCATCTGAGTTTAGAGACTTAGTAACCTCTGATGACAAGAAACCCACTCGAAGTGAAAATGCATTCTCAAGATGGCTGGTATGTGTATTAAAACTTTAAACTAAAGCACAGAACAACGTTTCAACCCTCTTTGTTAACCTGAAGATGACCTGAGAAGGTCTTGATAACCATCATGTCTAAGAATGGAAGTTTATTTTTTTTCTGCCTTCTTTGTGATTTGTATCACAGGATATTGTCTCTTCAAAACTGTTCAAACTATCTTGAGTATTGTAGATATCATGTTGCCTATTACAAACTCATCTAAGCCAAGTCTTGGGCATACAGCAGTTGGTTTTAGAGCACTGAATTCAAAATGTTCCATGTGGAGGTTACGAAGTCCTGATGATAGAGGTGAGCCGATAGCAGTCTTCCTGTTAACAGCACTCATCTTCAAATTGAAAATAGGTTATTATAAAAACAGATTAACTGCAGATGATTTGTTTTTCCATATTCATATTAATTTATCTACTGCAATTCAAAATCAGAGGTATGTGAAAACAGCATTTCAGATCTACCTTTTGTCTCCCACATGCTGCTGTCTGATAAGCTTTTCAGTCAATACCAGAACTCATCAACCAGGAAACTATTGAAAAACCAGTAAATCTCAAGGTTGATACAAAAATAAATCAACTTCAGATGATTTATTTTTTTTCCCCTCATTCCTTTTAAATTTTCTACCACAGCTCTAAATCAGAGCTACATACAAGTAGCCTGTTGAACATACTGTGTACTGGAACAGTTATTCTGATTTTTAGTTGATATTTTCTATTCTAGAAATAATCTTTGAAAAGTGAAGTCACAGACTGACACTATAAACAAAATCTTAAGTTGAGCATAAATGGATACATTCAAAATGTGGAATGTAGTTGCATATAAGATAAAAATAGATCAACCTTCCATATTTAGCTGAGTGAAGCTCAACATAAAAATAAATAAAAATATCATCAATTATATTCAGGTCAATAGCTGTACACAACTTTACTATATCTTTCTAAACAATTCATTAGGCCTAACTTACAAGGTGTGATGGCCTCTGTAACACATATCTGGATAGGAAAGCCACGACTCCAGTTCCTGAAGATGTGATGATGTGGTTGTCAGTTCCAGAGTCAGAGCACGAGTTTGGGACAGCACATAATAGAGTGTGGCATTAATTTTGTCTCCATTCAGTGTGCCCTGAGCTCGAGAGTAACTGATGCCAAAGCCTGTATTCCACAGCTAGAAAATAGCAGAAGACATGAAACCATCTAATTTTATCCCATAAAATATACTAATAAAGACATTTTTGCTGAAAAATAATAAATTTGGGATCAGGTTTCTTGTACATTTAGAATATTAGATGCATAATGTTACAAAAACACGTAGAAAAGAAAAGTGGAAAATTAGAAACCCCATAACACAAGCACTTCTCGATCACAAGGTATATTTTAAGAGTCCAAATTATATGCAATTTAATTTTTGCATAAGTTGAGATATTCATTTTTACTTTAAAAGTATATATACTCATTGAAATAGAATGTTCTGCTCTACAACAGAACCAACCAAAAATAACATCAAATGTAAACAGAGTAACAGTGAAAAGTAGTTACTTTTAGACATAACTGAACTGTATACCATGTGGTTCCCTTCATTCATAATGTTACTTTTAAAATACATTATAACATTTTATTATTGAACTTAGTGGTACAAATTGCAGCCTGCTTATACTTCCCCCATGATGATAAAATTTCCAGCATGCTAAAGATCCTAGTGATAAACTTGAAGCATGCTACAAGTACCCCAGTATTTCATCTTCTGAATATGCTACATGTAATCAAATGATGCAACTTCCAGCATGCTTTACGTCCCCATTGATTCAACTTACAGCATGATTTATGTTTCTACTGATACAACTTACAGCATGCTTTATGCTTCGAGTGATACAACTTCCAGCATGTTTTATGCTCCAAGAGATGCAACTTCCAGCATACTACACGTCCCCTGACAGTAACATATTTTTACTTGACCTGGTAAAAATTGGATTGAAAATTTAATTTGAAAACATGTTAAATGCACCCAGTAGTTTAGGTTTTAACTTAATGTTATAAAAGAAAGAAACTTTTGGAGCCAATATCGGGAAGAAATAACAATTCCACAACCACCACTGTACCTGTTTCCACGCTTGCACATGACTTTTCCTTAAGGCCACAGGCTGAGCAGCTAACACTTTCTTCATATCCTATATAAATAACAGAATACTTAGCAACTGATACAATTAAATGATGAAATGGTGAAAACATAAATGAATATATTTGTTTTGGAAATTGCTTAATAACCACCAATTTCTTCTCTTTAGAGCAGGCCTGTGCAACTTCCTCCAGGATGTGGGACACAACATTTTTTAAATGTATTTCCAAACAGGGACAAATTTATAAATATTGTAATTTCCTAATATTTTAAGAACTAATTGCAGGTTGATATGGACCCATGGGTCCTGTT
Organism: Tachypleus tridentatus; assembly: GCF_004210375.1. Classification (NCBI taxonomy): domain Eukaryota; kingdom Metazoa; phylum Arthropoda; class Merostomata; order Xiphosura; family Limulidae; genus Tachypleus; species Tachypleus tridentatus. The sequence goes on along the minus strand of NC_134828.1, from coordinate 26,528,331 downwards.
GTATAGTATATATATATATATATTATCAATAATTTCAATTCCTTATACACAATTTTTATATGTTCCAGAGGCTTGTCAATAGAGAATAAATAAAAATATTACTGATTTTACTCGATAAAAGAAGGAAACAGAATAAATCTCGCTAATTTCACACAAAGCCACCTAAGTACAAAAATCTATCATATTCTGTGTCAATAATAATTTCAAAGTTATGAAATGTAAATCAGTAATGATTAAAAAATACACATATTCTTTACATTAAACCTCAACTATACAAATTATGTAGACATTTTAAATTACGCCATTATAAAAGTCAAACAAGTTCACCAAACAGTGCTGAATTAATAAAATAAAAGTAAAAAAAATAAATTTGAAATTTGTTTATGTAAGAGACTTTGATTTTTTCCCCAACAAACTCAATGGTTAGGATATGGATGGCATAAAAAACTACAACTAGAAATCATTAACAGAATATGTAATCAGATAAAATCATCACCTCCTCTGCCAATGCTCCAAGTTCTTTGCTAATATGGTCAACTTCACTACTTGTTATTGGCTGCGAATGGTGAAGAACTAAACCAAAATGTAGAAACTGAGAGCTGGGAAAAAAGATATATCACGACAATTGTTAGTTTCTGCTGTACATCATTAAAAAAAAATACAGCGTTAATTTCATCATCAAGATACAAGCTAGTGACAGTTTTGTTACATACGTGTTTCCATTTCATATCAAAGTCGGAAGTCACACATTTTCTTCATTTTAATATTCTAGTTTACTAACCTTACATCACTGATTGTTTAAAATATTGTTCAAATATAACATAATAGTTTCAAATAAAGATAATCAATGATTTCTTACCATCATTTAAAAAAACAAAACTGATTTAGCACCCCTAGTAATGGTTAAATGTGTCCATTTTATAAGCAAAATTACTACTTCCTCATGGTAGAATAGAATTAATTTATTAAATATAGATACCAATAAAATCTTGTAGAAAAGATAATCTCAATAATTTTACGTAAATCAGCTTAAACTTGAAATATCAGATCTCGACAGAGCTTGTGATATTTTAGTATTCTTATCATATACAAAAAGGCTACACAAAGTTTAAAAAAAAATTAAGTACTTTCAAACAACTCATAAAGAACACTATATATCTTTCATGTTGAGTAATACTGGAACACAATTATATCTTAACGATTGATACCTGAGTCAACAAGACAATGTATAGTATTCCACCTTCAAAAGGCACATACCAATTATTTCTTGAACTCTCTTAAAAACTTTACAGAATATGCACTGTTACATGAGAAGAAAAACTGGAGAAGAAACAATAGTTTTCTTTTTTGTTAGATGATGAAATGTATTACAAACTTTTGTCAGAGGTCATAGTGTTATTGTAACATGATATCTGAAGATTCTCATAAAGTATCATTAATTATAAGAGCAACCAGCAGATTATGTCTATATTACACGTATCTCAGAGGATAGATGTTAGAATCATTAGATTCAATGTTCACTCGCAAGTAGAAGGTAACAAAACCCTTTATATGCTGGTAGCAAATTTTGTTACGATCAGGACACAATGGGATGCCAGCTGCAGGGTAGACAGCAAACCTTAAAAGAGATCAGAGAAGAATTTCAGTTGGTACTAATGAAAATGCCAAATGGCTAAAGAAAGCATGTCTACCTACAAACTGGGTATGTTCACAGAACTGTCAGATGTAGAAAGACATGGACAAAGCATGAATGTAGAAAAATCACAACGAACACAATACCAACAGAAAAACCGTTAGAAAGAAAGACTCCTCAGATCAATCCCTATGTTATTCCAGATTTCTGGATCTCATGTGAATCCTATTTCCTTAACATAAATTCCATAACTGGCCCACTTGACACAGAGGTTTATTATTACATGAAATACATAATTTACATCTTAAACTTACCCTCTTCCTGTGACAGTAACAGAGTCTGGTACTTTAACTGCTGCAATAGCAAAAACAATCACCAAGTTCTCAGAATCTGGTACTGCAACTTTTCCTATATGTAAGTAATATTCTGTAGCTTCGTTTCCCTGGACGCTGGAAGAATGTTAAACTATATAATAAATACTTAAATCATCCAACCAATGCTTTTATTAAACACTTTGTTTCATTTAATGCTGAAATAATGTTAAAAGTGCATATCAAACATTCGCAACACCCAACTCTAGTAAAAAGCTTAGTTGTTATCCCTTTCAGCACAGGTCAAAGACCATGTCGTCGTGATTGTTGACTTACATTCAAAATTTTATCAAAATACTATTTTATGAACTTATTTCAATATATTTGGTATCAAATTGTAGATTATAATTCAAACAGTAATATTATATATATGAGGTGATCTCTTAATTTAAAAGTAAGCATTACCAAATACACCTAAATATAGATTTTAGTGAGTCACATGGTATGCTGAATGCAGCACTTGTTAAAATTAGAGGTTTATGATGTCAAAATACAAAGTCTATAATTTCGTATGAATTAGGAACTCAAATTACCAATATTTAAAAGTCTAAAATATAAAACAAAACCCTCTTATCTTTTACATTTTTCTGAGATTTGTATTGAAACACACACACATTGACCCTCTTCACTGCTTTCTAAGTTTGGAAATGTTCCCTTATTTACTCTGACTTCAATGTATGACATGTTAATAACCAATAGACAGCTTAGAATCTTCCCTCGTGGATTATTTTACACAAAATTGGGCACTGTGACTATATGAAGTTCTTTCTCAAAGAGTTGATAAGTCACTCCACAAAGACACAGAAACTACAAAGTGTTACAGGTGTTTTGAAATGTCCCCCTGTAGAACTTACGTTTTTAACTGCGTGTGGACATCAGTATCACCAACTACTCCGATCTGCTTCAGTACAACAGTTATGTCATCACTCTGTAACAAGGAGACATTATGCATGAATACTTGACTACATATTAATCCAAAATAAACTGGGTTACAGTTTCTCATCACGAGCTTAAACCGAATAACTTACAGTGGACAAATACATACCTAATAAACTACAGTGAGTACATGCTGCTAATAAACTATACTAAACACATAATACCCACAAGTTACAGATATATTTTGGCACAAAAATCATTTTGAAAGAAACATTCTTACCAAGGGGTTGTTAACTTTAATACTCTGTAACAAAATAGCTGGTATGGTACGATGTGCATACACTTGTTGTGAAACACCTATTGTCTTTCTCTTCTAAAAAATTAGAAATACAATCAAAATATTGTATAATAAGTTTGATTAATGATAAAAAGAATGGAAAGTAAGGAAATAAACTGAAATTTCAAATAATTTTTTTAATTTTTCAATTAAACTTCATAATGTTTGTAATCCATTTTTCAATATATATCTAGGAAAAGGTTCAGTTTACAACAACAGTTAGATGCACAATATGGAGTAACTTATTGTGACAAGAATATTTAACAAAAATAAACTACATAAAAACCTTCTGGTAGGATTAAGTCACGGCAAGTCAAATAAACAAAGTTTGGTTACATTGTACTTACTTGACTAAAACAATAAAAACGATGAACAATTCCTGTGGTGAATGAGACTGCCACACCCTCTAAAAATGATATTAGAAAGTAGTTCAATATTTACCACTGTCTTCCAATTCATAGTGAGTACTAATAGAAAAGTTAATTGGTGCTTACAACTTGTAACAAACAATAGAAACTTTGAAAAATATGGTCAGTTGTCTTCACCTACGTGAACTGAGTTCATGTTTGCTGACGTACCTTGCTCTGCGTAATTCAACAATAAGAAATAAATGTAAGATTTTAAGATAAACATCTGGCCACATTCAATGAAATCTACGAAAATATAGTAACTAACTGGCAAAAGTGGAAACATAAAATTATTTTTTTCTAGAATGATCTTTACATATGTACATTTGCCTTAGTTTCACCTGATATAACAGCCAGTTCACTTTTACTTGATACACCAAGACAGTTTATTTTCACTTGATATACAAACCAGGTAAATTTACTCAAGATCACGGTTCTTAAGAAAATATTTTCTCTAGTTATAGTTGTATTCTTAAAGTTTCACTTTTCTAATGTTCATTCATTATTAATACACAGACAAAAAAATTTGTGCATATTAAACTTTATAAGAAACATCATTTACTTACAACTTTAAACCAACGTTTCTGAAACAAAACTGAATAGCTAGCTGTCAAAAAACATGTGAAAGCTTTAAAAGCAACCATTACTTTTGAACATTATAAAAAAAACAGCTTTAAAAATATTTCTATGATAAGAGTGACACGCAGAAGTGAGTGATATAGTTTAGACAATGAAAAAAAACAACTGAAACTAAACATTTAATTATCTTCTGGGAAATAATATGACAAGAAAACCCACTTGCAGAGAAAATTATATATTTAAAAACGGCTGGTATGGGTAGAAAAAGCACTAGCAGAGAAGCAAACAATGTTTCGACCTTCTTCAGTCATCGTCAGGTTCATTCTGGGAAAGTTAAACACTAAACAATCACTAATTCACAATGTTTTTTTTAAATATTTTTATTCATCTATAACTGTTTTTAGCTCACATATTAATGAATCTAAAAACTTTATAAAAGTTATAAAACCTGTATGGCAAACAATGATTGAAACCCACAAATATCACTAATACAAAATTCACACCTACCTTGGCTGCTAGTCCCAGGCAAAGACACATGGATCAAAGGTTGAAATGGCAAGGGAAGAGATAAACTTCGTTTAGACATGATGTACAAATGACTGTAATCTTCAACAGATAGTCCAAGTTTCCCATTACCTAGATTTAAACACAAAACCTAAACTTAAAGTAAAAGTTATGTTCAAAGAACAAGCCACAGGTCTTAAGTATATAGATAACTGAAACATTGTTATTCAAGCAAAAGTTAAATTTATAACATGAAAGACCATCAAGTACATGTTACAGTGACATTCCACTAACTAGTTAAAATTATTCAAACTGATAATAATAACTAATCTTTCTTTAAGTGACAGTGACCACTAAAAACATGACTTCAAATTAAATATATATTCTAGTATTGGTGAGCTGCTCTTCAATATGTAATGAATTCATTTAAAAACCAAATATTTATCAATAAAACATCAACAATGTTACATGAACACAGTACATTGGTATGGAGGTTACTAATAAGACATTAACAGTGTTACATGAACACAGTACATTGGTATGGAGGTTACTAATAAGACATTAACAGTGTTACATGAACACAGTACATTGGTATGAAGGTTACTAATAAGCCATTAACAGTGTTACATGAACACAGTACATTAGTATGGAGGTTAGTAATAAGACATTAACAGTGTTACATGAACACAGTACATTAGTATGGAGGTTACTAATAAGACATTAACAGTGTTACATGAACACAGTACATTGGTATGGAGGTTACTAATAAGACATTAACAGTGTTACATGAACACAGTACATTAGTAGAGGTTACTAATAAGACATTAACAGTGTAACATGAACACAGTACATTGGTATGGAGGTTACTAATAAGACATTAACAGTGTTACATGAACACAGTACATTAGTATGGAGGTTACTATTAAGACATTAACAGTGTTACATGAACACAGTACATTAGTACAGAGGTTACTAATAAGACATTAACAGTGTTACATGAACACAGTACATTGGTATGGAGGTTACTAATAAGCCATTAACAGTGTTACATGAACACAGTACATTGGTATGGAGGTTACTAATAAGACATTAACAGTGTTACATGAACACAGTACATTGGTATGGAGGTTACTAATAAGACATTAACAGTGTAACATGAACACAGTACATTGGTATGAAGGTTACTAATAAGATATCAACAGTGTTACATGAACACAGTACATTGGTATGGAGGTTACTAATAAGACATTAACAGTGTTACATGAACACAGTACATTGGTATGGAGGTTACTAATAAGACATTAACAGTGTAACATGAACACAGTACATTGGTATGAAGGTTACTAATAAGATATCAACAGTGTTAGATGAATAAAGTACATTGGTATGGAGGTTACTAATAAGACATTAACAGTGTTACATGAACACAGTACATTAGTATGGAGGTTACTAATAAGACATTAACAGTGTAACATGAACACAGTACATTGGTATGAAGGTTACTAATAAGATATCAACAGTGTTAGATGAATAAAGTACATTCGTACATAGGTTATGAGTACGACATTAAGAGTGTTATATGGATAGTACATTCGTACAAAGGTTAGAAATAAGACATCAACTATGTTACTGTTGGCACTGTTCTACACAGGTTTAACACACCGATATTGTTAGTACATTAATCTACAGACGTCAATCGTGTTATATGAACACAGTACATTCCTACATAGGTTACTAATAAGACATCAATAATGTTATATTGACACAGTACACCCCTACCAAGGTTACTAATAAAAACAGGCAATTCTATACAGATATTGAAATTTTCTAAAAAAGGGTCAGTAGAGATAATTCAGCTACGGAAACAATTATATATGTAAAAATGGCTGGTTTGGGTTGAGAAAATTTTTATGTAGAGGAGTTCGTCATCACTGATTATTATTTCAAGGAAACAATAAATATGAAGGACTATTTTTGACAGCACATGACCATTTGTTTCCTTCACAGTATTGTTCTTACTGATACCCATTTGTTTCCTTCACAGTATTGTTCTTACTGATACCCATTTGTTTCCTTCACAGTATTGTTCTTACTGATACCCATTTGTTTCCTTCAAAGTATTGTTCTAACTGATACCCATTTGTTTCCTTCACAGTATTGTTCTTACTGATACCCATTTGTTTCCTTCACAGTATTGATCTTACTGATACCTCTAATGTTTGTATATCAAAAGTAAAAAAAAAAAAAAAAAATCAGAAATCAATACCAAGTAACCATTTTCCAACTTTGATTTATAATGGTCAAGCAAGGTTCAAGTTATTGTACATAGGATATAAAATACTTGGAACAGATAAAGTAAAGTTAGACATTGATGTGCTATTTAAGTGTTAACCTCTGACAAATTACTCACCTGTATATGGTAAGAATGAAGTCTCAGATGGTTCATAACTTTTACGTATGGAAGCATCAAACTTACTAGCTTCAAGAGAGAATGGATCAAGAAGTGTGGCAACACATCCAATATTAGGGTCTGATAAAACAATTCCAAGATTACTGAATCATTCACTTGCATGTGAATAGACATTGTACTGTTATTTCTATTACATGGTAACAATGTACACTTTAAATAACTTAGCAAACTTCGTTTGAATTTATACACTGCCATTTTGTCCATGAAAATCTTAGTATATTTGAAAGTTACAATACAATTCAAATTTTGTGAATCTTACTTTTGAATAAATTTATTCTTCCTTACTAATAAACATATTTCTCTACACAATTAACATTGAAACAGACATCAAACAAGGTTTAAAATTTGATTTACAGTCTATAAAAGCTAACTTGTAATATAATGAACTTAAGAACAAGTAAAATGACAAAATACCATTTAAGAAACTTATTGTTTCAAATTACATGCAGTATCTATTGAATTCACATAAATCATCTGTAGGCCTACCAAATCTACTTGGAAAAAATAACTGGATCCAAGTTTTCAAAGCTCAAACCTCTAGCATCCAAGCCATGTTAATTCAGAAGTGACCAACAGTAGTCAAATCCTTCACTCTCCAGTGGTCACTTTTTGTGTGTAAACAACACTCCCAATGGCACGTATATTTTTAGATACAAAAAAAAAAAACAAGAACACATTTTAATTAAAATTCCATTAATTATCCAAAACTTGAAACTGGTAAACAATTTTATTTATGATGGCACAAACTCCACAAACAAGGACATGTATGTCCCCTTGTAGCCAGGGAATAAAAGAGCAATAATAAGAACCATGTGAGGAAGCCTCTTGGGAAATGTAACAATGAAGAGTGTGTATGAGACATTAAACCTATTCAGATCATAATGGGAAGAAAAGTGGGACATGGAGGGAAGCAAGATTGGCAAGCTGCTGAAGTCTTGGAAAGGAAAGATCAATCCAGATAAAGGAGAACATGTATGTTATGGTACAGAATGCAAGAGACATCAATGGCAAGCATACCAGACCAATGACACCCAAAGGTTCATAGAAGTAGGAAGTAGGGCTTAAAGAATAAGTGAAACAAAGAACAAGAGGACAAAGTTTCAGATTTAGGTAAAGTGAGGCAGTGAAGAACCACACTGACATACCAATCCTGAAAAACTGCTAGACGAGGTGGTCTACAAATTGGATGAAGAAGAAACATGACAACATGGAGGGGATATAGGAATTAAACACAAGATGGTACCAGGAAAAATAAAAGGTGGGTGATAAGGCTGTTTAACATTCAGTAATGGAAGGTGCCAAAGAACCATGATCAAACAGCTAAATGAAGAAATTTGTAATAAAAGAAATGATGGATCGAGAAGGGGACAAACTCTGATGTAACGACCCACAGCAGAAGACATTCTATCCATGTTGTTAAACTGTCAATGAAGATGGGTGAATGCATGGATATTTGTACGGTTTTGTGGATTCATCACTACCTTATTTCTGTATGTTTCGGCAATGCAATCCCTACGTCTTATTTGATTTTTATAAACTTTTTATTATTGGTTTTCTCTTTTTTAAACAAGTATTTATCATTAAAGTGGGTTGATAGCTGAACATTTATCTTATTTGTATAATTCATAAATCAATGGTAATATACTATATCAGTTTCTCTAATTTTGAATTGCACTGGGGACAGGTGAAGCTAGAATGGTTCCTTCAGAATGGTACAAGTATCATGCAGAGCTAAAAAGTGGGCAAGATGATCCAGACCTGATAAATTCCAGACATGAAGATGGGAGTGATGTGAGTAAGAAGGGTAGAATAAAATACTGTTGACTGAGGTTGGTAGAAAATGGATTGAGTGAGAGGAAGTAGCAACAGAGTTGAAGTAGTTAAGGAAACTACTTTTGGGCTAACCAGTAGAGAACAATCAGATGAACCTCACACTAAGTTGCATAAAAGACTGAAATCACTCTGGGAAGAAGATGGATGAGGATACAAATATAAAGGTATTTGTCAGCCCAATTCTGGCTGAACTCATCAACAGCTAGGGCTTATAAATGAGAAACTGGAGACCACAAAAAAGTAACCTGGCATTAAGAAAGATGGAAAATGCATGCAGATAGGTATATACCACTGTTGGCATAGCCACCAGAAAATATGAGGATCAAGGGACCACTCCATGGGATAAATTTATCCAGTCTAGAAAGATTATCCATCACAAGGTTGAAAGCACCCATGACATGATGGCTAACAGATGCAATAGCTCTTTGTGATAGAAGATTCTGGAATGCCTCAGAAGATATTGACTAGTAATGAGATCCTGAAACAACAGAAAGAACGGTTACGGGGAAACAACTTTGTGGGAAAAAGAAATGGATGACAAGTCCTTTTCACAAGACCTGAAGAACCCAATGATCAGTAGTGACTTATTGTGTGAACAAAACTGGTGAAAGAGACTCCCACCAGACTGGAACTAACAGGATAGAGATTACAAACAATAGAACCCTTACTGAAAGGGACAGAAGTTTGCAAGATTATAATACACAAACAAGCAACCAAGAATGAAAGGGTCAAACATGCCTCACACATTCTACAATTTCAAGAAAACATGCATGAATAAAGCACAACAAAAACATCTTGACTATAACACTGCCAAATAAGTGATAGTTTGGGAGAATTAAACAGAAGGAAATATGTGTCAGTAAGTTGTGTTACTTTCCTATTGGTGGCAGGTTGTCGCATGAGGATTTGCACCTTAGATGTAGTGAAAACAATAATTGTGGTGTAGCGAGAGTGTAAGGCTTATGGCATGTGAAACAATTTTGGCATATGGTGGGCTGCAATGAACAAGAATAGCTATATATGTGAGAATAGGTAATGTCTAATATCATAAATAACCAACTAATCAAAATTAGAATTTCAAATTATCTAAACAAACCAAAATATTGTCATTATGATTTCTCTTTACTCTTTCATTTGGTCAATTAATTTTATATCAATTATTAACACACAGGAACTAATAACAGTCTTACAGTTGGTAATTCTGTTATTTACATGAACAGGAGTCCTGTTTAAATAAGAATAGCTCTAGCTAGGTAAGAAGCACTTAGTATAAAACATGAAATTCTCACTGTTGTCATGTGCCACTTAAACACTGCCTTGTACAATAAGATCTATGTTGTTTGATTTATTTCTCAGCAAGAGCCTTTCTACCATTTTTTCCAGTTTATACTGTAGAATTTATTAAGCATTTTAATGTTGTTGTTTTTCTAAACTTCAACTGGTATCAATAATTTTTGCTTTAAACTAATTATATTTATTTTCACACTCATGGTGGAATTAGATTCAAGATTATGAAAAGTTTGCATTTAAAGATTTTTTTGCTATTACTGGGACTTCAATATTTAATGATACTTTGATTTTCACTACATGAATCATTTTAATCTCTATAAAGAGGTTAGAATGATCACAAGTTTTCTGTACTGTTTTTGTTTCTCTGAGGTTGGAATGAATTATACATCTAACAACATGTAGAGGGAATATTTTATGGCAAAAAAAAATTAAATTTAAGGAAAGTTATTTTTAATGAAGTACTTTATTCAGCTTTGGTTGTCTTAAGAAAATTTGTTGGAAGAAGCTGGGAGAATGGTATTAATTGTATTTTAAATTTGTTACAGGTTTCGTACTAAGTTGCACATATGATACATTTTCATTTACAAAAGTCTAGGATTAAAAAGTAACTTAATCCTAAATTGTAGTACATTAACATGTGTACTGTGTATATATATATTTTTTAAAAAAAGAGAGAGAGAAAGAGCTGAAAATAAGATTAGTCTTATGTGAAAATAACTGATTAGTTGAATGTAACTGAGTAACAATTGTGATGATTTATCAATTAGCAATCCACTAACTGGCCAGCTTTAATCTCAATATGTAATACATCTGAATTTCTTACATGGTAAAAAAATATGTTGCACAAATAGAAATTATCAACAAAACCCAAGCTATATATAAGCCACAGAATACCAGATACAAATGCTTACTTTGGTAATATGAAAAGTATCTTCAGTCGATTTAAGAAAGTTTAATTCCCAACATACAGGTTTCAACTTTGAACCCATGTTAAAACTAAAGTAATTTAGTCCATCAAACTGGTCTTGTATGCACAACAAAATCAGTGATATTTTATAATACCCTCTTGTAAACATTTACTGTGGCACATTTTTTATTCTAAAGCACATTGTTTGACACATATATGAGAAACACAAATATTCACCTATCATTATTGGAGTTTTTTGTCTCAGCCACCGAAACATGGATGGTCCAAAGTAGAGCAGAAAGCCCAATACAATAGTAACAACAAGGAAAGCACGTCTTGACCTAGAGAACACAATAACCACATCAACAATTTTATATGTAGCTAATAACACGTTCCTAATTTCTAAAGATTTTGGGATAAATATTACAAAATAAATATTCTTATATGCTTATACATGCAATATACATATCAAAGGCTAAATAATAGCCATATTGTTTGACTTGGGAAGAAAAGGATCTCTAAATGCAATAATTAAACTACAACAGCAATTACTATGTTGTTTGACTTTGGATAAGGAGGGTCTAATAATATCATAAAACTGCAACTGTGACTACTAGCCATACTGTTTGACTTTGGATAAGGAGGGTCTAATAATATCATAAAACTACAACTGTGATTACTAGCCATACTGTTTGACTTTGATAAGGAGGGTCTAATAATATAAAACTACAACTGTGATTACTAGCCATACTGTTTGACTTTGGAGAGGAGGGTCTAATAATATCATAAAACTACAACTGTGATTACTAGCCATACTGTTTGACTTTGGATAAGGAGGATCTAATAATATCATACAACTACAACTGTGATTACTAGCCATACTGTTTGACTTTGGAGAGGAGGGTCTAATAATATCATAAAACTACAGCTGTGACTACAAGCCATACTGTTTGACTTTGGATAAGGAGGGTCTAATAATATCACAAAACTACAACTGTAATTACTAGCCATACTGTTTGACTTTGGATAAGGAGGGTCTAAGAATATCATAAAACTACAGCTGTGACTACAAGCCATACTGTTTGACTTTGGATAAGGAGGGTCTAATAATATCACAAAACTACAACTGTGATTACTAGCCATACTGTTTGACTTTGGATAAGGAGAGTCTAAGAATATAATAAAACTACAACTGTGACAATTACTATGTTGTTTGACTTTGGATAAGGAGGGTCTAAGAATATCATAAAACTACAGCTGTGATTACTAGCCATACTGTTTGACTTTGGAGGAGGGAGGTTTTGAAATACAATGATAAGTCTACAACTGTAACTACCAGCCATACTGTTTGACTTTGGATAAGGAGGATCTAAGAATATCATAAAACTACAACTGTGACAACTAGCCACACTGTTTGACTTTGGAGGAGGGAGGTTTTGAAATACAATGGTAAATCTACAACTGTAACTATCAGCTATGTTGCTTGACTTTGGATAAGAAGGGTTCCAGAATGTAAAACATTAATCTTACTAAAGGTAGACAATTTCTTAATTTAATTCTAAACAAAAGCAACATAAAATTCAAAAGACCATAAACAAAAAGGGAATCTGTACTTTTGTAAAACATTAAAACTCAAACCTTGGTAAATTGAATGAATTAGTTTACTAAAAGATTGAAACATTAAATGTCAGAATAATAACTGAAAGAACTGATGTTTCTTACTCAGTATTGATAAATATACATTTTCTATCTCATTATTAATATCGTGTTAGTAGGTAACTCATACTAATTACAGCTGAGATCCAGTAACAAAATTATTTCAGTACACTTGTACTCAAAATAACAATTACAGTAAATGTTCCTATAAAATGACAAAATATACTTAAAAGTTTAAGCCTTTACTTAAACTTTAGTTATACAGTTTTAGAGCAACAGTTGATCTACTGGTAAATTTATAATAGTTTTTAGGGTATTTTACCGTCTTTAAAATATCCATTTGCAAGTAACACTCAACCAACTGTAAAATTCACATTTTATACACATGTAAAGTTTGTAACAACTTACAAAACACAGTAAGTGAATCAATAAAATAATGTTAAAAAAATTACTATTTTAAAAACAAAAAAATGAAAGATCTATATTTTACAGTTTGTTTAAAACCAACAGTAATAAATAAACACAATAGAAGTAATATTTTCTATTTCATTGACAACTTTGTAGAAGCTTTTAAATTTCTAGCAACCCTACGATATAAAAACTAAACTGATATCTTGTTACCTTAGTTTATAAACCTGTTCCATGCTTATAACTGCAGAATATCAACTATTTTATTCATAAGAAAAATAGTAGTATAAGATTATAATGCAGAATAAACACAGTAGAATACAATTATTATATAATGCACAATATGAATAGTAGAATACAATTATTATATAATGCACAATATGAATAGCAAAATACAATTATAATGCATAGATAAGAATGATAGAATATGTTAATTGTAAAAATATGATGTTAAGAAAACTTGAGATTATTCTTATGAATAAGTAGAAAAATTAAGCTATTGGGTTGAGGAATAATACGTGAGCGTTTTTTCAAGTTAACAAAATATATTCATAAATGAAATGCTTTCGCAAAGATATTTCATGTCATTTGGTAGATAATTTTTTGCTCTAATAGATGGTGTGTTTGATTTTCATATGTCTTTAATTTTTGCTTTCATTTTCAGCTCATTAAATGGAATGTCAAGTGGACAAAATCGAGCATTTTCGACAACATCTGCTTTTCGCATTTAATTTCTTGCAATTTCGTTTAAAACAATGCATACTATATACCTAGGTATTACATGAAATAAAGTATCATAATAAATGTTTTGGGTGTAATGTGTTCATGCATTGAAGTATTGTATAGTCTTGCATGTAATGCTTGAATGAAATTATTTAAAAATGCTCACTAATTATTCCTCAACCTAATATAAACAATATAATGTATAAAGTGAATCCATGATTGGAATTGTTAAGTGACAAAATACAAGTAGTTTACATCACTGGTGGAATCAACACAGATTCCAATATCAGAAGTCTCAGTTTTTTGTGATAAAAACATACTTACGACATATAGCCATCTAGGACCCTTTTTAACTTTCTACTTAGTTCCTGCATTTCCATTATTTGGGAAACCTAAAAATATCAATAGCAAATATCTCAACTAGCTAATTTAAAAAAAACAACATCACACAAATACCTTTTACAACAACAACACTGCTGGAAAGTCAGTAACAGCATAAATACAGATTTCTAATTTGTGTCTTTTTATAAAATTCAATTACTTTATGCTACAAAAATTATTATATATTGGAAAATATGATTTGAAACTTGTTTGCCAGTTTTCAACTGTTTTAGATATTCCAACAGTTTTAACAAAATTACAGAAGCAGGTAACAAATAAATCCTTTTTAAAATCTAACTTCAATTTACATTTTTATTCAAGACGTGTTGAAGTGACAAAACAGGAAATAAGGTTAAAAAACTTATCAAATAAAACTGAAATGAAGAACAGTAATACATAGTATCACAATTTCTTTTTGAGATACTGAAAACAATCCACACATTCAAGATCTCTGATCAATTTTAATGTTTAAGTTACAAAATGTAGGATATCCTACATAGTCTCAATCAGCCAATTAGCAGCTAATTATAAAATCATGTTGCACACTAAATTGTTCAGATCAATTTCAAGCACTTCTAAACAAGAGAATCTTTTTCAAGCACTGTTTAAAAACTATGATTTACATCAAAATCAACTGGATTCCACTGAAATTTTATAAAATTCCTATTTATTTATTCAACATATTAATGCAGACTAAGAAAAGAGAGACTTTACTTATTGCACTCAACTCTGCAACATGCATTAAAGTCTGATATACTGACATATTCTGCTATTATAATATTTTCAAGTAATTTAAAAAAAAAGACCCTTTTCAAGCACTTAAAACTTCTTTTCTCAATTTCAAGGATATGTATTCACCTTGAAAAATATCATGACACTTCTAATTTATATGCAGATCTGCCCAGTATGTATTTTCTTGTATACACAGAGATTCACCACTTTTCATACTGTCTTAGCAGAAAAGCTTGTATAAAGAAAAAATATTAATGCTTGCAGGTTCCCATTATATGGAAAACTCTATTAGTTTTAAAATATAAAGCATTACTACTACAAGTTTCAATCTGGTTTACATTTCCCAAACTATGTGATATTTATTCGAACAAAAATTCAACCCCAACACATTTGAGCTATGATATCGTATTCTTCTATGTCTTAATCAACATAATTACTTTTATTTACTCATCCTAATAGAATTATATATTTTTAATAATTTGACTGTTATATATAATTAAGGTTATTTGTTATTAATTGTAATTATTATTGTAGAATTTTAGTATATTTTCTGTTTAATGTTATTACATAATTTGATCCAGTTTAACTTGTAATGAAACATCATTACACTAATAATTTAACAATTTCTATCTAAGCAATGTAATTTTACATATACGCTGACGATTTTAACATGTTCAGAGGTAAATAAGTAATTTGTTTGGAATGCCACAGTGATGGAAACTTAACAACTGGGTAAAATTTCTTTTCTAAGAATGAACTTTCTAAAAGTGGTGTCACTAGGAAACTAAAAATAACGTCTCATTAAATACTTCAAATGTAATTTGCGAAAACACCCAAAAATAGACAGATACAGTCAATGTCAACTGTCGGTATCACTGATGGTATAACTTCAAAATCTACTTAATTTCACTTTTAAGTATTATTATTATTATTACACAATGAACACTCACAAGTCACTCCTACTCACACAGGGAACAGTTTACATACAAATATTTTAAAACGTATTCCTAAAAGTACTTTGAACAAAAGTACTTTATATTACTTAAATTTAATTACTTGTTGATAACAAAACAAATTCTCCGAAATATTATACACGAAAAACAGCGAAAGCACAGTTTTCACGAGGTTCATATTTCTTCCCTTTCCAACTCATACGCAAAAAACCAGCGCCATCTACTAGTTCATTTTCAGTACGCACAACTATCGTCCTCACCTGAAATGATGAAAGTAATTGAGCTGAAATCGCCTTAGCCACCTAACGGTAATTCAATGTTAGTCAAACAACTGTTTTCCATCAACACATTTATTTATTTATTTTGTTTTTCAGCTATATTTCATATAACTTCCACCGCTAAGTATTTCTTACGATTGAATTACTCAAAATTATTCAAGACTGCTATCTCTAAGATAATGTCAAAAGTGTTTGTCTGCCATGTCTATAAATCAATGTTTTTTTATTGGAAACAGCTTTAATGACTTTTTAAGCTCCACATTTAAACTAAAATTGTAATTAATTAAAAGAAAAGACTCATATAATACTTTAAAACCTATTTAAATTTAACTTACGCCAGAAGCTACTGATTAAATTAAATCAAGTTTTTTTCAGTTAATGCAAACACAAAATCATATCAATAAATTTAATACAAAACTAACATAAATTAATAATCCACAAACACGATATATAGAAAATGAATTAACATTTATAACTTATAAAATTAATTAAATAATTATGTTGTTTTTTCTTAGTTTCTTATTTTCTTAAGATATCTTGATTTTTTGTATATCATCTCATTTACGCGTCATAAAGACCATCATCTTTTGTAAACTATAAAAATTAAATGTTAAGGTTTTATGAGTTTATTTTTTACATTTTATTATTCATACAGTTTTGTTTTCAATGATACCGAATGTAACTTACGTTCGTTTATAAAGATGGCGTGTGGACAGAGAGCTTTCGCTCAAAGATTGAGCAAGTAAGTCTTCTTGATGTAATTCATAGATTTCATTTGGTTTTCCTGAACAGAAGACTAGATACATTTATATTGAATATATGTGTGCTTTTTCGCAAATGTAAGAGCATTTTCTCCTGTCATAATACTAATATTGTTATTAAAATCTCAAATTGCAGTTGACAAACCCTAACTCAAGTCCCGGGTATCAAGCATATCCTATAGCAGTTGAGTTATTCACTGTTCCATGCTTAGAATTTTAACATAATCGTGTAGTAAAATACTGAAATATCAAAAGAGATGTATATTATAAGATATACAAATAATCTTAATACAACTAATTGTAGTAGAACAGGAACCAACGTTTTGAACCTTAAGGCTCATCTTGTAACTTTTTCTTGTTTCTCTGTGTCACTTGTGTATCCTCTACACATTTTAGAAAATACTCGGATGTTGACTACAAAATGTTCATGTTTGAACTCATTCATATTGGAAGGGATCACATGTTTCTGACAATTCTGTTTAATCTGTTTGTGCATCTCTCAGATTGTGCCTTAAACATCATTATAATAAAGTTTTTTAACTGAAGTGGATATGTGGTTATGATGATATTTAGGCTTGAAATGTATACTTATAAAAATTTTGAAACACTGTTTTTAACAGAAAACATTTATTTTTAACCTTTAAATGGTGGACATTATCAATTGATGTTTAAGGGTTAAAGTGATGATATGGCCAAATGGTCAAAAAACTCAGAAGTAATTGTTCTGTTTCAACTCTTCATCCTACCATTGTTTACATGGACATCATAGTAGGCCTAAGCCTTAAAACAAGGATCCCAGGAATTTTGTCAATATTATGTTAATGCTATATGTGATGATAGGAAAACTCAGCATTGTGTCAAAGGAGTATCTAGTACAATGTAAGTGCTGAAGAAAAATATTTGTTTGAAAAGATAGAGAAGATTGTAATCTGTTGTAACAATTGTTTATAGGATGTTTTTAATACTACTATAAAATTATGGAATGCAGCATTATTTTATGGAAAGCACTTGTAGTTTCTTAATGTCAGCTTGGTACTTCACATGCAAAATGTTTCCCAAATGTTGATTGAAGTCAGATCTTTGTATAGTTTATCAATATTGTATTGTTTTTGTAAAGCTGATTTTGTATTGAAGGTTGTATGTCTGTTTATCACACTTTGAGTTGTAAATATCTGTATTTGTGTGTTTCTGTGTGCATCCTGTTTGTAAGAATAACTGTTTTCACATGTTGATGGTATTATATGTACGTGTAACATTTTAAAATGTAACTATATAAAGGGTTATAGAAATAACCTTTCTATTATTACTGAGCTTTAATAGCTCATAGTTTGTATACATATTAATTTTGGATAATATCAAAATTAATTTGTATCTAAATTTTATTAATAAATTACCAATACAGAATTCTTTTCATAAGTGTTCAGTGTGGCTTTTAACAGCTGTAAAGGTGTTGATACAGTTTTATACACAGTGTTTAATATGCAGATTTAGTTATCACCATATTTGTATTGTTTTTCATATTTGTAATATTTTATAGCAGCATATAACTAATTAATCTATATTATTAGTCAATTAATTAAAGCTTCTGACTAGTACAGTGGTATGTCTATGGATTTACAATGCTAAAATCAGGGGTTTGATTCACTTCGGTGACTTTGCTATAAGAAAACATAATTAATTAAAATATACATATTACACTAATTTTGATATTATCATAAGCCTCATAATTGAATTGGTATGTATACAAAGTTTCAGTAATTTTCATTTAGTAATGATGGCTTAAAGTTTAAAACCGGAAGCTACTTCTGAAACATTGTGTTTATGTATGTGTGTACATATTGTTTTTGTTCCATTTTGAAAATAAGAGATAGTAGTTTTTCAAGTACTCTTCTACTAGACTTGACATTCATCACCATGAAGAGAAAACAAAGTATGGGTTATACGTTTGTTAAAAAATTATATAAACACAATTAGATTTTTCTCTATCATCTTGTCATTCTGTATTTCCTGTTGTTTTTTTGACTGAAACGTATGATTATGTGGTAGCACTTGTGTCAGAGAGAATTCTGCTGAAAACATTATTTATTAGTTTTTGTATAAATAAATCAATTGAATTTTATTTGGAAAATAGACAATCTAATGCAGATGTTCGAAGACAGATTGCAGCAGCTTCAAGTGGCCGAGACATACCTCGTGGAGGAGGATCCAGTGTGCGTAATAGTGTATGTACTTTAAAAACCTTTTAGTAGTTTTTGCTTGGACAAAATGTCTTAAATAAGCTGACTAGTGTCCTATGTTTAGTACACAAATGTTGGTTTGTTCTTGACTCTTTAACTATGTCAATCATATTACTTCAAAGTAATGTTTCTAAAAAGAAACAATTGATTTTCGAGTATAAAGATTTTTGATTTAAGTATATGTTAGCAGAACCTAGACATAGTTTAATTCCAACTAATTTTCTCATTATTTGAATTTGAAAATTAGAGGATTGTGTGATATAATTCTAGCTTAACCCTAAAATCTCTCTAGGTTCAGCAGAACATAAATTTCATATTTATGACATGTTGAAGATATTAGGTGCAGGTCCTGTTGGTTTTTGTTTTAATCAAACATACTGTTCAAGTATCCTGTTTCTTTATGTATTTTGAAGACAGTATACGTTTTTGTTAAAAGTATCCATGTAAAGTTACTATATATTTTGTGACAAATTTTGTTCTAACACATGAAGTAATGAGGGAAGTTTTTATACATGTAAATGAAATTCAAAACCTATTATTTCACTAGATATTTTTGAATATATTTAAGGTGCCATTGTGTGATGTGGTGGATCCAGTAGATTTTGAAGATTTTCTTCAACAACACCAAGAACAAATTGACCATGACCCAATTCATCATCTGTTGGAATTCCCTGCAGATGATATTGAAGTTGGAATTATTCCTCGTAAATGTCGCACAGTTAGGCCGATCATACCAGAAGAAAATGAGTAAGCCGGATTTCTTTTTGAAATTGTTACTGATGTGCAACAGGTTAAACAGAAAAGTGAAAGCAACATAAGTAGCATTAAGAAGAGAACTTTAACTTAACCAACAGAATAACTTAACTAACAGAATAACTACAGCTACTTGAGATGGTGTTTTTTCTTTCTTTCTTTTTTTTTGAGCGAAGTTTATTTGAAATTCACCAACATTTTTAATACAATTTAAATTTGTAATAGTTTAACTTCATTGTAGACACTTTTATTAATTGAAGTCAGCAATTCTCTGACCTTTTATTTTTTTATTTATTGGCTAGGAGTGAACTTGATCCATATATCAGTGACTGTATTCAGAGCTATACTTCAGACTGGGTATTTGTCAATAGGAGGTAAGAAAAAATTCACAATTATCTTTCTGCTATTGAAGGTGATAATGTTTTCTTTTTGAAATACTCATTATGGACTGGAGAACCTTAAACACTTTACAAACAAATGTCCTTCAGCGCCAGGTGAGACTCCCCCCCCACCACCACCACCACCATTTCAGATTATACCTTTACAAAGATCTGTAGCTTCTAGCAAAACAGCTGTCATGTGGAGTTAAATGTTGCTTGAGTAGAGAGATCCATTTGAGTAGTTTTTACAAGCTTTCCAGGATACCAAAATAACATCTACCTTAAACTTGAACATACACATAACTCTTCAAATTATCCTACACAATTTATTTATAACTTACACACAGCTTTTATGCATAGCCTAATAAAAAGAAGTAAACATGTTTATAAATTATGACATCAACAAGTATCATACAACACAATTAATTTGAGATTTTCATAGATTGAACTGCCTTTTTTTTTTTTTTATCATGATCATATTGTTTAGTTTGTGATGGTTTTGTTGCAGGTTCATAACATTGACAAGAAAATGTTGTATAAAACTGTAAAGAGATAGGAAAATGCTACCAGTACTGGTTTTAAAAGTAAGGAAAAATAGGACAATATTACCAGAATTGAATTAAAGTCCAGACAAAGAGTGTTTTGAGTTGATTATTATTTTTTAATCTTTAAAACAGTGTTTCATCTATGTGTATAGTCATCATCTCCTAAACTATCCAGTTTTTAGGATTAAGGGTTAACTGCAAATGGACTTTAAGATTTTAAAGCTCTTATATATAATTTGGCCTGAGGCTGTTTACTTGGTATTTTGTTCAGATGTGTTTACTGCAAGACAGTGTACTTGATGATGGCCAGATAAGTGGTCAAAATGTTGTTATCACGTTAAAAAAAAATAATCCACTCAAAAAGACATGTCTATGGATTTCTATTTAAAGTATACCAGATCAATTTTACATGTATAGCAGAAATATAAGACAACTCCACCAAAATTTCTTCAAAATACGGAGCAGAAAGGTAAGACGGTGTTAGCAGAATCAGTTTTAAATACAGAGCAGAAAGGTAGGACAGTGCTACCAAAATCAGTTCTGAATACAGAGGAGAAAGGTAAGTTAACTCTACCAAAATTGGTTCTGTGCTGAAGAACTAAAAATTCTTAATCAGTGAAACAACAATGATAATGTGAAGAGAAAGTTGTAATGGTGATGTGTTATCACTCTTGTATAAGAACAAAATCAAGGAAAATTTTTAATTGTTGGTAAGAATTTTAATATAGTTAAAAACGTCAGTCCTGGATATCAAATAAATATTTCACTGAGTATATTTTTATTATTGTTTTTTAAATATTTTATACTGCATGTATAATGTACAATAAAAGTTAAATAAGTTGGGTAGAGAGTGTTTTCAGTGCTTTAATGTTTTCTTTAATCTGTCACGAGGTATCAGCAGTACAGCACCAGCTGTGGTCTGCATGATGGAGCACTGGAGCAAGCCACAGTGGTCCGAGCTACGCCAAAACAAGAGTTTGAGGTGGATCTGGAAGATGAAATCTTCCTTGAGAAAGATTCTGATAAAGCAAGTACAGGTGTATCTCAGCCTTTCTCAAACCAACCATCTCTTCCCTTACCTTCACAACCTCCTCTAGCTGATGAAGAAGATATTTCTGTGAGTTAGTTTTGCTAACTGGCTTGTACCAAACATGTCTTCTGTGAATCAGTTGTTTTTTCCTTATTGGTGGGTGGTGTAATACTATTTCAATGTTCCAATATACTAATTTCATTATATTTGTGTATTTTTTTTCATCAGACTTACTCAGACTGGCTCACTTCACTAAACATGGAATTATACAAGCTTTGAGACTTATCCTGAAGTCTATAAGTGCTATATATATAAAGAAAATATCAACATTATACAAGTTAGCTGTAATGTAATCTAATCATACATTTTTTTAATATCTGATAGTGAACTTACTAATGCCTAGTATCTGTCATTTTTGGAGGTATTCACTTGTTGGTTTTTATAGAATAACTCCTCATAACTGGAAAGATAGAGACATAAATGTAGCCAACTACTAGAACTTTAGTTACTAAGGTATCTGATAAATAACATAAAAATATGCTTGCAAAATTTGAAGTTTTAAAGTGTAATTAAATATAATAAACATCTTGTTTGCAGCATTTTATTAGTTTTTTTTTGTATAATTTGTTTTAAAATTGTTTGAAATTAAAAATACTGTTAAAACAGTTTTCCTGAATTATGAGGCTTTTCCTACATCAACAGTAAGCATCTGTACATTCATGGATGCTTTTGTTTGCTTATCTTCTGTTTATACGTTTACTAAACTTCAAAAATGAAATTCCAAATAACTAATTACTGTTAGTGTTGTAGATCCACGAGTTTCATTTATTTTTTACGTTGAATAACTCATTGTGAGCATGTTTTATGGAAGAACAGATGTAGTTTGATTTGTACATAAATTATTATTGCATCGAGCTTATTGTATTTTTAGGACTCGTCACTGCCACCATCGAATCGACAATCTGTTAACCTTGGTGATACTCCTCGGGCTAGCTGGGCTAGTAGTGTGTTTGATCTACACAACTCCCAGTGTGATTCACTTATTGCTTCACTTCTAGATCGGACTCCAGCAGATGAACTAGATAGGCTGAATGAGCTTAAAAGACGTGAAAACAGACAAGATGGACTCTTTGCTCTCTATCGAATTCAGAATGAGGTCATTAACTCTATCATTATCTTTTAGATATTGAGTGCACAACTGTGTATCAAATCTCAAACACTCAGTAAAAATAATATTTGTTACTTCATTTTGACAATGTTTAATTCAGAAATATTGTAGTATTTTATCATTTTTAAAACTTACTTTGTTTAATCTACAAAGAACTGTAAAATAAATGTTGAAACATTCCTTTCTGTACAACCCTTTTTTGTAAACAAATGTTTCTGTAAAATAGAGGTCTTACAACAAAATTTTGGTAATTTTACTATATAAAAATGTTGTAAAAAGTAAATCAAAACTGTATGAATATTTAAGCCAAATCTTGAAACTGTTTACTGAAGTTTATTCTTACCTTCATGTAATTTGGTTAAACATTTTGACTGTGAGAAGGAATGAATTGTGGGATATCAATGACATCTCCAAGGAAAGGGTTTAAATAAAGGTGAATTCAGTATGATAGTCTCAAACTTCAGGCATGCTGATTTATATACTTATTAATATTCAATGAAATAATATGAACTTTATATCCTCATTTACTCTGTTATAATCCTCAACATTGTTTGGAGGAGAACTCAACTGAGACCCCTTAAGTTTCTGTTTCTGATGTTTTTGTATCCTCATCAACTGTACATTAAACAGACAGTGGCACTTAAATTTTTATTTATGTATATGTACAATTAATAAAGCTGTTTCTTCTTACAGGAAGATGTGATTGAAAGAAGACTACCTGCTGAGACACCCAAACAGCACTTGGGACACAGAATATTAGTCAAGTGCTTGCAACTAAAGTAAGTATTAGAAATTTCACCAGATATCTCTATTTGTACTATTAGAATGTGTTTATTTAAGTCAGGGCTAGTTTTAGTTATTTTGCCTTCCTAGAATGATTTTAAATTATATTCTCTCCAAAGAGTGTGCACACCCTTATCATTGGTAAATACATATATATTTGAGCATTATGCAAACAAAATACCAAAATGCTGTTCTGTTGAATGTCTGTGCTGCTATTGCTAATGAACTGCTATGTTTGTATGTAATACTGATATGAATAAAATGTCATGGTTACACTTTACCAACTTAATCCAACTCGCACTAACAGTTTGATAATATACGTAGCATCTTATGCACTTTCTATATCTGTCTCATTCTGACCTGAAGAGCTCTGGTATTAGAAGAATGGCATTGTCACCACTGGATATGACAGTTAATCTGTGGTTGACGTATTATTATACATTTTGCTTTTACTTGAAATTATTTTTAACTATCTAGTCACTGAGTCAGTCACATTAATTAGGGCGTGGCATGGCCAGGTGGTTAAGGCACTCAACTTGTAAACCAAGGGTCACAGGTTCAAATCCCCTTCACACCAAACATGCTCACCTTTTCAGCTGTGGGGGCATTATAATGTGATGGTTAATCCCACTATTCATTGGTATAAGAGTAGCCCAAGAGTTGGGAGTGGCTGGTGATCACTAGCTGCCTTTCCTCTAGTCTTACACTGCTAAATTAGGAACGGCTAATACAGATAGCCCTCGTGTAACTTTGCATGAAATTCAAAGAACAAACACATTAACCAGTCCTGGACCTGAGAAGCTGTACATTCTCATGTTGTACTGTAACTCTAGTTTCTTCAAGACATTTGGCCAACATTAAAAGACTGTTGTATAATCAGATATTTTACTAAAATATTTCTGTGGAAGATTTGTCTGAATTTACAGAGCCTTTACTAGGATATCCAGGGTGAAAAGTGATTTTCATGTTAAAAGTGAAAATACTTGTCATTCTACAGTTTTCATATTTCATAAAATTTTAACTGAAAAAAAAACACACTCAATATTTCTTTAGTACATTCTGAGAAAATATTGAATGTTTTTTGTTTTCAGAAAATTTTTTATTTTATCTCTCTTTTCTTTAAAACTAACAATGTACTTGATTCTTGCATCAGTATAAATATCATCAATGTACAGTTGAAAACCATAAAATAACACAAGTAATGTCATTCTGACTAGAGTAATGATCAAATTGTTCAAAATTATGTGTCTTAACAGTTTCAACTTTTCACGTTTATTTTTCTCTTATGGTTTTGTCGGAGATTTGTTATCCTTTGGGGCAGTAATACTTGTGTCCAAACAAAGCAATAAATCACAACCGTTTCTGGTGTACGTTATAAACACCATGTGACCATATGGTGAAACATAATGTACATGTTGCTTAGTCTCAAGCTTGGGGAATTTTAGACTTTTTATTCAACTAAAGTTTTGTTAGGCTAAGCTGAAAAGTTTATAATTCTTGTATTTTAATTGTTTTTTGTCAAAAGTGTATAACAAGAAACAAAAAATGTACAAAATAATAAGAATATATATTAATCTCTGTGCTATCAAACTGGTTTGCACTTGAGCAAACCTGAAGCCATTCTTCCTTAAGGCTTATCGAGTTTCTCAAACTTGGGTACCCAAAAATAATCCATTTAGCTTTCAAATTTGCTTTTTAGAATACAAGAAATATATCAGTTACCAAACTGGTATGTCCCAAAACTATTATAATTTATCCAAATATTCTAAGTAAGCTATAAACAAGTTAACTTTCAGTAGTCATGCAAAGCAGCAGTACCATGATCTCATGAAAAGAAATATCTTTCAAGTGCATTTTCTCCCTGCTAAGACCAAAAGAACAATTGTATGTTTCATGTAGAAGAGAATCTGCTTTTTCTATTGGTTATAAACAAAGTCAGAATAAATAGTTTGTGGTTGGTTTGATATTTCAGCAAATCAAGAAGGTAGATAGTTTGAATTTTATGTTTTTAATTTGTAATTATGTGTACATCGTGTTTCTGATTGGTTGGAAATTGTAGTAGCCTGCCTGTGTTTGATGTTAGAAAATTTGGAAATAAAGAGATTAGAACTCAAATGTATCGTGTGACACTGAAAAATGAAGAATGAGAAATTTTTACACATTTCTTTTAGAAATTAGTAAGTTAAAAGTTAGATAATATGAAAACTAGAATTATAAACTGTTTTTTTTGTACCAAGTTTATTGACAAACATTTAAAATAATATTTGATTAATTTTTTAAAAACTGTTAAAGAAGAGACTGTTACATACTGCTCTTTGTTACATTTAAAGGTATGAGTTGTCCTTAACTAAGCATTATGGAGATAGGTGAGTTAGTGTAATAACTCTTTTTTTTTTTATGCCTCGTCGAGTATTGCACTACTTTATTATGCTAGTTTTTCCAAAGTTGTTTATCATCCTTAGACATGATGAGCTTGACTCAGGAGTATCTATTCCTGCATTTTAAAACGTGACATGCAAGATATGTTTCATAACAGCTTAGCTTCAAGTTGCATTTATTAAAAAATTTTGCTCTGACTATGGTTAGAATTTTTTGTGCCCTTTCATGTAGCCACTAATATCAAGAGGTTCAGCTGTGTGCTAACACTGCATCAGAACTTTGTAGTTGTGATAATGTGATTAGAAGGAGTGTTATTTCTCAAATATAATTGGTGAATTGTTTTGAAAATGGCCACAAGCATGTGATGTCTTGGTGCCACAGTTCAAGTTTAACTTGTGTTGTTTGGGTGCACCACTAATTTGTATGTAATAAGTAGTTGTTGCCTGGGTGTGCTGCTAATTTGTACATAGTATGTAATTAAGAATATTGTACATTCTGTTATTTACTGTAGCATCTTGATACCATGGTACACATATAACTTGTGCTGCCTGGGTGAACCAATAATTAGTATGTGGTATTTGATAAGGAAGGTTTTACATTCTGTTATTTACTGTAGCATCTTGATACCATGGTACACATATAACTTGTGCTGCCTGGGTGAACCAACATTTAGTATGTGGTATTTGATTAGGAAGGTTTTACATTCTGTTATTAACTTGTGTGTCCTGGATGGAAATTAAGAAAAGTAAAGATATACCCCTTACAATACTTTTGAGTTAAATATAATTATTTTTAGTAATCCATATTTTGGCCTAGCAAGCACTGTGTTAAAACCGTTCTGTTAAAATATTCAAAATTATTGTGTATGCTTTTTTGTTGTGTTTTTTTTTCTGGCATTTTTCTTCATTACTTAGGACTAACATAAATCTCCTAAGCTGACCAAACCTCATGTAACATTACTAGGATTATGACACAAAGGGTACACATTTCATCAATCACTACATCGTAATCATTATGGGGTGTCTGTTACACTGGTATATTAACTTTATTTGTTACAAAGATAATTTTTAGTTTCAGTCCATATAGGTACCTTGCTCCAAGAATAAATAAATGTGTGTGTGTGTGTGTATGCATACCTATTTATATATGTAAACAAAATATGTTAACATTAAATGTATTCATTAAAAAAAGTGTGTTCCTACACTTAAAAATTTTTATAAACAACTTAGTGCTTATCCATTAACAGTGTCAGAAATATTTCTTCTATGACCAAATGCTGTTTGTTTTCATTGATAAACTGATATTAGCTAAGTTTATAATTTTAATATTGCAGAAAAATGGATGTTTTGTGTGCCTGATAGCTCTTTACAGAAATGAACATTAAACTGTCAGTCTTATTATTAATAAAGGCATTTTTTATCTTTTACCCAGACTAGAACTTGAAATTGAACCTTTGTTTGGGATCATGGCACTATACGATGCAAAAGAAAAGAAAAAGGTAGAACTAAAAATAGTATTAATTAATTAATTACAAAAGTTTAAGGGCTTTGCATATAAATTGATAATTTTATAGTAAATGTGCATCAGTTTTTGATGTCTTATAACTAATAGTTATGCAAGACTTCGAATTTTAATAAAATATCAGAAAAAACTCTCGCTTCCTCAACTCCTTAAACATTAGCAGACCCTGAAAAGTTATTGTCTGCCTGTTATAAAAAAAAAAACTGAAAGTTTTATAAGGTTTAATGGTAATTATTAGGACACCATGAAAATAATTCTGGCAAAACAAGCAAAACATTTTAGGGTTAAAGGTTGAAGTCACTCATCTGTTTCTTTATCATTATTAGTAATTCAAGTTTGTTACTTATATAATTTTATTTGACGTGAGATTTCTACTAATTCACTTACATTTAAAAACAAACTGTAGATGTAATTGAAGGTAATATTCTGCTGTTTCTTTGAATGTAAAATCCTATGTCACGTCTACAAGATTTATTTACCTGACTTTTGGTACATTTTAGGTTTCTGAAAACTTCTGCTTTGACCTCAATCCAGAGCCTTTTAAGAGGATGCTTTCTTCTCATGTTCCATATCAGGACATCTCAACTCTTAGTCGATCCTGTATTTTTAACATCACTTACCCTTCTCCTGACCTGTTCTTAGTTGTTAAGGTATTCTTTAAGTTATATCTTTACCTTACAGTTTTTACTGAGGTAATTTATCACAAAACAATGATGATGATATATATTTAATACAAATATTTATCGTGCTTAAACACAAGTTCTCTTTAAGCTGCGCTATGGTGATAATGTTTTATATTTAATACAAAGATTTAAATAATGCCTAAATGTAATCTATATTTTGGGATCACTTATAGTCTCAACTGTAACTATCTTCACATGTATAGTAAATGAGGTATATCTGTTAATTCTTCATGCACATAAACTGTACACAAATTTTGTTTCAGCTGGAAAAAGTTCTTCAGGGAGACATCAGTGAATGTGCTGAACCATATATGAAAGATGACAAAGTGAGTTATGAACAGAGTGGCTACTTGAAACATAAAAATAATTTAAATGTACAGTGTATGAAAGTGTAATGACTGGACATATCAAATGTAGACATTCTTCTCTAGTTAGAGACAATACAACTGTATTAAGTTAAAGTACTACTGTGAATAGGATAGATAGGCAAAATGAAAAACAAGTTGTCAGAAATAATGTATTAGGACATTATAAATTAATATATTTTTCTATTTATGTTCATATTTATTTACATACTAAAATAAATGTTATAAACAAGCATTGTTTTTGTCCTGTTTTGTTAGCTACTTGTCCCACAAAACACATCCATGTTTTTGTTTGTGGTCATTTCTTACTTTTAATTGGAATAGAGTTACAGTTATTGTTTTATGTTTTCAGGATATGCACTTATTTTAAAATTTATGATACATGAAGTAATAAGTTGTACTTTCTTTTATAGAATCGGGATAAGGTCAAAAGCAATGCTGTGTCTAGCTGTGACAGGCTTGGGAAATACAGAATGCCTTTTGCGTGGACAGCCATTTACCTGATGAGCATTTTCAATGGAGTGAACAGTTTAGACAGAGATTCTGGATCAAATAAAGATGGCAGTAGGTCCAATAGCTTAGGTGAGCATATTCATTCATAGTTTACAGTTTTGATAGAAATATTCATTTTCTACATTATGAAAATACTTTATTCAGTCAAAATGTAAGCATCAGGAGTTCATGAAAAAGAATATATCACTTGATTTTTGCTAAGTTTTGAACCCTTTTTTCAGTTTTTATCTATTCTTTCTCTCTCTTTATTTTTAAAGTACAAAAAACATTTTTTTCTTCTAAGGGTTGCTACTTCTCAATAATTTTCTTTTGTTTTGTGTTGTTAGGTTGTAACCTGATGCATAAGTTAATCCTGTAATTTCTTTTTCTTATCTTAGTTTGTTTATTATACTGTTGTGTCACCTGGTTGTCTTATTGTCCTTCATGGAAAAAACTGTTCATATTGAAACCACGATGCACCATTTAATTAGTAATGCTTTATTAACTTAATCGTCAGGCTGTCACTAAGATGCTATTATTAGATTTAAACATTTCCAACTTCAAAAACTTGCAAGGATGATGGGTTATTTTGTTTAGATCGAAAAGGAAGCAACAACTCCCTGGAAAACTTTCGTAAGAAGTCAGCTGGAGATTCTGGGTCACTAGGTCGCCGAGGTTCTCTTGAAAGAAGGAGTGGGTGTGAGAAGAGAAGAAGCTGGTCACCTGATGACTTTGGCTCAAATTTAGACAATTTCCGAGCAGTGACACTAACCGTGAACAGTTTTTTTAAACAAGTATTTATCAGTCAATTTCTTATTTTTGAGAACAAGAAGATTTCTCTCAAATCATAACAGTTTAAAATATTTTCAATAACAGTTGTAGCAATTATTAAGGCTTTATTTTAAAGACCAGTGACATAAGGTACTTGGTGGATTTCTGGCTAAACACATGAATTTCAAGTTGTTGGGATGAAATCAGAATTAGTCTTTCTTAATAACAGATTAGTGTCTGTGTTTACACTCTGAGGTGAATATTTTACAGAAAATCAGTAGAAGCTAGGAACCCTAAAGTGTTATTTTTGTAAAAAGAATCGTTTTGATTCTTCTGATATCTTTACAAGACTATAAAGGATATGTTTTGTATTGGATATTGAGACCATTTATATTTAATAACAAATTGTTTTCTTCAAGTGTTTCAGATGTTAATGATATGATATAATTTTTCTTTGTCCAAATTTTAATGTTATTCAACAAGAGTAAAATTGGTTTTAGTTTAGCTTTCTTTAAAAGAATAATAAATGAGGCATACGGTAATGTGATAGAAACCTGCCATTTAGTTATGTTTTATAATTTACTGTTCAAAATGTTAAGTTGATGGTGTATTGGCATAATATCAGTTTTCCCACTTTGTTACTAATCTCTAAAATGTACTCATTACTGTCTTAGATATTTGTTATCATTTAAAGACAATAATGCATGTGATTGTTTCATTACTAATGTCTTACATATGTTGGTGTTTAAAGACAGTAATATATGTGATCATATTGTTACTGTCACACATGTTGGTATTTAAAAACAGTAATGTATATGATTGTATCATTTCTGTAGCACATATTCACTATGTAAAAGACAATAATGCACATGTTGTAATAATTTTGTAATACCTTGATGAAATTATTTTTCAACAGGAAAGTGATCGTCTGAGAGACGAAGACCTTTACAAGTTATTGCTAGAATTGAAGCGATCTTCATCGGTTTTAAAAAGACTCAAATGTATTCCAGGTGAGACTAACATTTAGAATTAGTCTTTACTGTCTGAAGTAAATAAAACTGTTTTATAATACACAGTAGGAAATGAACAACCACAGAAAAGTTTGAGATATAATTACCATCATAATGTTTCCTAAAATGCTGGATGAATTTTTTTGTTGAAAGACATTAATGTAAGGGGGAAACTTTTTGTTAACTCTTAACAAAAACTTGTTTTACATCATGTGTAACAATCTTTACTATAATTTAGAATTCTGTATCTTCATAGAACTTGGCATGTTGTTACTAAATGTTACAACACAGTTGGATAAGAAGAATCATATTTTATCAAAAGGTATTTTTACTAAAAATTTATCTGTGAATTTGCAGTCTTTACTAGTCAGTCTGAGAGAAAGTTGCTTTTCATATTAAAAGTAAAAATGCACAGATTAAAATAAATTCCAATACAATATCTTACCTCTTCTCACATAAAGCTTTATCAGTTTATATTGCCCTATACTGGTTCAAATTTTTGCTCACTTCTAATCTGAACACTCCCCCTCACTCTCACATATATTAACTTGAAATATCTTCATATTAACATGCAAATGATTATGCAGTAATCCTCCACATGAGTATGATGCAACCCTTAACATAATTAGCACCCTTCCTAATCTTAAACTGTTAATCACTTCTTGATTGGCAGTCTCATTGAATAGATGTAATTTTGTTTTTGATTTGATTAACTTCTCTTGAAGTTTTTGTTTTCTTAATTTTTCAAATTCAGTTATTATTTACCATTTTCATGGAAAGTTATGATTTATTTATCTTCTCAGTTTTTTTATTGTGAGAATTATGTTCTCACAACTTCAAGTGGTCAAGACTACAGTTGATGTTAGTGCTGTAGCAAATTTACTGACCATGTCCAATGGGTAAGAGTCCTGATTATGAGTTTACAACGTAACAGCTCTAGTATGTCAGAAGTTGGCCAATTTCATCCAACATTCAGAGCTAACTAGTGATTGTCCTTTCATTCCTGCTGTGGATTTGAGTGACCAGTAAATTTTTATATTGTTTAACGTCAGACTTGTCTTCATTCTAATAAGTATAAAACTTTTCAGTGTTTCTTAGTGGAACATTAAAACTGGACATATCATCATGTCCAGAAGTCAGATATTATTTAATGTCAGACTTGTCTTTATCCTATTCAGTATAAAACATTTCAGTTTTTCTTGCAGGAACATTAAAACTGGACATATCACCATGTCCAGAAGAAGTCAGATATTGTTTGACGTCGGACTTAACTCGTCTTCATCCTTACCCAGACGAAAAAGGACGACCAACAAAAGAATTGATGGAGTTTCCTCAAAAGGAAGTTTTTGTGCCCCACTACGTGTATCAAAATCTGATGTTTATTTATCCAAAAGACTTGAATTTTACTAACAGACCAGGATCAGCTCGTAATATAGCTTGTAAGGTTCAGTTCATGGCTGGAGAGGAGGAACACTGTGCTCTGCCAGTAAGTAAATCCTGTTGTTCTAGTGGTTTTGTACAAAAACAGACAAAAGCACTTTGCATGTAGTGATATCTCAGTTCTGTTTTAATTCTCATTAATCTTAACAAGTAATCTAGAGTTCATTAAACACAGATTTGAAAAAAAAAATATTCTATCAAGGCTCACAATAATGGAAGTAGCCATATTTGATTTCTTGAATAAATATTGTAGTGATGGCATGTTTGTCACTTACAGTTATTGAAACTTGATCTTGGAAAGATGGTTTACTGTACTTTAGTTTTACACAATATCAAGTAAAACACATCATAATTATTGTACTGAAAGTGAATTTCAGGGGTTTGAAATAAAGTTTAAAGTAATTAATTAAAGCTTAGCTTTTTTTGAATTTTAAAGTAAGGGATAATTATTATGTTGTTAGACTTAGAAACTTAGAATAAATATATCTGTTAAGGACACCAGACACTTAAAAGATGAAGTAAACATTGTATGGCTTAAACGAGCATTAACATTTGGTGTTAGCACCTAGAATGTAATTGTTTTCTCAGAGTTTCTTAATGTTGAAATACTTTTTCAACATTTCTAGTGGATTTTGTTGTGAAAATTAGACTAATATATATAACAATTAGAAAGTTTAAATGATTCTCAAAAAATTTGTTTTTGTTTATTCATAACAATGTGAAAGATGTGCTTTGCTTTAATTTGCATCATAGAATGAAGTAGTCTTTAATTTTGTCTGTTTTTGTGGCCAGCAGTACATTTGGTTCTTCTTTCCCACAGTCACTGACGTGGCCAGCAGTACGCTTGGTTCTTCTTTCCCACAGTCACTGACGTGGCCAGCAGTACGCTTGGTTCTTCTTTCCCACAGTCACTGACGTGGCCAGCAGTACGCTTGGTTCTTCTTTCCCACAGTCACTGACGTGGCCAGCAATACATTTGGTTCTTCTTTCCCACAGTCACTGACGTGGCCAGCAGTACGCTTGGTTCTTCTTTCCCACAGTCACTGACGTGGCCAGCAATACATTTGGTTCTTCTTTCCCACAGTCACTGACGTGGCCAGCAGTCACTGGTTCTTCTTTCCCACAGTCACTGGCGTGGCCAGCAGTACGCTTGGTTCTTCTTTCCCACAGTCACTGACGTGGCCAGCAGTACGCTTGGTTCTTCTTTCCCACAGTCACTGACGTGGCCAGCAGTACGCTTGGTTCTTCTTTCCCACAGTCACTGACGTGGCCAGCAGTACGCTTGGTTCTTCTTTCCCACAGTCACTGACGTGGCCAGCAATACATTTGGTTCTTCTTTCCCACAGTCACTGACGTGGCCAGCAGTACGCTTGGTTCTTCTTTCCCACAGTCACTGACGTGGCCAGCAATACATTTGGTTCTTCTTTCCCACAGTCACTGACGTGGCCAGCAGTACGCTTGGTTCTTCTTTCCCACAGTCACTGACGTGGCCAGCAGTACGCTTGGTTCTTCTTTCCCACAGTCACTGACGTGGCCAGCAGTACGCGGTTCTTCTTTCCCACAGTCACTGACGTGGCCAGCAGTACGCTTGGTTCTTCTTTCCCACAGTCACTGACGTGGCCAGCAGTACGCTTGGTTCTTCTTTCCCACAGTGACTGACGTGGCCAGCAGTACGCTTGGTTCTTCTTTCCCACAGTCACTGACGTGGCCAGCAGTACGCTTGGTTCTTCTTTCCCACAGTCACTGACGTGGCCAGCAATACATTTGGTTCTTCTTTCCCACAGTCACTGACGTGGCCAGCAGTACGCTTGGTTCTTCTTTCCCACAGTCACTGGCGTGGTGGCCAGCAGCAATACATTTGGTTCTTCTTTCCCACAGTCACTGGCGTGGCCAGCAGTGCAGCGGTTCTTCTTTCCCACAGTCACTGACGTGGCCAGCAGTACGCTTGGTTCTTCTTTCCCACAGTCACTGACGTGGCCAGCAGTACGCTTGGTTCTTCTTTCCCACAGTGACTGACGTGGCCAGCAGCAGCAGCGCTTGGTTCTTCTTTCCCACAGTGACAGTGCGCTTGGTTCTTCTTTCCCACAGTGACTGGCCAGCAGCAGCGTGGCCAGCAGTGCGCTTGGTTCTTCT
This sequence comes from Tachypleus tridentatus, assembly GCF_004210375.1. Classification (NCBI taxonomy): domain Eukaryota; kingdom Metazoa; phylum Arthropoda; class Merostomata; order Xiphosura; family Limulidae; genus Tachypleus; species Tachypleus tridentatus. The sequence goes on along the minus strand of NC_134828.1, from coordinate 26,493,542 downwards.
TTCCCACAGTGACTGGAGCAGTGGCGCTTGGTTCTTCTTTCGCCAGCAGTGGCCAGCAGCAGCTTGGTTCTTCTTTCCCACAGTCACTGACGTGACCAGCAGTACGCTTGGTTCTTCTTTCCCACAGTCACTGACGTGACCAGCAGTACACTTGGTTCTTCTTTCCCACAGTCACTGACGTGGCCAGCAGTGTTTTTTCTTTGTTTCAGTTAATTTTACTTTTGCTTACACTTTTTTACTACAGTTTTTGTTCATTTGTGTTTTAATATTTTACTGAAAAATCAACATCTGAGAAAACTTTATTTTCTTAAACGTGTATCATATTTTTTGCTATTACTATTAATACTACTAATAATACTAACCTCCATTTTTCCTCTGCTTCTATTACAGGTCTTCATTCCTCCGTAATTTTCTTCTGTTTTTTTAGTATTCTAGTTCTTTATTTAAGTATTTAAAAACACTTGGTACTTACTTATTTGAAGAACTTCTGTTTATATTTTTGTTTCTTTATAAAGGTTATCTTTGGAAAGTCCAGCTGCCCTGAGTTCTCACAAGAGGCTTATACAACTGTTACCTACCATAATAAGTGAGTGTTAGCACCGTGTGTATAATATGCAAAAAGTTGAACATGTGAAAATTAAAAATACAGTATGATTTTTGTACATGGACTTTGTTTTTGTGTTGAAAATAGTCTTCACAGAAGCTGTATCTTCACATGCTTGTGAAAAACTACAATAGATTACAAACTAACATTACATTGTATGTATAATGTTTTTAGTTGTCTTTTACCCACAATGGTAAATCTATGTTTATAATAGACTAAAAACATGTATCTTAGGACAGCTGGTATGGGTATAAACACTTTTACCAAAATAAAGCAGAGAACAACATTTCAACCTTCTTAAGTCATCTTCAGGTTAACCTCTGTTAAAATGTTAATACCCATACCAGCCATCCTGAGATACATTTTTACTTCAAGCAGGTTTCTCTTAATCACAAATGACTAACAATATGTAGCATTAATGAAAATAATCTGTTCTTCTAAATTACTCATCACACAAACTCTTTAACCTTATCTCTACAAGTCTTCCTATGGTCATGGGTCAAAAGCCATATCATCTAGTTTGCAGACTCACATTGAAAACTTTATCGAACTACAAAGTATATAGTTTCTTATGAATTAGGAACTCAATTTAATGATACTGACAAGCTAGAATATAAAGTAAGAGTCTCTGATATTTTCTGTTTGTTGATATATCATTTACTGAATTAAACACACTGGCTCCACCCCGCCCACCACTCTTCATTTTCAGAGTTTTGCTTACTACACCAACTTCTGTCTGTGACATATGAGTAACCAATCAGAAGCTCAGAATGTTCTCCTTGTGACTTTCTCAGCATCTTTGAAATATTGTGGCAGCAATCTTTTGATGCTAGATTTCAAGTGTTAAAATAAGATGTTATCAAGCTCAAAATTTTATATATGACCCAAATATAGCTTACTTACTAAGTTTGATAAATTAAAGTGGAATTCTGTGGTGTTAATATAGTAATTTATGATTTCTGGTTCTTTTAAAACATATATATATATCAAAGAAAATTTCACATCCTCCATGTGCAAAATTTAATGAGAGTTAATAACCTATGGCAAGCAGAAAATTAGAACAAAGTTTGTAACTATAAGAGATAATTGTATTTATAATATTTTATTCACCATTCTATGTTTCAAGGAAGATAACTGAAATTCAATAACTTATTTGTAAATTGTAATAGTGTGTATATGTATATAACGTAAGTGAAATGTGACTGTAGTTTACAAAACACTTGTCTATTAAAACACATCCAGCTAACAGGTCATTTTGTAAAGGCCAGTTTTTGAACTCTTGAATACAATAATGAGTACACGTGCACTGCATCGTTGCAACTTCTATAATATTAGCCAGGCAAGACAGAAGGGTCAAAAAATAAAAATGATAAATATGTATTGATTTTTATGATTATGAAGTTTAAACGATTTAGACTAAACATTTGTGTTTTTGTATTGTAATCTGTAGTCATTGTAGAACAAAAAAAGATAATTTATGTTTAATTCCTAATTTCTTAAGGTGGTTACAAGGTCTGTAAAATTAACCCAATCCATACATACAAATCACCACTTATCACCAGTAGACTGGGGCTATTTATTTTTTTAGTTTCACATAAGTTTCCAGATTAACTTTTTTTTTAAGCTTTTAGCAATTTTCTATTATACTTTCCTGTTTTAATAGGTGTCCAAGTTTCTACGATGAGATAAAAGTTAAGCTACCAGCAAAACTATCTGAGCAACATCATCTTCTCTTTACTTTTTATCACATCAGCTGCCAGAAAAAAGTTGAGCAAACACCAATAGAAACTCCAGTTGGTTATACAGTAAGTTAAATTGTGTTTGAAGAAGTATCAGTGTGTATGTGACATTTGTCTGAGTTTTTTTTTTATTATGATCCCTTTGAGAAATGTCAATTTGCTCATAGAAATGTATTTTTAATCCAGTTTTTAATGGGAACAATGAGCAAAAAATATTTGTTTCCTAGATGTTTATAAATAAATTAATTTTGATTATTAGTTAATGACAGTTTTTCCCTCACCATGAAGGAAGATAATATTAACAGAGCAAATGAGGTTATATTACTACAGAACAAACTTGAAAATGTTTTATATGGCTGAATTTGAAACATATTTAAAATAATACACCATATTCAATCAACACCAATATCTGTGTAGATGTTCTGGGCTTTAGTAATACACATTTAACCATTGAAACAAAAAGATGAAACTACACATCTTGATGGACAAGCAACAATGGACTCAGAAACATAACTATCTTTCCAGACAGATAAAGTTTATATAAAGATTATTCATAAACAAGCTAAACTGAATACAGAAACATTTACGAATTAATGAGCTACAGCAAACAAGGGAACAATTACAAACGAACTGTCTATTGTGAGCAAGGTGACACAAACGAACGAGCTACAGTGAACAGGGTAACACTTTCAAATGAACGATCTACAGTGAACAAGGTAACTTACAAACAAGCTATATTGAAAACAGTCAGTTAAGAAATTCATAGTAGATGAAAACACACATGAATGAGCTTTAATAGACACACAAACAAATGTGAGAAAATCTACAAGTAACACAAACATTCATGTGAATGAGCTACATTGACAATATCACACACATACAAATGAAAAAATATGCACACAAAAATACAAACAGATGAAAAGTTGGTGTGAAGAAAAGAACCCATTAAAAGTTACAGAGGACATGGAGAAATGGATAAGAAAGCTAAAGTGGACACAGATAAAAACAGATTTAAAAAACCTGATATTAAAGCATTGTAAGTGGAGGAACTCCACTGAACAATAACATTTTTAAACAGTCTTATTTTTTTTTAAGTATATCTACTTTAATTTCTTTAAGACACCAATGATATATGTTGTTTTTGACAATGATACAATACATAACAAAATGAGTTGTTAGTGATTAATTTAAAAAGTGGTATTTTTTCATTATATTCTCTAGTGTTTAAAATATAAAAAAAATATTAATCCTTTAATAAAAACTTGTAGTGGCTTCCATTGTACAGAGATGGACGGATTCAAACTGGGGAGCACAACTTACCAGTTTTAATGGAGAGCACCCCATCAAGTTACTGTTTTCTTTCAACCTCGGTTTGTAACTGTTTCTGTATATTTGTAAATTTACATTAGTTATTTTGTCATCTTTCTATAACAATTTCAGCATGTGCACAAATGTACAGTTACGACAGAAAGTGTTCGTACCCCTACGTCCTGAGTGGTTTTTTGCTCATAACTTAAAAAGTATCATGAGTAGGCTAATAGAAGTATAATATATTATAAATGTTTATACTAACACATCTACATAAATTTTTATATAAATTAAACGACAAATAAACTGTTTATAAACAAATAACCAAAAATAGGAGGAGCAGAAAGTGTTCGTATATTTCAGAATGTGTGAAAAAACTGATATTCCTGTAAAAATTTTGTTTAGTTTGGCGAATAAACTACATTATACCATTCCAGAACTAGACACTGGGTTCATAATTATTGGAATTTAGCCAGCAAAAAATGTACTTCCAGCAATTTAGCGCCATCTCCGTCATTATCTGCTTGGTCATCATGGTGAACAGGAAACAACTGTGCAGTGATTTAAAAAACTGAATTATTGTAAAATACAAGTTTCATGTGTCTCTTTCCGGTATTGCTACACGATTTAATGTGCCAAAATCTACTGTTCAAAGCATAATTGCCAAGTTTAAGCTTACAAGATCAACTGCTAACCTCCCTCGTTCCGGATGCCCCACCAAAATTTCTCAGAGGAGTTAGTAGGGACCCTCGTTTAACACGTAATGACATACGTGTAAAGGAAACTGGGGTTGAAGTAAGCACCTCTACAGTTACGAACATGTTACGCTCTTCTGGGCTCAAAGCATGCCATCCTCATAGAACTCCATATTTAAAGACTGTTCATTTAGAAACATGATGCTCGAAACTTGCGGCTTGGGCGTCGTTGGATCTTCCAGCATGACAATGACCCTAAGCACACATTGAAATATGTGCAATCCTGGTTGCAGAGGAACCATATAAGTGTTCTGGAGTGGCCATCGCAGTTACTCGATCTCAACCCAATTGAAAACGTTTGGCATGAGTTGAAGACCAGGGTTCATCAGCATCATCCAGAAAATTTGCAAGAATTAGAGGCCTTCTGTAAAGAATAATGGAAGAAAATACCAGTCGCGTAGTGTAAAACGATCATGGAGGACTATGAGGAGAGATTACACCAAGTAATTCATCTGAAAGGCTACACAACTGACTATTAAAGTAGATGCACGAACACTTTCTGCCCCTCCTGTGTTTGGTTATTTGTTTATAAACAGTTTATTTGTCGTTCAATTTGTATAAAAATTTATGCAGATGTGTGTTATTATAATATTTATAAAATACCCTACTTTCATTATCCTAATTGTGATACTTTTTAAGTTATGAGGAAAAACTACTAATAACACAGGGGTACGAACACTTTCTGTCGTAACTGTATCTTTTCAAACCTTTCATGTATATCTTTACAGATGTTACTGTTTTTATTCATGTATGTGTATATAGGAGATTGTGTATTATCATTCCTGTTGATTTGTTCTGGTATCAGTATGTTTATGTACATAATAATTGTTACATTTCTTGTATCATCATGTGCATGTTATGGGGTACTGTAGTTTGTTTTTTTATAAAATGTGTTTGTGTGTCACCTTTATGACATGTTCACACATTGACTAAAACACATTTGTGAGTGTAAGTTTACACATTTTATGATGTGGCTAAAATGCACTTGTGCAAGTAAGTATGTAGGTGTAATAATTATTTTGTTGTACGTGGTGGCTAAACCTTCTTATTTGTGTGTGCATGTTTCATTTATATGACATGTTCACATGTTGGCTAAAACCTCTTGTTTGTACATTTAAATGTACAAATGTCATCCTTATGACATGTCCATATGTGTTGGCTAAAACACCTCATTTGTCTATGTGAGTGTTCATGTGTCCTCTTGATGATGTGTTGAGGTGTTGACTAAATTTTTTTTACTTATGAGTGTAATGTTCATGTATCATTACTGGATATTTTGATGATGTGTAATAGTTAATGAAATGTATTCTTACATAATGTTAATTTTAATGAACTTTTATTTATCACATTAAAGCTATGTGTATATGACCAATTTACTTTTTTTAAATTTGTCTTTACCAAATTTATTCCTGATATTGTAAGATCTCTAGTGTAACTTTATGTACTTTTATCCTGGTGTTTTCATTTGTTTTTTTCCTTTTTTTCACACATCTTATAATTATGTTTAGAAGATTCAATGCTGTTGTAGTTTGCTGTAACACTGCTATAAAAACTATACAATCCTTGCTTAGATGGTAGAAAATATCAAAAGTGTGCAACAACAAAAAAGACAGAATTAAAACTGAAATACAAATACTTTATTTAATATTCCTTATGTTAAAATAGATCCAGAAAAATTAATTTTGCATTCATTAAATATATATTTCATTACTTAGGTGGAGATTCCTAATACCAAATGGGTTGACAATCATAAAGGAGTCTTTAATGTTGTAGTGGAAGCAGTGTCTTCTATTCATGCCCAAGTAATTATTTTTCTTTGTGTTGCCTTTAAGAGATCAAAGCACAGGAAGGATTTTCTTACTTATTAGAACTATTAAGTATTTTCTAAAAACTCACTGATATTAGTGGAAAGAAGACAGATATGAATGTAAACCAAGATCTGCAATCCTCGTGTTTGAGATTGAGTTAATAATTTTGGCTGCTTGACCTTTTTTAAGAGTGGTACATCTGTGTTGTATTTGTTTGAAGAAGTCAATATCAATATTTCTCTGTTGAAATCATGGATGTATGTCTCTGACACACTAGAGAGGTGTTCTTTCATTAACTTTAGTAATGTCTGAATTAGGTTATTGATGCTCATGTCAAATGACTTGACTTCTTCAAGTTTTAGTTTTTTTGAAACATTAATTATTCAAACATGATCAAGCTATGGATGAGACACTTCTTAAGGGTTACATAACCTGGCTAATTCATGTTCTGTAACATAGACTTTAGAATGGTTAGATAACTTGTTAGATAAGTGTTAATTAATCAAATCTTTTCATTGCTTTAGATTAGAAGTTTGGTGAGTTATAAAACTTTACCTCTGTAATGTAACATAACTTAAAGTTACTTCTCATCCTTCTTTTAGATGGGGTCTTTGTACAAATAATCAAGGTAGCTATTATTTATATTTTCTTGTATTTCCACTGATATTAATGTTTTAGAGAATAAAAATGTAACGTTCTTTAACAGTGCAATTTCCTCTTTATTTTCTTTTTTTTTGTAAAGGTAGATTTCAAGTTATATTTTTATGACCTTCTTTCAGGATGAGTTTTTAGATAAGTTCCTAAATCTCTGTACAGCAATGGACGAGAATTTGATTCCCTCTCGTATTACTGAAGCAAACATTGAAAATGAACTCAAGAACAGCATTTTGAAAATCACCAATTCTAACCCAGAACGTTTGGTTCAGTTTTTGCCTATCATTCTCAATAAGCTCATTTGTCTACTTGTACGGCCACCGATTGTAGCTGGCCAGGTCATGAACATTGGACAGACAGCTTTTGAAAGCATTGCCAATATTGTGAAAAGACTTGTTGTGAGTAGTTTTGTTTTGTTTCATGAGTGTTTTGAACGAAAGTGTTCAGTTGGCTCGATTAGCTTTCCCTGTTAAGGTTTATAGATTTTAATTAGTTTTATCACGACTGAAGGAAATGGGTAATTTTGTAAGTTATTTTATTGAAGGAAGGTTGTTTTCTTAGGTTTCATTTGTTTAGATGTGCTTCTTTTTTCATCATCTTACCTAATATGTAACATTTTGCATTATCCAGTTTTTATAGATACAAAATAAAAACTTTGTGTGCATAACCGTAGAGCTTGTAACATTTAATGTGCAAAATAAATTCAGAAACGTCTCACAAGTTTGAATTCTGTTATAGGATCTGTTGGAATCTCAAAACGATCAGCATGGGAGAAATAGTCTGTTAACAACATACATCCATTACCAGTGTACACTTCCCCATCTTGACATCTATCCTATGAGTGGTCACGTAACTATAAGTGGAGGTTACAGTACTGGTGGAAGACCAATCTCTCTACCACCACAGGTTTGTAACGTTTTGTAGAGTTGACAAACAGGGGATATCTGGTTAGTAAAATAGTCATTCTACCTATTATAGACTAATTATTTAACTGGTGAAAGTGGGTGTGCAAAAGGCAAAATCTCTTGTACACTCAGAGATACCTATATACAGGTCATTCAGACATATGTATTCCTAATTCATCCTTGCAATGATCTGGGATTGGCCTAACAGTTAGTACTGTCGGACTGTGAATTCTGGGGGTGCATAGTTTACAGCCAGTTGCACATAATTGGGCTCTTTAGTTTGGGGTTATGAACTCATTAAATGGTGGTGGTCAAACTCCACTGTCAGATTGTAGGTAGTTATAAGAGTGACAGGTAAATTCTACAATTAAGCGAGAGTAGCTGATTTCTTGTCGTCTTAACTATCAGCTTAATTTAAGGGATGGCAGGTGTGGTTGCACTTATCCTTTGTGTAGCTTTACAGGAATATCTGAAACAAACAACTAAATCATGCAACAGTATGCAAAAAAGCAAGTTGATGAAAGATTTCATTGTATCATATGCAGTTGTTTTGTATGAATACATTATTATGCTATCAGAAGAACAGAGAATGTAAAAAAGTTTCACTTAGTAGTTGATTTATATAAGATAGTGTTAGAATCACTGTAAGAGAAGAATAGAAATGGCTTATCTTGTAGTGTTTGATTTTCAGAATTAACTTTGCATATACAACTGGGAAATTATGAAAAAATAAAAGGAATAGCATTGGCTTTACAGAGATGATAAATACCTTTTAGATTTATATTCTTATAGATCTTTCTGGGATGGATGAACAAGAAAAGTGTAGGTGTGATTCTGGCTGAGTTAGTCCCTTGTTATAAAGTTTTATTATAAAATAAGTGAGTACAACATTATTCAGAAACATTAATTTAATTTTATAAAAGTGCAAAAACTTTCTCTGATTATTTTGTACAAGTTACATTTCATCATGTTATACCTCAAGAAAGAAATCAGCCAAGGTTGAAGAATAACCATGTAAATTAAAATGAACCAAAGCATCATTCCAGATACAATTTTTTATTATTATTTTTGAAGAGGTTATATCATGAGCGAAGCAGCAGCAACCCAGACATCGCTTCATTTGCTGAATCTGACTTGGAAGTTGGAAACATTTTGAATCGACATTTAGACAGAACGGGAAGTATGAGGAATGCCATCTTGGGACAAGATAGTGCAATCTATTCACTTTCTAAGTCACACACACGGAAGATTGTGCACGAAGAATTAGCATTGCAGTGGGTAGTGTCAAGTGGATCAGCTCGAGAATTGGCTTTGTCCAATGCCTGGTTTTTCTTCGAGCTAATGGTGAAGAGTATGAATGAATACTTAGCTTCCTCGGGACGGCTGGACTCTCCAAGGAAGATGAGATTCAGTGAACAGTTTATGGACGATATTACAACATTGGTAAGTTTTTTTGTTTCCGTTATCAATTTGTCCATCAGTTCTTTAGTCATTTAAACAAATGTTGGTTAAACTTCTTTTGCTTTCCCTGATTTAGGCCAATGATGAGTTATCAGTTTAACAAGAGGGAAGGCTGTACGTAATATTTATTTTAATATCTAGTCGAAAGTTTTTGGTTTTTGAAAGTAATTATTGTATTGATGATCAGTATGTTGTGATATGATAGACAGAAATCATCTATCTGTGGTGACTGTTCTTAACTCTTACTTAATATATATAGAAAACTTCACACAAAGTTTTAACCTTTTCACAACAGACTTGGTAAAATATACACAAGTTCATCTACACATTTGCACACGTTAAGTATTAACTTTTGATACAGCATGTGTATCTTCACATATTTGGTAGACTTTTAGTAAAGATTACAAATATTTTTACACAGAAAAATCAGATTTTTAGTGAAATATTTTCACTAAAGATTTGTTTGTCAAAATATCAAGTCTGTTCCATTACTAGTCCGAGTGCAACATGATTTCATGTTATTATTACAAAACTATTCTTTGTCCCAAAAATCTCAAATATTTGCTAATCTCTAAAACTTCCTAAATACACATCAAATGTTTATTTTCAGTAAGACTTTATATTTTGTTATTTTCCTTACTCTAACTATGTGGGTTCTGTCAATTGACTGATTGCATAACCAGCATAAAAAATTAGAAACTAAATATAAATTTTGCTTTTGTGTGTGTGTTATAATATGTAATCATTCTAGCTTATATCTTATAATGCTATATATTTATTATTTTATCATATTGATCTTCCAGTCATGCCTGGCTAACATTACACAAATTGCATGTGCACTAATGTTATGTACTCAATAATATAAAACTGACCTGTAGTATTCCCTGTCTTGGCTGTGTTTTAGTGGACTAATATTTTGTATTATACAGTTACATTTTGATTATTATACATTGCATATGTATATACATTGTTAGTATTTAAAAATAAATTATTAAACTTATTTTTCTAGAAGTATAGAACAATAAATATAGAAGTTCAAAGGTTGTAGCAACAAGAGAAAATTGAACTCAGTTTCTGCTGGACATAAGTTGCTAAACCCTTTAAAATTTTGCACATGGGTTATATCATAGAAAATGTTTTTAGGTTTTATATATACAATTGAACAACCAAAAAATCATGAACAACTGTACTGATAGCATAAATTCAACTATAATTTAGTAAACATTGTAACTAAGATGTATTTATATTTCAAAAATATGAAACTTCAAGCAGACTAAAGACGCAACCTACCGTCTTGAAATCTTTGTTCGAAAGAACGTGGTGGTTTTTTTACAGATTAAAATGGCTGAGAAAACCACTAGAGAGACATTCTAAGCTGTTGATTGGTTATTCATATTTCACATGTTGAAGTAAGTGTACATAAGGCACTGCTTACAAAAATGGAAAGAGGTGAATGGGGTCACTGTGTTTGATTCAGTAGATAAACCATATCTCAGCAAAATAAAAATGATATGAAGTTCTTATTTTACATTTTAGCTTTATGGTATTAGTAAATTGAGTTCCTAATCTATACAAAACTAGAGACTTAGTATTCTGATATGACAAACATCTAATTTTAACCAGTACTGCATTCAACATACCACATGACTCACTGAAATCTACATTTGGATGTGCTCTTTTACTATTTACTTTTAAATTAAGAAATTAACTTGTATATAATATTAAAGTTTGAACTATAATCTACAATTTGATACCAAATTTACTGACATAAATTCATAAAATAGTAGTTCAATAAAATGTTGAATGTAAGTCACAGAATGTGATGACATGACCTTTGACCTGTGACCCATTGTGAAAAGGTTAAACTGCTTTCATTGACATATGACTTGTGAATGATTATTTGTAAAGGTTTCAGTTGAATTGATATTAAATATTTACTAGTAATGGATGTTAGATAACACTAATGTATTTTAGACACTATATACTTACCAGTATTGTTCTGTGGATATAAATACTTGTCAGTTATGTACTTTGGATATTAGATACTTAACAGTAGTGTGCTATATTTTCATTATGCTATAAAATAATTAGAGGAATTCCACTCAAGTATTATCAAATCCACAAATCTCATGTGGTTGAAGGTTAAAAAAGACATACTTTTGAAGGAATGTTTTATTTATAGGTGACTACAATGACTTCAGACATCATTAGCCGCTATAATCGAGAAGTGAAAGACATGAAATTCATTCAGGGTTTAAATACTAGTCTCGCCTTTTTCCTGTTTGACCTGCTGTCCATCCTAGACCGAGGTTATGTATTACAGCTAATTAAGGTAAACAAACTGTGCCCATTCTAATGTTAGTATTTTAGACCAATATTTAAGTAGGTCCAACATGGCTTGGTGGTTAGAGCACTTTTTGCAGAACATGAGGGTCATGGGTCCAAATCCCAATGCCAAATGTACCCAATTTTTATATCAGTATTTATGTAGGTCTAATATGGTTTGTTGATTAAATCACTGTATTTGCAACCTGCAGATCTTGGGTCCAAATCATGTCCACAAACATTCTTGCCTGTTTTCATTTCAATATTTAATTAGGTCTGGTGTAGTACCCAGGTATTCTATTATGTTAATGGCTGTCTTTGTTACAAGAATAAAGTGCACTCAACAAGTACGTAAAGATTTGGATGTTGCTTCCTGGTTGCTCAGTGAAACCTTTTAATGCTAAAAATTGAGTTTTGATACCTGTGGTGGGCAGAGTACACATGGTCCATTGTCTATCTTTGTGCTTAACAATAAACAACTTTAAATGTTTTTAAAATAGAGATGACAAGCTGAAATACTCATCAACTGATGGGGAATGTTTAAACTTAATTAGAACAATCTAAGTTCAGCAGTGGTCATATATTTTAAAGTAATAACAGGAATAACATAAATGTTATCCCAAAATTTTATAATTATAATAAATATTCTTCATAAACAACATTTGCAGTTTGCTTTCAGTCTATCAACAAATAAAGATTTTGAGGTGATCCCCCATTTGAACACCCTACATCTCATTGAATATGAGAAATGCATGGTTGTTTGAAATACAATCCAGCAACTTTCATACTTTGAATCCATTTAGAATGTTCAACATTGTCTAAAGCACCACCCTGCCAATACTGTTTGAGATTGACTCAGTAGGCTATGAGTAATTAACCAACAGGGTTTACAAAATGGAAATAGGGTTAAGTTCAATTCTGACCCTCTTGGAACATTTCTCAGAGTCTGTAGTGTTTCTATACAAATTTTGGTTGAGATTGCCCCAGTGGGCTTGGCAAAGCTAGGATACAAACTCACACATGCACATTTTGGCTTTGTGATATAGATATTTCATGTATTTCATAATTAAAACAAGGAATAAAAACTTCCAGCTATTCTTGCAGTAGAAAAAGTAGAGGTATGAGATGTTTACCTTAAGATGCTAGTCAAGAGATGGTTGTAAGCAAACTAATTAGTTTGTTAAAATGTCACATACAAGTAAAAACAAAAAAAGGACAGATTAACTAATTATTAATAATAGTCAAGAAATCAACTTGTAAATAGTAACAGGTTTGTTATGCTGTTGGTTTGATGGATTTGGTTGTTATATTTTTGAACATCATCAAATAAACTGGATATATATCCTTGTGGAACCTACAAATATGTGAATTTATATCTTAAAGTGAATATTAGTGAGTTACAGCAGAAATTATTATTTAAACGTTTTTTTCTTGCTACATACTAAAACTACTTGCATCTCAAACCTTATTACTGGTCTAAAACTTAGGCTAATTAGCTAAACCTAAGTAACTGTAATTTTTTTCTTTCCTCATGTGACATTTATTCTGAAACAGATACATATATAAGACATATCCAAAAATAATTATTCTTTTTGTATGTTACTCTTTTTTAAAAGTAGTGATTTTGTTATAATTTGTCTTTAATCTCTTGTTTATAGACTTACTGTAAACAGATGGCAGCAAAAATTTCATCCTTTCCTGATGCTGGACATTTGATATCTCTAAAGCTGGAGTTCCTGAGAATTATTTGTAGTCATGAACACTTTGTGACCCTTAATCTTCCATTTGCCACACCTCTTACCCCCTCACCTACTACTTCTCCTACACCAAGTGTTGCTTCATCAACTTCCCGTAGTTCTTTTGCCTCCAACAGCACAATTGCTGAGAAAGGAAGTTTTGCAGAACTCTCCACGGAGTTCCGACATCAACACTTTCTGGTGGGATTAGTACTTTCTGACCTTGCCACAGTTCTGGAACTAAAGTTAGTGTGATGGTCCACTAAGTTATTGCTGTATTAAAGAGTTTAATTGTTGAATAGGATATTTTATTTAATAAACAGAGATCATTTCAGTTAATTGAAGTGAGTTCCCTTCTGTAAAAAACATAACTAGTTTTAAAATACCTCCTGTAATAATAAAGATCATAACTTTCTCTTCTTCTCTCTCTCTCTCTTTTACTAACAATTCTGTTTATTTGTTTCCACTCTTATTTAGTAATGCTGCTGTTTATATGTATCCACTCTGGTCTGTTATTTAGAACAATTCTCTTCATTTGTTTCCACTCTTATTTAGTAATGCTACTGTTTATATGTATCCACTCTGGTCTGTTATTTAGAACAATTCTCTTCATTTGTTTCCACTCTTATTTAGTAATGCTACTGTTTATATGTATCCACTCTTGTCTGTTACTTAGAACAATTCTCTTCATTTGTTTCCACTCTTATTTAGTAACACTACTGTTTATATGTATCCACTCTGGTCTGTTATTTAGTAACCCTGTTTTTCATTTGTTTCCACTGATCTTTATTTGGTAACCCTACTTTTTATATGTATCCACTCTGATATCTTGTTTAGTAATCCTGATTTTCATTTCATACCATTCTGATCTTTTATTTGGTAACCCTGTTTTCCACTTGGGTACACTCTGATATCTTGTTTAGTAATCCTGATTTTCATTTCATACCATTCTGATCTCTTATTTAATAACCCTGCTTTCCACTTGGTTACACTCTGATCTCTTGTTCAGTAATCCTGATTTTCGCTTGATACCATTCTGGTCTCTTATTTAATAATCCTGCTTTCCACTTGGTTACACTCTGATCTCTTGTTCAGTAATCCTGATTTTCACTTGAAACCATTCTGATCTCTTATTTAATAACCCTGCTTTCCACTTGGTTACACTCTGATCTCTTGTTCAGTAATCCTGATTTTCACTTGATACCATTCTGGTCTCTTATTTAATAACCCTGCTTTCCACTTGGTTACACTCTGATCTCTTGTTCAGTAATCCTGATTTTCACTTGATACCATTCTGATCTCTTATTTGATAACCCTGCTTTCCACTTGGTTACACTCTGATCTCTTGTTTAGTAATCCTGATTTTCACTTGATACCATTCTGATCTCTTATTTAATAATCCTGCTTTTCACTTGGTTACACTCTGATCTCTTGTTTAGTAATCCTGATTTTCACTTCATACCATTCTGATCTCTTATTTAATAATCCTGCTTTTCACTTGGTTACACTCTGATCTCTTGTTTAGTAATCCTGATTTTCACTTCATACCATTCTGATCTCTTATTTAATAATCCTGCTTTCCACTTGGTTACACTCTGATCTCTTGTTCAGTAATCCTGATTTTCACTTCATACCATTCTGGTCTCTTATTTAATAACCCTGCTTTCCACTTGGTTACACTCTGATTTCTTGTTTAGTAATCCTGATTTTCACTTGATACCATTCTGATCTCTTATTTAATAATCCTGCTTTCCACTTGGTTACACTCTGATCTCTTGTTCAGTAATCCTGATTTTCACTTAATACCATTCTGATCTCTTATTTAATAATCCTGCTTTCCACTTGGTTACACTCTGATCTCTTGTTCAGTAATCCTGATTTTCACTTCATACCATTCTGATCTCTTATTTAATAACCCTGCTTTCCACTTGGTTACACTCTGATTTCTTGTTTAGTAATCCTGATTTTCACTTGATACCATTCTGGTCTCTTATTTAATAACCCTGCTTTCCACTTGGTTACACTCTGATCTCTTGTTTAGTAATCCTGATTTTCATTTGATACCACTTTTATTCAGTAAATCTATTTTTTACTTAATACGACTCTGACCTCTTATTTAGTAGTTCTGATGTCCTCTTTATACCTCTGTTATGTAGTAACCCTGCTGTCCATGCTAAAGCAGTCAACACTCTTCGCAACCTGTTGACCAGTCATGACTGGGACCCTAGGTTTGTGGAGCCAGAGGTTAAAGCTCGAGTTGCAACTTTATATTTACCTCTAGTTGGAATTGTCATGGATTCTCTGTTTCAGCTTTATGATTGGCCCACTGAGAACAGAGGTAAAATAGAATTTGTAAGCATTATATCTAAATATACATTTATGGCAATATAAAAACTTAAAAAAATTCATATTGCTCATGAATGTTTTATTGAACATGACTGTAATAAATACAATACATGTATGAGATCATTTCTGGGTACGTCTGGCAAGGTACTAATGTTTTTTTTCTTTTTGTGTTATAGGTAGACCAGTCTCAACAAGTGAAGATGGTGGTGACCCAAATTTAGCCACCTTTCCCCAATCTGTTGCTAATGCAATTGCCAGCCCAGGAGTCTGCACTAGAGGTTCTGCAGGGAGTGGGATGATTTCTCACTATGACCCATGCCAACAGGTAGTGACCATTTGATCCAAACTGGACCAGAGTCTAAACAGATGTGAAAGCTTTTAAATAACATTTTATGTATTTTAAACATAAATAACTTATTACATATTGAATGTCAGCCAGAGAAAATGTTTAGTCCTGTATACATTCTAATTTATGCTGCAAGACTTATAAGAATTAGAACCTAAACTTGGCCTCTGGTATTTTATTTGGTTAATAATGTGTAATCAACTAATCTTATTTATCTATGGCAGTATTATGTGCTAGAGATCTCTGCTGAAATATATTCTGATGAGATTTAAATTGTGGAGTTAGGGTTACAAAATAAGGAATAGTAGTAAAAATAATGTTTGTACTCTTTTGTGTATTCTTTTTGTTTCAGATCTTTGTATAACGTGATGTTCTAAGTAAATATTTATATCAGGTTCTAAATTTTGATCTAGAGAAATCTCAACTGTAGCAATGAGATAGTGTTTTATGTTCACTAATGAAAAGTAGTATATTTGTATATATTTTCTTCATTGCCATTAGAAGTTCAACGTAAAATTACATTGAATCATTCATTTGGAAAGTTTGCAAGCACAGTCTCAGTCGCCCAACATTACATGCACAGTTTTGCTTTAGAGATTTTAACTGTAAAAATATCATTAAAAAGTATTGTGTTACGACATCTCACAAAATATATTCTAATGTATTGAAACAGATGAAAGATCTGTTTACATATTTTTTCAGCCTCTGTTATATATTTAGTTATAATCTAAAATCTAGAGCATTAGTATGGAAAGTTAGTCTATAATGCTTCTTAAATATTGCAGTCAAACCGAAAATGCCAGTTGAAAGAAGAGACCACTCGACACTTGCTGATGTGTTTTCTTTGGGTCATTAAAAACACTGATAAGACAGTTTTACAACAGTGGTGGGCTGAGTTGCCATATCATCGTCTTCAGCAACTTCTGGAAGTACTCTTGATTTCTGCTTCCTGCTTTGAGTACAAGGTAATAACAGTTGGGCACTATGTTACTCAAGGATTTGACCACTGACAAAAATTAATAGTAAAAAAATAATGTTCCAATGAACATTGTTTATCCATCCTTGAATATTCTGTCTATTAATTTATCTCTAATTATTCTCATTATTTGTACATCCCTAAGTATTCTAGCTGTTAATATATATCTAAATAAATACTAAGTATTCTAGTTGTTTATCAATCCCTAAGTATTCTAGCTGTTAATATCTCTCTTAAGTATTCTAGCTGTTAATATATCTCTAAATACCCTAGTTGTTTATCAATACCTTAGTTGTTTATCAATCCCTAAGTATTCTAGCTGTTAATATATCTCTAAATACCTTAGTTGTTTATCAATCCCTAAGTATTCTAGCTGTTAATATATCTCTAAATACCCTAGTTGTTTATCCATCCTTAGGTATTCTAGCCATTAATATATCTCCAGATAGCCTAGTTGTTTATCAGTCCCTAAGTATTCTAGCTGTTAATATATCTCCAGATACCCTAGTTGTTTATCAGTCCCTAAGTATTCTAGCTGTTAATATATCTCTAAATACCCTAGTTGTTTATCAATCCCTAAGTATTCTAGCTGTTAATATATCTCTAAATACCCTAGTTGTTTATCAATCCCTAAGTATTCTAGCTGTTAATATATCTCTAAATACCCTAGTTGTTTATCAATCCCTAAGTATTCTAGCTGTTAATATATCTCTAAATACCCTAGTTGTTTATCCATCCCTAAGTATTCTAGCTGTTAATATATCTCTAAATACCCTAGTTGTTTATCCATCCTTAAGTATTCTAGCCATTAATATATCTATAAATACCCTAATTGTTTATCCCCTTTTGATTTATATAGTTGTTTATCTATCTAATTATTCTAGGTGTTAATGCTGTTGAATATTGTTGATGCTGGTGTTATTACTCTTAGAATTTGTAAACGTAAGACTGAATAAGAAGTTCTGATGCTCTTCTCTGTTTTTGTTTTTTAACGACCGAGTAGTGTTAAATGACAACCTAACATCTTAGCTAAAATTTTAGTTATGTGTGAAAATGGAGAAAATATAACTTAAATGGTCAAATTGTTTTCAACGATGCCAATATTTTCACAAACTATCCCTGTCTCTCTGCTTCGATAAAGTGTTGATAACTATTTTATAATGTGTTATTCATGACTGATTCTCAGCATAGCATGTTTATTTTAGGGGAAGAAAGCTCTTCAAAAATATCGACAGCAAAGCTTGCGAAAGACATCAGACATGAAGTCCAAGCTGGAGGAAGCTATACTTGGACACAGTTACAGTGCTCGGAGTGAAATGATGATGAGAAGAAAAGGTAATTCTCCAACTGCCTGTTATGTTTTGACTTCTGTGTACTTTAGATCAAACAGAAACATTTCCACTTTTCATATAACAGTTCATTTAAGTTCTCATATATCTACTCTGTCTAAGGTTTCACTGAAACACCATTGTAAATTATGTAGTGGAAAATTTATAAAAGCAAAGTTTCTTAAATTCATTTAAGTAAATATATATTTAGATAAGCTTTAAAATAAAAACTTTGCCATGATGATAGTTTCTCCAAAAGATCAGTTTCATGTGCAGCAGAATAATAAAGTAAAAGTGCATTAGATATTTAAACCATTGTGGCTTCTCTGAATCAACCAGCAATTAGTGTAAACCGTTCACTGTATTCACCATACACGCATTCAACTGCAGGAGGCAAACCTTATCCTTTCTGGTAAATTAGCCATGCAAGTGTTAGGACTAGGGACTTCACAAAGAAGGTAATAACGCACAGTTATCATTCCTGGATATTCCAGACTGTATGTGCGTGTAGATGTTTATTTGATAAAAAAATGTTTTAGAAATTTCATCAGTACATGCTTAACAAAACAAAGCAAATTTTTCTAAACGTTGTTTCTTTTTGCACTAAACATCACTTTTATTTTACTAGATTATCATATAGAATGGCACTGTTCTTTAAAAATTGTAAAATTCAGGAGAAATTATATATTTATCATCCATAATGACTGTTTGACTTTTCTCTGTTGATATTTTTCTAACAAAGCTAACCCAATAAAAACAATTCAAAACATTGTTAATGTAAGTTAAGTAATATTACCACCAGGTGAGAAATATCCTCCTTCTCCGAATCCCTACCAAGGAGATAAACTTCGTTGGAGAAAGGACCAAGTGCAGTGGCGACACAATGCCGAGCAGTTTGAAAGGTTATGAAACTTTAAGAAATATTGGTGCTATTGTACTGCCTGTATCCATAAAATTTTAAATGTATTAGCTTAGATATTCCAGTGTGGTGGCACTTCCCCACTTCCACCTGTGGGTGTATTATAAAAGTAATAGTAAACTGCACTGTTTAATTGAGAGTAACTATATAGGCTGCAGGTGCTTATTGGCTGCCATTCCTCTGGCCACCAGCTTTTATTCTAGAACCTAGGGGTCTCTGAATCAGCCATTTAGCTGATGTGTCACACAAGATGCTGTGAAGTCAAAAATTCATTTACCAAATCATCCAAATATAAAAAATTAATTTGTTCCATAATACTAGATTTCAAAAAATAAGTTCTTTCTTTATCTTTAAAAATATTTATTTACTCTACAGACAATATTATATTGGAAATCTAATTATTGTGTAGTTAATTTTCACTAGACCTAAAACTTGAAATGATTCTAGATTCTTAATATTGTGTGTAAGAGACTCAATGAAGATGTTAAGTGAAATAAAATACGTTTCAGTGATATAAAGTTATATTTAAGATTAATATTGTTGGTACACTATGTGGAACTTATCTTTTAAGTGTTTATGTTGCAAGAAGTTAAAAGATATTTTGTCACACCCAAGTTCTTAAGCAAAATATCATAAGTGTTTTGAAATTTGGTTTCAAGGTTGTTTTTTTTGTTTTTTTCTTGAGAGAGTGAGAGACATTTTATAAAAAATTATCTTTTTATGTGTAAATGATTAATGAATAAACTTGTTACTCAAAACCTTTTATTAATTAGATATACTTTTTTCACTCAGTCAAACCATATACTCTCTTTACTCAACAAGATCATAAATTATATATACAGTGGAACCCATCTAAAGCAGCCACCTTTGGGACTGAGACAAATTGGCCTGATTAGAGGGGTTCCACTGTACATAATTAGGGATTATGTAAACAAAAAAAGGGACTGTGATTGAATGACTGCTTTCAAGGGGTGAACGAATCTGAGGGGTGGCCACTTAGAGGGGTTCCATTGTACAAGATCATGTTAAAGGTATTTCCTTTTCTTTAAACCAGACCCTGTAATTTATTTACACACACACCCTCTTCTTTCAGTGAGACCATAATTTAAAAATATGCTCTCTTCTTACTCCCAGACCAAAGATAGAAGTTGAAACTGAAGCCCATATTGAAGCAAACCTTTCTACAGAAGTCAACATGATTATTTTGGATACACTAGAACTCATTGTTCAGGTAGTCTTCAATGTTCATACTGTTTTTTGTTTTGGTTTATCACGTTTGTTTCATTAGCAGTTTTGGAACATTGGTTTTAATTTTTAATCTTCATGTATAAACTATAGAGGAATTGTAGAGGAATGTCTTTTGTCGTCTTGTCTAACAGAGTTTAAGCTGTTTTTCAATATTTAAGAACATATTAGTGTCATTTTTTTAATTTCTGGGTAAAACAGTGTTTTGAAAGTTATTAGATGTTCACAAGTGTTAAATGATTCCACATATCCTAACCTTTTATTAAAAGTAAATGAAATGTAGAATCGAATAAGAATTCTGTCTAAAAAAGGACACCCTTACACACACACACACACACACACACACACACACACACCCTCTTTCGTATTGTACAACTGCTATATACTTGAGGTGGAATGGTAAATTAGTGATGGGTGATAGATTTACATTTTTATTTACATAAACAATCAAGTTATTGTTTAAATGTTATAAATGAAATTAAGCATTAATAAATATAATTTTGTTTAAACTTGTATCTTAGTTTATTTAATATATTACAATGTTTTCAAGCAATGGCTTATTACAGTTATCATCCTGATTAATTGGTTAATGAAAGATGAGGTTATTTAAAGCTATTACAGTAGTTTTAATTATAATTAATTGTAAGAAGAATTGACAGTATGAATAAAAACATGTAACATGATAGTAAAACACGTCAGTCATGAAAAAATTACCGATACTTAATAAATGTATTAATTAATGGTATATGTGATTTATATTTTAAAACTGTATATTATTCAGTTATTTTTACTGTTATATATTACTAGTTGCTCATTCTTTCTAAAGTTAATGAAACACTGGACTCTAAAAGTGGCTCTTAGCTTCACGACACATCAAGTAGGAACTATATAATTTTAAACAGAATCTGTCTCTAAAAATCTATTGTTTCAAATTCTGTAATTATTATGTTCTGTATTGTAGGTTGTGGCCAGCTCGGATTCTCTACCTGGGCTCCTTGGAGTAATTCTCGGGTTCTTTTGCATGCCTTAGGATGTAATCAGAGCACCACGGTGCTACAGAATATGTTTGCAACCCAGCGATCTTTGGTTTTCAAGGTATAACGCCTGTTTTACATATATCATTAAATTTCTTGTACTTGCATTGCACTAGAATAGAAATGTGGATGGTTAGGTCACATTGGATTTTGCCAATTTTTTGTTAGCACTGTTTAAGAAACAAATACAGTTAAGATGCTGATTTGAAATGCTGTAAAAAATGAAACATTTACTGTAAAATTAAATAAAACTGAATGTGTGTTTTGAGTTCACTATATATTACTTCTGAATGGCTTTTATTCTTTTACTTCATCAGACTGGGATTTAACTGTTTTGTCAACTTTTGTCCTTCTCACAACATCAAATGTTACTATTTTTTAATTTATATAATATTTATTGTTTCTGGAAAGGGCAGAGCAATTTGTTGTTAACTCAGAATAATTGGTCTAATATGATAAGGGAGCCTTACAGTTTGACCTGTAATATTTCTGACAGTGCACTTGATGAAAAAGGTTTCCTGTTTTCCAACCAGCAGCATATTTGTTGGTAGTAAACCATCTGAAGACTAATCTTTCTAAGATATAGGAATGTCTCAAAACTTTCCTATGAAAGGTCCAGACCTTGCTGCTGAGTCACTACTTATTAGCCATATTAATTAGGATTGCGTAAGAGTTGAAATACACCAAAGTCTTTAAGAATGTTTTTGTCTTGTGTGATAAGCACTTGGGTGAGAGCATTTGCTCATTTAATATAACCTAAGTCACAAAACAGTGAGAAGAAAATTATTTTATGTGTTTAAGGGGCAGCTAAGTAAAGACATGAGAGAATAAAAACTATTGATTCATGGATTTTCATGTGGCTTATAAAACACATTTATTTAGACTATTTATGGGCCTAATTGCTTGTTGGTTCATAGTGTTGTTGGTTATAGGATTCTTAATAACAAAAACACAACTTAGGTAAAACTGTAAAACAAAATACCATCTCAGTTAATTGCATTAATTATTAATTGGATCCCCTGTGTATTTTACACAGAAAGAAACTAATTGTATCCAGTTTGTTTTTTCAGTTCTTTACATTAAGTGGCATAACAGGCAGAAACATAACATTGCTCAGCATAATGCAGTATGTGGAGCCCTCTATAAACTGTTTTATGGTATGAAAAGAAACTGAGAGTTAATATGCTGTATTCTAACGTAACTTTCAATAGTTTCCTGAACTCCTGTTTGAAGAAGAAACAGAGCAGTGTGCAGACTTGTGCTTGAGACTTCTGAAACACTGCAGCTCTTGTATCAGCACCGTCCGTTCTCAAGCATCGGCTTCACTCTACCTTCTGATGAGGCAAAACTTTGAAATTGGAAATGTATGTACAGACCTTCACTAATTAGTTTATTTCTTAGTTTCGATTTACATTATTTAATAAAAGATATAATAGTAACATCCTGGATTCTGTTACATTACAAGTTGATGTATCTCTTGTACCATTTAAATTAGCATTCAGTAAGAAAATAACTGTCTTTAAGCATAAAGAACATTGTACTAGAGTAATGGTGAATTTTGTTTTGTGAAAATAAACCTTACTTCATCCTTTGTGGTGAATAATGTTTTTTGAGGAAACATCCAGTCTGACACATCAGATTTGTTTAAAGTTTTCTTGTTGTTGTTGTTTGTTTTGGTACTAATGTGTAATGTTAAACATACTTTAATCTCTGGGAGTGATTTTTAATATAACTTGTTAATGGCATGGACTGAAAAGTTGTGTACTTTGGGGAAAAGTTTATAAACTTATTAGAGTTTCAGGTTTTATATATATTTATATTATCAAATTGTAGTTGCAATCTATGTATATTTTAGATCCTATCACCAGTTACACTATAGTGAATTTTTATGATTGAGATAACAATACTTTACCTGCAAGAGGTGCATTTAGAGAAAACTTGGCTTTGTTGTAACTCTATTTATTTATTTACTACAAGTAGACTGTACAAATAAGCTGATCCTGGTGTTAAACTTTACTTTTAGATCATCTGAATATAGAAAGAAGAGTACACAGTATAAAACCATGCTTTGTTTTAATATTAAAGTTTGTTTTTTAATAGATTGTACAGAGAAATAGCTGTTAGTTGAAAATAACGAACTTGTTACCTGTTGGTGTCGAGGAATCTCCATTAGAATCTGTAAAATTGTGTGGTTTGTTATCGTGTTTTGTTTCATGTTTATTAAGTATTTACATGTTTTACAGAACTTTGCTAGAGTGAAAATGCAGGTGACAATGTCATTGAGTTCATTGGTTGGAACCAATCAGAACTTCAATGAGGCATACTTGCGTCGGTCATTAAAAACTATCCTAGTGTATGCAGAAAGTGACTCAGAACTTCAAGAAACTACTTTTCCAGAACAGGTAAGTAAGTTTTAATGTTTTATAGTAAAGAATTTTCCCTATACATCATAGTTAATAATATAACACTTCTTATTTATAGATATATGGAAAATTGTACATGACTTGATTTTCATTAGGTTATTAATGGATTATGCCAAAATTAATCTTTTTGGTATTAGGTTAATGTGTTGTAGTGTTTTTCTTATAACCACTATACTGTAGTTTAGTTGAACAAATACGTATTTATTCAATGTATAATAAAATTTTCTGTTGTGGTAGGTGCGGGATTTGGTATTTAATCTGCATATGATACTATCAGACACAGTAAAAATGAAAGAGTTCCAGGAAGATCCAGAAATGTTGATGGACCTGATGTATCGGATTGCTAAGGGTTACCAGAACTCTCCTGACCTGCGACTTACTTGGCTAGCAAACATGGCTCAGAAACATACTGAGGTTTGAAATATTTATTAAAACTGCAATTGTTTCTCAGCAACATAAATAAGTGTATAAAACTTAAATATGTTGTTTATGAGAGTTAATATTGATTTAGAGATTATTAAACAAATGTCCGTATGTTGCAGTTACCATAAATATTTGTGATTGTTTGTGCACTGTAATAAAACTAGTAAATATTATAAATGAGTCGCTGCTGTAAGTAGACATATCATATTTTTTAGTGGGATTTTTGTGGATGAAAATAACAGAGATTATAATTTTTAATGAATTTTCTAAACATTTTGCTATGAAAGATATTAAGTGTAAACTCACTAGAATTTTATTGAAATTGGTTTCAAATACGAGTGGTATCAAACACATAAAGTTTGGGTTTGTAAAAACTGATACAACTAATTTAGCCAAAGAATCCATGCCAACAACTTTAAGTCATGATTTTGTTTGTTTAATCAGGAAGTTTTATTTGTCATCTGGAGGTAGTAAGGACAGTAAAAGCTTAATCAGAAAAATCAGATTTTATTTGTCATCTGAAAACTGTAAGGACATTGACAGTTTAATCAAAAAGTTGTTGTTTTATTTGTCATCTATAAACCATGAGGACAATGACTGTTTAATCAGGAAGTTATGGTTTATTTGTTTGCTGAAGGTAGTAAGGACAGTGATAGTTTAATCAGTTGAGATTAAAATGTTCTAAATAGACAATAGTTACTTTTAACATCTGTTGAATATTTTAATTGTTAAACAAGGTTTGAAATCCATGTGATGTCAGGATGAGATGAGTGAGATGAAATTTGAGATCTCTTGAGTATTAGTACTCTTTCCTATTGATTATGTTTTAACTAAAGACATCACTGTTTTATTTTAAGTTAGGCCTGTGATTTTGTTTTGGGTTATTGACTGAGAATCAGCTAAGAGTTTAGTATCAAATAAGAAAAACTGAAAGTCTAAAATATATTGACTTTGTATTTCACACTTTATCAGCTTACTCCAAAAAAGACTGTATACCTTTCAGAGATTTAACCATGTAGAAGCTGCACACTGTCTGGTCCACTCAGCAGCTCTAGTGGCTGAATATCTGCACATGCTAGAAGACAAACCATATCTTCCAATAGGGTGTGTAAGTTTTGAGGTTAGTATTGACGGGTGTTTGTTCATTTGTGTGAATTTCAACTTTTGGTATGTTAATGATATAGGAATAAGTTACTGTTGTAATTGTTAATTTTTGTGAAAAAGAACATGGACTCACAAGATAAGTACATATATGTATATACTAATACGTCGTGATGATATTTAGTCAGTATTTTGTTTTTGGTGAAAGAAAGTCTACTGCAAGTGTTTATACATGTGTTTATATCCAGTGGTATTACCTGTGGACCTGTATTAAAGTGTTTTTAGACAAGGATCTTTTGATGGTGAAGGAAATTAGTAGGAAAAATCTGTCTCAGTAAATTCCTCATTCATCTTATTATATTTTTCAGACAACTGTTATTTTTGTTTGTTTTTATGTAAGTTTCTGAAAGAATCATATGTATGTCTACTTAACCCTATGTGTAAGGAAGGGTCAAAGTTTGAATGTCAGTCTTTTTTATATATAAAGTTGCAATAAAAAATTTAAGTAACTTGTCGTTAATGTATGCAAGTAAACTTAGCACCAAAATGTAGTTTATAATTCAAAGGTTTAATATTTGAATAAATTCACAGTCTTCTATTCTCTATATCACCTGATGTCTGTGCTTCAAATTGCCCATTATTAGATTTTTTTTTTAATTTTCTTTGATCTTCAAAGTGTTCCATCAACCACACACTTATACTACAGATATTGGTAAGTCAGAATTTAAATTTCTAGCTTCTAATCTTCTTCACTGATATATAAGAAAAAAATAGGTCAAATCCATGTGCCATGCCCCTCTTATCTCATTCTGTCTTTTACAAAATGTCAGTATTTTTCTTTGACATTTACTGTTAGATTATTTATGACCAAATTTGTTTTTCACAAGGTTTGTTGATAGGCTAGCTTGTGTTGATGCTCATAATTAGGCATTTGGTCTTGACCAAATAGTTCTTCACAAGGTTCATTGATATGCTAGCTTGTGTTGATGCTCATAATTAGGCATTTGGTCTTGACCAAATAGTTCTTCACAAGGTTTGTTGATAGGCTAGCTTGTGTTGATGCTCATAATTAGGCATTTGGTCTTGACCAAATAGTTCTTCACAAGGTTTGTTGATAGGCTAGCTTGTGTGATGCTCATAATTAGGCATTTGGTCTTGACCAAATAGTTCTTCACAAGGTTTGTTGATAGGCTAGCTTGTGTTGATGCTCATAATTAGGCATTTGGTCTTGACCAAATAGTTCTTCACAAGGTTTGTTGATAGGCTAGCTTGTGTTGATGCTCATAATTAGGCATTTGGTCTTGACCAAATAGTTCTTCACAAGGTTTGTTGATAGGCTAGCTTGTGTTGATGCTCATAATTAGGCATTTGGTCTTGACCAAATAGTTCTTCACAAGGTTTGTTGATAGGCTAGCTTGTGTTGATGCTCATAATTAGGCATTTGGTCTTGACCAAATTGTTCTTCAAAAAAGTTCATTGAGAGGCTAATTCATGTTGATGTTCATATTAGGCAGGTGGCCTAACTAAATAGTTCTTCACAAGGTTCAGTGGGGACATGATCTTTTGATGCTGGTAATTAAACACTTGGCTTCTTTCATTTGTGTGCTTTTCTTCTCCCAGCAGGAAAATACTTTTTAAAACATATTTGTAGCTTAATTGAAGGCTAGTTAAAATATAGTTCTTTTAGGATATTTTGTTCTATTTCCTGATGTGTTTTCTGTTCTAAAACTGATATTTGAAAGCTCTGGGAATTTTTATCTGAAGAACCAACTTTGTGAAAATAATCAGGCCAAGCTCAAATATGGTTTGCACTTGCAAACTCCACATGGGCGTATACTTCACCTGTAATGTTTGTGATCTATGGCTAATTATTTCCTACTGTGTTTACAGGTTTTGGTGGGAGGATTAGAGCTGATACATTCTAAATAGAACAATAAAACCTCAGGTTTACAGATATAATAGACATGAAAAGGTTAACAGTTAACTTTAAAGGTAAGGCCCACATGAAACAAGTGATATTATGTATCAAAAAAAAAAAGCTGTTGTTCCATTTATTTTATATTTTTCAATCTTTTATTTTACTGTACATTGCACACAATTTGGGATTTTACTACAGTTAGTGTTAGAGTAGACAAAATGACAAATAAAATATACAGTTCTACCCAAAAAAATTGACATTCATTTAGGAGGCTCTAGAGGTTATGGAAATGAAACACAAAAACTGGTTAGAGGAAGAAAAGTATTTCAATTCATAAAATGAAAATGACTTTTCACTCAGTCTGAGTCAGACTGACTTAGTAAATTCACAAACAAATCTTTAGTAAAAATTTAGTATATGTGTGTACAATTGAATTGTACAGTTAGCAAAATTTTGTGAAATTTTACAAAAATGTGTAGAATTAATTCAAAATTATGATAAATTATAATTTCCTAATATGGCACTGTTCTATTGGACCAATTCCAAGCACATAGGGTTAAAGTGAGAGTTTAAACTGTGTATGTAACATCTGTTTGTTTGTCACAGTCCCTATCATACAACATTCTTGAGGAAAGTGCTGTATCAGATGACATTTTATCCCCCGATGAAGAAGGAATTTGTACTGGAAAGTACTTCACAGAGAACGGTCTTACTGGTTTGTTGGAACAAGCTGCTAGTTCTTTCTCTTTGGTAAGCATCTTAGTAACCTGCATTTTGTTCAAACATATCTTAGATTTAGAAAGGGATTACACATTAATAAATTTAATAAAACCCTTTGTAATGATGCTTAGACTATAGTCAAGGGATAGTTATTTTTTCTATTGCTGAAAATGTTTCAATTATATTTTCCTTTTGAAGAGAGTTATAAAGAAGTAGATATGCATGTTTATTATTGTCAATTTAATTTTTGCAAATGTCAAGTAAAAGTTAATATTTAAACTCATGTTTCATTATGATTCTTTTAAATACCTCATTTTGTAGGCAGGAACGTATGAAGCAATGAATGAAGTCTACAAAATACTGATCCCCATTGCCGAAGCTCATCGTGATTACAAGAAATTGGCTAATATTCACAACAAACTTCATGAGGCTTTCACCAAAATAGATCAACAGGTGTTAACCATGATTATTGAATAAGTTGTTTCTTTTGTGCATCCAAAACTATTTTAAGAAATTTGTTTGGATAACTATGGGAAAAAATTTATTGTAAAGTATACATTAAAAAAAGTTTAAATTTGTAGTTTGTTGTAATTTTTGTAGGATTAGGAAGCACGTCTTTAGCACCAAATTTAACATTTGTAGTTTTGTTTACTTTTCTCAAGACTGGAAAGCGTGTTTTTGGAACCTACTTTAGAGTGGGGTTCTATGGCTACAAATTTGGAGACTTGGATGAAAAAGAATTCATTTACAAGGAACCAACCCTGACCAAGCTACCAGAGATATCTCATCGCTTAGAGGTAAAAAGACTTTATGAAACTATTATTGAGCAACGTGAGATAGCCAAATTTCTTATAATAAGATGAGATTGTAACTATATAATCATAACAGATTTCTACTTTTGACATGTCCACCAGTGACAGATTTTGGAGTTTGTCAGTTTTTTTTTTTTTGTTTTTTTTTTGCACAATTCTGCATAGCTTTTGCACTATCAAGTAGTTATACAATAATATTTGTCTCTAAATGAAATATATTGTGAATGTTGTTAAAAAGTGTCATTTTGTTTTTCAGAATTTTTATTCAGAAAGATTTGGAGCTGAATGTACAGAGGTCATCAAGGACTCCAACACTGTTGACTCATCAAAGCTGAACCAAGAAAAAGTAATGGATGATAAATTGAGTTTTTCCTTTTAAGTTGTATAGGTCTTTGGATATGTGTCTTTAAAGATATCTTTATTTAAAAGTTTACCTTGTTTGGATGCATATACAATGAGTTTAATATGGGAGTATGGGTTAGCCTTATGGTAGATTTGTTTGTTGCTAAGCACAAAGCTACACAACAGGCTATGTGTTATGCCAACCACAATATTGAAATCTGATTTGTAGTGTTAAATGCCTTCAGATTTATTGCTGAGCCAATGTGCGGCTCCTCTGAAAGAACTCAAGCTTTATAGATGGTGAACATGGTTTAAAAATCTGCAATACCACAAAATATTATTACCTTGGACTTTAAACTGTAGGTGTGTTATAAGAGTGAGAATCAATCCCTTAGTGTGGGTAGTGGAGTGCTATTGACAAATTTTCATTTGTTGGTCAGTAGTTAAAAAAAGACAGAATGACTGCAGATTGCCTTAGCAGCTTTGCCATACTTACAAAGATGCCAAAACAAAGTTATCCATTTATTAAGGAAAGAGAATAACTTCTTGAAAACTACAAATAAATAATTAATTAGCAAGACATGATGAACTGTCTGATATTTATTATCATTGTACTAACAAAAAAAAAGTTGAATGATTGTTGTTTCTTCTAAAATATTAGATTATTAATAACCTTCACAATATGTGCCGATGTCTGATTTTATCCTTTTGATATAGGCTTACATTCAGATAACCTATGTGGAACCTTATTTTGAAATGTATGAAGAAAGAAACAGAGTGACATATTTTGAAAAGAACTATAATATCAGTAAGTTTCCTTTCTGTTTTTCAAATGCCATGCTTTGCAAAATAGTCACAACTTAGTAAGTATTACCAAAAAGGCATTGGTGAACTCAGTTTTCATAGTGAAATACACTACAGTGTTGTATGTTGTATTATTATAATGTTAATATGGTTTTTTAAAAACTCAATTAAGTTTAAAATGCGTATTTGTATATTAGATTGTTGTGTAGAAAGTTTCATAGTGTACTTGTTTTATACATTAACACTGTCACCTTTACGGCACACAACACAAGGTTTTAGATCTCTTACATTCCAATTATTATTAAACTACTTTTCATTTAAGTTATATCAATTATTATAGCATAAAATCTTGGCTAATAATCCACATTTTAACAGTATATAAGTTTTAATTTCTTAATTCTAAAAGACAGTATTTTTAACACTCCTATGAAAAGACGTTTCTAGTCCTGATTTCTCCAAGCCCGTTCCCCTGGCTGTGGTTTCGCTAGATAGTAGATAGGGACAATTGGAATCTCGTTAATCCATTCATTAATGGATTTAAATGGCAATTTCATTTAAATACAAAATTATTAGCCTAATATTAATAACCTTTCAAGTTGCTCTGGGGCCTATTAGGCCCCACTTTTCGTAGGAGTGTTAAAAAATCCTGAATTTTCCCTTGTGACATGTGACACATTTTTCTTCTCTATTTTATCTACAACCTCTCCAAAATGTAGAAAATTAATTTGTCATTGTTCAGACAAACTATAATTTTTATATCCTTCAATTTTGTTTGGTTACAGAGCTATCAAACAGAATCACACTTACCTCTTTCATTCTCTTTTTCAGGATTTTTTAATAGTTCTCTCTTATGTTTAACTTTTTATCATCTATTACCAATAGAAAGACAAGATTTTCATGTATCAAATGATGTATTGTATAACATTGTGTTCTAAACAGATAATTGCCAATTTTACTCAGGACCAACATGGGAAGGCTAAGAAGTAGCTATGATGAATTTGTAAGTTCTTGTCACTCAGCTAGAAAGCTTAAAAATGTTTTAGAGTTAGGGGAAATTGTCTACTTTTGACTTGCTATTAGTCTGTTTTATTTGGTGCATTATTTAATTAAATAAAAATTTAGTGCATCACTGCCATTAGTATAAAAAAGTAGGGTTGAATGTGATGGACAATTTACAGTAAGAAAACAGAAGATTGAGTAAGTACTTTATTTTTAATTTTCATGTTTATTCTTTATTAATAATTACAAAAGGAGCTAAAATGTAACAGTAGGGGTCGTTTTAGGTTCTTTAAGGTTATAAAATATATAATAATGCTAATATAATAAAAATATTTCACAAGGCATGCATGCAAGCATGAAGTTTGGAATAGCTTGTGAATGATGTAATTTGATAGTGCATGAGCTGCATATTCCTCAAGTGATTTACAGCTTATAATGGCACAAATGGTAGGTGGACATGGTTCAAAAAGTTATAAAACAATATAATTTAATTATAAATAGAAGTTTACCATACCAAGTTTAAGGTTACTTAGGATAAACAACTGTAGTTTCAAACTACATTTGAAGTTATTCTAGAAAGAAAAGAGAGTGATTTAGATGCATTTCAATTTATTTTCTTCTGGTGGTTATGAGGTTAGTCAAATTGATCAACCATGTGTGGAGTTAGGATTCAGAAAATAACAGATAAAATATAAAACATTTGAAGTCTATTTAGGTGGTTTTAGAGATTCTACAAATTAAATTAGAGATTTTTAAGACGAAGAAAAGTATTTTTAATCATAACATGAAAATCACTTTGCACATTGACTATTCAAAACAAATACAGTGGAACCTGTCTAAAACAGCCATCTTTGTCACTGAGACAAATTGGCCTGATTAGAGGGGTTCCATTGTACATAATTAGGGATTATGTAAACAAAAAGGGACTGTGATTGAATGACTGCTTTTAAGGGTGACTGAATCTGAGGGGTGGCCACTTAGAGGGTTCTACTGTACTCGCATGTTCAAGTACAAATCTTTTTTTAGTTTATTGAAAATACTTCACAAATATGATTTTTGTATGTGAAATAATTATAATGGTTACTGAAAGACTGCTAAATTTCATGAAAATGTACACACTATTAAAAATTATTAGTATAAAATTGTATAAAGACTTTGAAATGAGTACAAAAAGGTCACAAGGTGGGTCAAATTGACCAAATCCCTGTTGAGAGATTTAATGTCATTTCTACTACTTTGTATTTATTTATTTATTTAAAGTTTAGGATTATTTTTTGAACCATTTAATGTACAGTTACGAACAAATTTAACAGAAAAATGTTGAATAGTATTTAGTCAGACAAGAATAACTTGGGTATCTTAATAATGATCTTGACATAGCATTAATTAACAGATTGACTGTTTCACAGACTGTTTTGTGTATGCCACGCCCTTCACTCCGGATGGTAGGGCTCATGGAGATTTGCATGAACAGTTTAAGAGAAGAACCATTCTAACTACAGAAAACAGCTTTCCTTATGTAAAGACAAGGGTTCAGGTTACTAAGAGAAAACAGGTGAGAAGGTTCTTTCAGAATAATAATCAGTTTACATCTATTTCAAGTTAACATGAGTCAACTTCACCTTTTAAAGAATAAAGAGCCAACTTTATCTCTTTCAAACCAATAAACAGCAATTTCAGTCTCTTTCAAGCTATCAAGAATCAACTTTGGTGTTTCTCAAGCTAGTAAGAATCAACTTCACTCTCTTTTAAGGTGTGATGAGTCAATTTTAGTTTCTTTAAAATAATAAGTCAACTTCAGTCTCTCTCAAGGTAGTAAGAGTTAAATTTACTCTCTTTCAAAGTAGGGTGTGCCATCTTCAGTTTCTTTCAAGCTGGGTGTGTGAAAACTGTGTCTTTCAAAGTAGAAAAAGTCAATTTTGGTTTTAATTTTAGAAAGTTTCAAATCGTATATATTACTGACTGAATATTTGTTGGAGTATTATTTGGAAAATGTCAATTACTAAAACATTTTATCACCTTTATTGTAATTTAGGAGTACTCTAAACGTGTCTAAAAATTTATAAAATAAAAACTAGTATAATTAGACTGTAGACATTATAAAACATAAATGAGTATACTTGGATTGCATTCACAGAGTATTACAAAACATAAATCAGTATACTTGGATTGCATTACAAAACAAGTATACAGAGCATTATAAAACATAAGCCAGTGTATTTAGGTTGTAGTTACAAATCATTATAAAACATAAACCAGTGTACCTACAGTTACAAATCATTATAAAACATAAAAAGTTAGGACACCCTCTGAAATCCTGTGTATTTTTGTAACATTTTTGGATATATAGATATTTAATCTCAATTTTAACAATACTGAGAGATTATAGGAATATAACTAAACAATTAAAACTGAAGAAAAGACTTTTCCAAATCTTTTGTAAATGTAATTCTACAAAAATGCATATTGTAACTGAGGAAAAAGTTAGGACACCCTACCCCCTAATAGCTAGTGTTACCCCCTTTGGCTGAAATAACTGCAGTGAGATGCTTCTTGTAGTCATCTACCAGTCTCTGACATTGGTCTGAAGAAAGTTTGCCCCCACTCCTCAATGCATAATTCTGTCAGCTGTGATATGTTTGAGGGGTTTCTTGCATGTACAACCAGTTTCAAGTCACCCCACAGCATCTCAATGGGATTAAGATCTGGGCTTTGACTTGGTCATTCCAGGACTCTCCATTTCTTAGTTTTCAGCCAGTCCTTGTTGGATTTACTGGTATGTTTTGGGTCATTGTCGTATTGCAGGGTCCAGTTCCGCTTCAGCTTTAATTTTCGTACAGATGGTCTCGCATGATCCTCAAGCACCCTCTGATACACAGTAGAATTCATTGTGGGTTCTGTGATTGTGAGCTGTCCAGGTCCTGCTGCAGCAAAGGAGCCCCAAACCATGACACTTCCATCTCCATGCTTCACAGTTGGTATGAGGTTCTTTTCCTGGAATGCTGTATTTGGTTTACGCCAAACACATCCTCTATCCTGGTGTCCAAATAATTCAATTTTGGACTCATCCGTCCAAAGAACATTATTCCAGAAGTCCTGGTCTTTGTCTACATTCTCTCTGGCAAACTTCAGTCTGGCCTTGATGTTTCTCTTAGAGAGCAAAGGTTTCCTCCTTGCACACTTCCCATGCAAGTTAAACTTGTGTAGTCTCTTTCTGATTGTAGAGGCATGCACTTTCACAGCAACAGTTGCCAGAGTTTGCTGTAGGTCCTGTAATGACATGTTAGGGTGTTTGGAGACCTCTTTTAGCATCTTGCGGTCTGCTTTCGGGGTGAACCTGCTTGGACGACCAGACCTGGGCATGTTGGCAATTATTTTGAAAGCCCTCCACTTGTTGACTATTTTCCGGACAGTGGAATGGCTGATTTCAAATCTTTTTGGGATCTTTTAAATCCCTTACCAGACTCATAAGCTGCTATAGTTTTTTTTTTTTCTTTCTGAAGGCCTCAGACAGCTCTTTTGCTCTCGCTATGGTGCTCACTCTCACTTCAACAGTCAGGAGCACACCAAACTAAATGTCTGAGGTTATAATAGGGCAAGCCTCATTCAAAATGCTGAGTAACGATCTTCTAATCATGTGCACCTGGTGTGATACACCTGTGTGTGAGTTGAGCCATTTTAAGTGGGAATAAATGTGAGGGTGTCCTAACTTTTTCCTCAGTTAAAATATGCATTTTTGTAAATGACATTTACAGAAGATTTGAAAAGTCTTTTCTTCAGTTTTAATTGTTTAGTTATATTCCTATAATCTCTCAGTATTGTTAAAATTGCAATTAAATATCTAATATCCAGAAATGTTACAAAATACAAAGCATTATATAACATAAACCAGTGTATTTAGGTTGTAGTTACAAATCATTATAAAACATAAACCGCTGTATTTAGGTTGTAGTTGCAGAGCATTATAAAATATAAACCAGTGCATTTAGTTGTAGTTACAAAGCATTATAAAATATAAACCGGTGTATTTAGGTTGTAGTTACAAAGCATTCTAAAATATAAACCTGTGTATTTAGGTTGTAGTTACAAAGCATTCTAAAACATAAACCAGTGTATTTAGGTTGTAGTTACACAACATTATAAAATATAAACCAGTGTTATTAGGATGTAGTTACAAAGCATTATAAAACATAAACCAGTGTTATTAGGATGTAGTTACAAAGCATTATAAAACATAAACCAGTGTTATTATGATGTAGTTACAAAGCATTATAAAATATAAACCAGTGTATTTAGTTGTAGTTACAAAGCATTATAAAACATAAACCAGTGTATTTAGGTTGTAGTTACAAAGCACTATAAAATATAAACCAGTGTATTTAGGTTGTAGTTACAAAGCACTATAAAATATAAACCAGTGTATTTAGGTTGTAGTTACAAAGCATTATAAAATGTAAACCAGTGTATTTAGGTTGTAGTTACAGAGCATTATAAAATGTAAACCAGTGTATTTATTTTGTAGTTACAGAGCATTATAAAACATAAACCAGTGTTATTAGGATGTCGTTACAAAGCATTATAAAACATAAACCAGTGTTATTAGGATGTCGTTACAAAGCATTATAAAACATAAACCAGTGTATTTAGGTTGTAGTCATAAAGCATTATAAAATATAAACTAGTGTATTTAGGTTGTAGTTACAAAGCATTATAAAATATAAACTAGTGTATTTAGG
Source organism: Tachypleus tridentatus (assembly GCF_004210375.1). NCBI lineage: Eukaryota > Metazoa > Arthropoda > Merostomata > Xiphosura > Limulidae > Tachypleus > Tachypleus tridentatus. The sequence goes on along the minus strand of NC_134828.1, from coordinate 26,457,775 downwards.
TTGTAGTTACAAAGCATTATAAAATATAAACTAGTGTATTTAGTTGTAGTTACAAAGCATTATAAAACATAAACCAGTGTATTTATTTGTAGTTACAAAGCATTATAAAACATAAACCAGTGCATTTAGTTGTAGTTACAAAGCATTATAAAATATAAACCAGTGTATTTAGGTTGTAGTTACAGAGCATTATAAAATATAAACCAGTGTATTTAGGTTGTAGTTCCAGAGCATTATAAAATATAAACCAGTGTATTTAGGTTGTAGTTACAAAGCATTATAAAACATAAACCAGTGTATTTAGGTTGTAGTTACAAAGCATTATAAAATATAAACCAGTGTATTTATTTTGTAGTTACAGAGCATTATATAACATAAACCAGTGCAATTAGTTGTAGTTACAAAGCATTATAAAATATAAACCAGTGTATTTAGGTTGTAGTTACAGAGCATTATAAAATATAAACCAGTGTATTTAGGTTGTAGTTACAAAGCATTATAAAATATAAACCAGTGTATTTATTTTGTAGTTACAGAGCATTATATAACATAAACCAGTGTTATTAGGTTGTAGTTACAAAGCATTATAAAATATAAACTAGTGTATTTAGGTTGTAGTTACAAAGCATTATAAAATATTAACCAGTGTATTTAGGTTGTAGTTACAAAGCATTATAAAATATTAACCAGTGTATTTAGGTTGTAGTTACAAAGCATTATAAAATATAAACCAGTGTGTTTATTTTGTAGTTACAGAGCATTATAAAACGTGTACAAGTATACTTAAGTTGTGGTCACAACATGTTGTAAAACATTGGCTGGTATGATTAAATGTCAGTATAGATTGTCTATATAGGTTGCAGAAAGATGTGTTTGTTTGATGACTGATTTCCCTCCATCTATCCAGCATCTTAAAATTATCATGATTCTTTTGTCTGACCACACCTTTTAGCCCACATGTCACATAAAACACTGTTTAGATGTGATTGTTTTAGTTTATATGTGTAATGTTCGTTAATTATTTCTTTAAAGGTTGTCCTTACACCCATAGAAGTAGCAATAGATGACATTAGGAAGAAGACCAAAGAATTGGCCATTGCAACTTGGCAAGAACCAGCTGACCCAAAGATCTTACAGATGGTTTTACAAGGATGTATTGGAACTACGGTAAACCAGGTAAAAAACAACAACAAAAAGAAGTTATTTATGTTTATAATTAACAGACAGAAGTTTGTTATTGTCTGGTGATAAATATTTTGCAAGAGCAAAGACATAATGTTCTATGTTCATATGAATTGTGTGAGTAATCTGTACCTAAAAGACCATTATGCTCAAAAGGCTTGACACTTGTGTTTAATGATTGAAACTTGAAACACGTGTATGTATAATTAGCAAAGGACTTGAGACAGTTATATGATAATCATAGAACTTGAGAAATTATATGTATGATAATACATAAATGATAAAGGCTAAGGTTAAACTACATCAGTGCCATAAGCAAACTGATGAGTGTCAGTGTAAGTGATATTTGAAATATACAGAAGACATGAACCTGTGGAGAACCATGACTTCCATTGTTCAAACTGGCACCTAGAGAGAGAAAGAGAGATTGTTGTTTAGTATACTGTTGCTACACAACAGATAAATAAACGTATGTAATATCTGTGTTGATGTATTCATTACTGGTTTATTTTTGTTGTTTAGGGTCCAATGGAAGTTGCTGTTGTATTTTTGTCCGATCTTGTCGATGGTGCCAAAACACCGACACCATTACAAAACAAGCTTAGGTTATGTTTCAAGGACTTTTCAAAAAAGTAAGTGGTGCGTTCTAGGTGTAATGTTGCTTTATCTTCATTTGATCTTCCAGACACAAACAAAATACTGTAATCCAAGAATAATATTTTTCAGCAGTTGTACTGAGCTCATTTCGTGTTATTGGTTCTGATAAATTCTGTTATTCTATCTCAACCACATCACCTATAAAGCTTAAAGTTCACTTTGGTTGCAGATAATTTTGTGTCTGATGATTTGACTTAGCAACTGTTCACATTGTCCAGTCTGAGTGTTAAAGATGGTTGAAACAACTTTGGAAGTTATTCTAATTACCCAATCAGACATCCAATGAGACAATTTTAAATTGAAGAATACATGCACATTATTTGTTTACCTATGTCAAATAATAAGATTAACTAATCACTTTGCAGATTGTTTTTTCTCTATATGTTTTCAAGAAATTTCACTATTGGCATATCTCAACAGTAGAATATCAGGTTTCTCTTGTGTTTTTAATTTCTTTGTTAAAGTGAATGAAACTTCCTTTTACTTTTGTGCTTTATTTACCTAACAGCATCAATGATATTTGTTAAAACAGTTTAAGTTTATTGAGAATCTAAAGTAGATTAGAGTTAGATTATGTTAACCTTTCTTTGGTTCAGATGTAGCGATGCCTTAAGAAAAAATAGAAATCTTATTGGCCCTGACCAGCGAGACTACCAAAAAGAACTCGAGCGTAACTATCAACGTTTCACTGACCATCTAGCACCAATGTTAAGAAACAATGGAACGGCTGTACTTAGAGCTGGAAGGTAAAGGTGTGAAATTGTTCATTATAACATGAGTGTAATGTGTAGTGAAAGTTAAATATATTTAAAATCTGAACATGTGGAAGAGCTACATTACTGTTGTTTCCTGTGATTTACGTAATTGTGAGATTTCCTGTTTATTACTCTTACAGTTACATAGGTTTCAAATCTTCTTGTTAACCATTAAAATAGCAGTTTTTTCTTATATATTGTTTGTTATTGGCTTTATAATTTCAGTACACATAATCTTAAGTCCTGATTTATAGTATATAGATCCCTTTTTTCATAATTGTAATACACATATTCTGATTTGTAAAGTGTGTGCCATCATTTCTAGTTTTGATACACATATTCTGATTTCAGTGATGTCGAAAACCCACTTGAAGAGAAATATATATGCAAAAGCGCTCGTTTGGGTTGGGAAAATATTTTACGTGAAGAGCGAACAACGTTTGACCTTTTTGGTCATCGTCAGGTTCACAAAGAAAGAAAGAGGTAACTGACCAGAAGCTGACCACATGTTTGGAAGGGGTTATGTAACTGAGTTTTACATAATGTAGAGGGCGGTGTTAGATATTTGAATACATAATTTTATTTTATTATATTTAATATAGGTATAAAGGCATTCCTTTATATTGGTTTATTTTGGGTTTAACTTGTTGTATAAGTAAGGCTTCTTTAATTTTGCATTTGTGTATGTTCGTTTCTCTATTTAGTATTTGAGTGTTTTCTATGGTTACGTTGTGTTTATTTGACTTGCAGTGTTTAAAAATGTGTGAAGGTGACTTTTTATGTTCTTTGAATCTGGTTTCCATTTTTCTACTTGTTTCTCCAATATAGAAGTCGTGGCAGTTATCACATTGTATTTTATAAATAATGTTGGTGTGGTGTTTGTCAGTGTAGTTTTACATAGTATTGACCTCAGTTTTGTGCCTGGTTTTTGAATAAATTTGGTATTAACTGGAATGTCATATTTTGTTATTAGTTTTGCCAAATGTTGGTTATTTGTCTGCTGATGTCGGAATATATGGTATGCAGCAGTATATGGTTTCGTGATTTTTTGATTCGTGAGATATATTTGTTTCATGTGCTGAGTTCCAAGGAATGTATAGTCCAGTATGGGTGATTTTTTGATTGGATTTCTGTTTTGAATTGTGTATCGGTTCTTGTAATTTTGAGGTTAAGAAATGATATTTGATTGCTTTCTTCCTGTTCACATGTGAAGTTAATGTTGGGATGTATAGAGTTAATGTGATTGAAAAATTAAGTATGTGTTCTGTAGATTTGAATCCTGCAACCGTGTCATCTACATATCTGTACCAGTATAGGGGTGGATGTAATGCTGTGTTAATTGCTTGTGTTTCAACTTGTGTCATAAAAATATAGGCTAGACACAAGTTGAAACACGATTCAACAATATATTCCCAACATCAGCAGACAAATAACCAATATTTAGCAAAACTAGTAGCAAAATATGACATTCCAGTTAATAACAAATTTATTCAAAACCAGGCACAAAACTGAGGTCTATACTATGTAAAACTACACTGACAAACACCACACCAACATTATTTATAAATTACAATGTGATAACTGCCACGTCTTCTATATTGGAGAAACAAGTAGAAAAATGGAAACCAGATTCAAAGAACATAAAATGTCACCTTCACACGTTTTTGAACACTGCAAGTCAAATAAACACAACATAACCATAGAAAACACTCAAACACTAAATAAAGAAACAAACATAAACAAATGCAAAATTAAAGAAGCCTTACTTATACAACAACTTAAACCCAAAATAAACAAATATAAAGGAACGCCTTTATACCTATATTAAATATAGTAAAATAAAATTATATATTCAAATGTCTAACACCGCACCTCTACATTCGACACTCAGTTACACAACCCCTTCCAAACATGTGGTCAGCTTCCGTCAGTTACCTCTTTCTTTCTGTGAACCTGACGATGACCGAAGACGGTCGAAACGTTGTTCGCTCTTCTACATAAAATATTTTCTCAACCCAAAAGAGCCGTTTTTGCATATATATTTCATATTCTGATTTTTATTGCATGTCCCATCATTTCTACTTTTGATACACATATTCTGATTTGTGTTGCATGTGCCATCATTTCTAGTTTTGATGCATATTCTGATTTGTATTGCATGTCCCATCATTTCTAGTTTTGATATCGCATATTCTGATTTGTGTTGCATGTGCCATCATTTCTAGTTTTGATATTTATATTCTGATTTGCACTGTGTCCCATTATTTCTAGTTTTAATACACATATTCTGATTTGTGTTGCATGTGCCATCATTTCTAGTTTTGATACGCATATTCTGATTTGTATTGCATGTCCCATCATTTCTAGTTTTGATACGCATATTCTGATTTGTATTGCATGTCCCATCATTTCTAGTTTCAATACACATATTCTGATTTGTGTTGCATGTGCCATCATTTCTAGTTTTGATACGTATATTCTGATTTGTGTTGCATGTGCCATCATTTCTAGTTTTGATATGCATATTCTGATTTGCACTGTGTCCCATTATTTCTAGTTTTAATACACGTATTCTGGTTTGTGTTGTATGTGCCATCATTTCTAGTTTTGATACGCATATTCTGATTTGCACTGTGTCCCATTATTTCTAGTTTTAATACACATATTCTGATTTGTGTTGCATGTGCCATCATTTCTAGTTTTGATACGCATATTCTGATTTGTATTGCATGTCCCATCATTTCTAGTTTTGATACGCATATTCTGATATGTATTGCATGTCCCATCATTTCTAGTTTTGATACACATATTCTGATTTGTGTTGCATGTGCCATCATTTCTAGTTTTGATACGTATATTCTGATTTGTGTTGCATGTGCCATCATTTCTAGTTTTGATACGCATATTCTGATTTGCACTGTGTCCCATTATTTCTAGTTTTAATACACGTATTCTGATTTGTGTTGTATGTGCCATCATTTCTAGTTTTGATACACATATTCTGATTTGTATTGCATGTCCCATCATTTCTAGTTTTGATACGCATATTCTGATTTGTATTGCATGTCCCATCATTTCTAGTTTTGATACACATATTCTGATTTGTGTTGCATGTGCCATCATTTCTAGTTTTGATACGCATATTCTGATTTGCACTGTGCCCCCTTTTTTTTAGTTTTAATACACGTATTCTGATTTGTGTTGTATGTGCCATCATTTCTAGTTTTGATACTCATATTTTGATTTGTGTTACATGTCCCATCATTTCTAGTTTTGATCGCATATTCTGATTTGTATTGCATGTCCCATCATTTCTAGTTTTGATATGCATATTCTGATTTGTGTTGCATGTGCCATCATTTCTAGTTTTGATACGTATATTCTGATTGTTGTTGCATGTGCCATCATTTCTAGTTTCAATACACATATTCTGATTTGCACTGTGTCCCATTATTTCTAGTTTTAATACACGTATTCTGATTTGTGTTGTATGTGCCATCATTTCTAGTTTTAATACACTTGTTCTGTCATCAGTTTCAATACACATTTTATATTACATGCATGTCACCACTTTCATAGTTTCAATATACATATTCTAATTTGTATTGTGTTTGTCATTATTTTTGTAGTTTTAATACACCTGTTCTGATTTGTGTTGTGTCATAACTTATAGTTTTAACATACATATTTGATTTATGTTGTGTGACATTATAGTTTTAATACTCATGTTCTGATGTATGTTTTATATATGTCAACAGTTTCGTAGTTTTAAAACACATTTATATTCATGACTTGATTTGGTGTTAGCCACTTGCAAAAAAAAGTCGTGAATTATTCATTTCTTGTTAATAAAGTTAACTAAACTGAATTTTAGTGCATTTTAGAAAACATTCTGTGCTTTAGTTTCAGCTGTTTAGTGGCAGTTGTATTTCTTTCAGCTGTTGTTAAACTCTGTCATTTGTTTTGATTAGTAGAGATAGTCAGGTAGATCCTCGACAGAAGACAAGCCCCATGGTGTGAGAGAAGATAGAATACTCATCTGTGAAATGCTGCCTACGTTAAAGATCAAATTATTATTTGTTGTTGTGTGGAGAGTATAATTTTTTTGCATTAGCACTTGAACATCTCTTTCAGTTTCTCTATAAATACTGAAACCAGGATGAGAATGGATGGATCATATATATGACTTTCTTTTAATGTAGTCATCCACAAGAAAACTAGTATTATTTGTTAGTTCTTGAAACAGTTCCCACCAGTTGCTTTATTTTTACATGTAAATGATACTTTGTAATTATGTTATTACTTGTGATAGTTTTACCCATTATTGTAGTTTCTTACTGGTGTAGAAAACTCCAACAGATACATAACAGGTTTTGTGATGGCGTAATGAAAATTAACTGTTGGAAGAATACATACTCTATTTCATGAGGTATGGAAAAGGACCTCACAGAATTCATCCTAAATAGTCAACATGAAACCTTCCTTTAAACTATGATTGTGACAAAATGTAATATGATTGATGTCTTCCTGTAAAACAACATAGTTTGATTTAACATTTATTGTGTGTTAAGGTTTTGATGGAACAAGAGACACCGAACATTTTAACATCTACTCATCTATTCTTTTTCTTTCTCTGCGTGTGTTTATAATGATGTTTGATGTGACTTCCAAGTCTCATGATGTTGACAAAGGTGTTTGGTTCTACAAAACGGTTTGACTTGGTGGCACACCTTGTGTGGCACACAAATTCAAGAAGAATGGTTTTGGTTATTTAATATTACCTTAGAAGAAGGTTTTTAATCATAGATGTTATGATGTATTTAAAAAGTTTTGGTGTTCTGTGTATTTATTGTTTTCGTTTCATTGGTGTTGATGAAAATGCAGTGAGAACTTGTTTGAAGCGTATTCACTAAAATAAAATGTAATTAATGTCCTTTAAAAATAATCATATTGTTACTGATTTCTTTTAACAACAGAAGGTAAAGATATTTAAACTTTCGTGCATCTTGACTGTGAGAAAAGAAGTGTAATAGTCTATTTTGTTATTGTCATCCTTTATATTGATATGTTCGAGAAATTGTTCAGGGCTGGCCTGTAAATAGTTCCAAGTACATGTTTCCCATGGAACAGAGAAACTAGGAAAAGGTGGTTAATTTGATACATTGTGGTCCTGGTATGGAAAACATCGAGAAATTTCACCTCACAGATGAAACCCAGTAATTTCATGTGATATGGTGATACTTCTCAGACACAGATCACAAAATTATTAATTATCATTAACTTGAAACAATTGCTTAGAAGTTAATTCTAGGACACGTAGTACATCAGTGTATGTATTGTATTCAGAAACTCTTTTGGTTAGATCAGTCTTTTCATTTATCGTTTGTTGTCTTGGAGTACAAAGATAGTGGTAATAGAGTATGTTCCTGCCTAAACAGAGTATGAAGGTTCTGAACAAGGCTTTGTCTCGTATCCCTAAACATTATAAAGGAGCATTTTACTACAGCCCGAGAACCCTTCATAAATATATACTTAGGAATAGACTGTTTCCATTAAATAAATTATTTTGATCATTCAAAGACAGTGCAGTCATAAAACAGCCACATCCCATGTCAGTAGTCTTACAAAAAGAAGTGATACCCTGGCTGTACTATTTCATTAACAAACTTGTTTCGGAGAAATTTAAAAGATGTCTAAACAAAAGCAAGCAGTTTGGTTATTTAGGTGAGTTTTAAACTTCAAGAGAGAACAAATGTACACAATTTTGGTGAGTTTTTCTTTGATACACGTGTACTTATATTTATTCATTTAGTCATCAGAAGTAGCTGTAAAATTATATATGATAGTAGTTTGTTCTAATTCTTTATCAGAGAAAATATACATCACTAAGCAATGCCTAGAGCACACAACCTCATGATAAGTAGTACAATATAGGGAATGGGCTGTTGATAGACGATAACTCCGAGAGTCACGTAGAATATCACCAGTACAGTTAAGGAAATCCTGTATAAAGAAAAATATGAGTGGCAAGGCGTAATATTAGTTACTTAAAGATAAGGTTTGGAAAAAAAGTGTAATTACAAAATAGTAAACTATAGAACGTTTCATGGGCTGTATTTAATATGCCACACATTAGGGTTTTAGAGAACGTAGCACAAACTATTATCCATGAATCTTTGTAGAAAGAGCTTAACCTGTGTAGAGTACCTAACTAGATTGTGTTTACTTAATAATCTATAATGTAATGAATACACCCTGTTTACTTTATAATAAATATGTCCTGTTTACTTTATAATAAATATGTCCTGTTTACTTTATAATGAATACGTCCTGTTTACTTTATAATGAATACACCCTGTTTACTTTATAATAAATATGTCCTGTTTACTTTATAATAAATATGTCCTGTTTACTTTATAATAAATATGTCCTGTTTACTTTATAATGAATACGTCCTGTTTACTTTATAATGAATACACCCTGTTTACTTTATAATGAATATGTCCTGTTTACTTTATAATGAATATGTCCTGTTTACTTTATAATGAATATGTCCTGTTTACTTTATAATGAATATGTCCTGTTTACTTTATAATGAATACACCCTGTTTACTTTATAATGAATACGTCCTGTTTACTTTATAATGAATCGTCCTGTTTACTTTATAATGAATCGTCCTGTTTACTTTATAATGAATACGTCCTGTTTACTTTATAATGAATACGTCCTGTTTACTTTATAATGAATACGTCCTGTTTACTTTATAATCTACGTTTTAATGTTTACTTTATAATCTACGTTTTAATGTTTACTTTATAATCTACGTTTTAATGTTTACTTTATAATCTACGTTTTAATGTTTACTTAATAAGCTGTGTTTTTAACAAATATGTAACGTTTACTTAATCTGCATTTTAATGAATACATTCTACTTACTTAATGTACATTAGTAACAAATGTGTCATGTTTATTTAATAATCTATATCTTAATGGATACATTCTGTTTTCATATTAATCTGTAATTAAATGCATCTGATACTTGAGAATATATCAGGAAATGTTACTGTTAAACAAGATGCTAAGAAGAAAGATACAAGACTGGGTGTAAATATGAGTAGGCACAACCTGACAGAACTGGACTGATAGTTTTGGTATTGTTTTGAAGCTATGGGCTTCCAGATCTTGGTATGTTTGTGAGGTGTGGTTATTATGGAGATTTAGGGTGGTTGAGTAGGAGTGAGATGTTAGTCTTTGTCACTGTGTTTAAATCTAAGTAACAAGTGTTTATTGTACAAGTCTTGCTTAGTGGCAGTTAATGTAAAGTATCATTACATAAGAAGAAAATGAAAAACTTGATACTTGAGTGATGGGACACTATACCACTGTCATTTATGAACACGTCTGTGTACGGTAAGACCTGTACCTGTGTCAGTTACTGTAGCCTTTACAAATATGATTGTATGTCATGATGGTGTTAAGTTTCTAATGTAATTATAAATATTTTGAATGTTTTAGCAAGAGGTCTGATTCTGTGTATGAAGTGTCCTAACTCTATGATTAGAATTTACAACTTAGTTATTTGGTGATCTTGTGAACAGATAAAACATGCATGAACTTAATAATAAGTGTGATATTAAGATTGATTGATAAATGTATAGTCAGTACTTTTGAGATAGATGAATTTGATAAGCACATGCAAAAATAATACAATGTCCTCTGTGTCAGTGAATAATTTTATTAACATGTGTAGTTGTTTTATGAAATATTGAAAATATGAGTTTACCTCAATGTGAGGTCAGCAAATGTGAGTTATGTGCATGTGTAAACACATCAGTAAATATTGCTTTCATGAATGTTTGCCATATGAGGAATGTGCTTGCTGAAGAATATTCCATTTTACTACAGTTATAAACATTCCTTCCACTTATATAAAGTTGAAATGTAATAGTCACATTGTTAAAAGCTGTAGGGTTGTTTACTTTCTAATATTTTGTGACTTAAAATTAGAAAGTGTAGTTAGTATTTAATATGATAAACAAATGGATAAACGGCCCTTGTTCTCTATACTCAAAGTATGAATAATTCAAGAATGTCACAATTGATCATATTGTGACTTTGCAAAGTGGTATTTCAACAAACTGTGGCTCTTTACATAAAACTTTTGTATTTGTAAAACAATAGAGAAACAATGTTTAAAATTTTGTACATTATTGTAGGTAATGATATATTACAAGAATAAAACATGTGGTCAAGGAATAACATATTTTGATAAGGGAATGGTGTGGTTAAAGTCAAAGAACTTCATTCTATATAAGGTGTGGGAACCATGTAGATTAATGCATTTTGTCAAGTTCCTATAGTTTACCTTCAAGATAACTTGCAGATGTAGATTGTATTAGCCAATAAAAAAGCATGCCTTTTGTGATAATGTGCCATCTTAGTATTAGTAAAACCTATTACATATCTCTAAAATATTGAAGAATTACTACTACCCTGTGTTTCCAAATAATGAAAGAGAAACTAAATTAGAGCATTTTATTACTGCACTTAAACTTGACACAGGAAAAAAATTTGGTAAAAAAAAATGTGTAATTTCTAAGTAAGTTTTATTCACTGAAAAAATAACATGGATTGCTGTAGTGAGTCTAAAGTTGGTGTGAGTTTTAATACATGTTGTAACATAATGCCATTTTTATCGTGTAGTTTCTGTTTAAAAATTAGTGTTATATATTAGGTATTTTTTTCTTATATTCCACCCAAGTTAAAGGTTTTAATATTAGTATTACTTTTATGAAGCTAACCGGTTAGAACTCAAAACTCACCTTGCATATCTCTATCAGTTAGAACTCAAAACTCACCTTGCATATCTCTATCAGTTAGAACTCAAAACTCACCTTGCATATCTCTATTAGTTAGAACTCAAAACTCACCTTGCATATCTCTATCAGTTAGAACTCAAAACTCACCTTGCATATCTCCATCAGTTAGAACTCAAAACTCACCTTGCATATCTCTATCAGTTAGAACTCAAAACTCACCTTGCATATCTCTATCAGTTAGAACTCAAAACTCACCTTGCATATCTCTATCAGTTAGAACTCAAAACTCACCTTGCATATCTCCATCAGTTAGAACTCAAAACTCACCTTGCATATCTCCATCAGTTAGAACTCAAAACTCACCTTGCATATCTCCATCAGTTAGAACTCAAAACTCACCTTGCATATCTCCATCAGTTAGAACTCAAAACTCACCTTGCATATCTCCATCAGTTAGAACTCAAAACTCACCTTGCATATCTCTATCAGTTAGAACTCAAAACTCACCTTGCATATCTCTATTCCATCTTTGTGATGTGGACGTTGCAAAACTTATATTTTATATTAATCCCTTTGTTTTTCTTGATTTTTTGTAACCAAGTTGTATGTAGCGTTGTTTAAATAACATTTCTTAAGTTACAACTTTAATTATTTTGTCACTCTAATTAATAACTACGTGTAAGCATCATTTCCTTCTGTAGGAGAAGTTTTACATTTTACAGTTACAAAATAATTTGGTTCGCCTGAATCTGGAAATAGAACTCATTAAAATTTGTAGTGAGTGTAAGAACAGAAATCTGTAATACATTCATTACCTAAGTGTAAGAACACAGAGTGGTAGGTGATACATAACATTTCACCTTCAGTCATCCTATAACACATCTAAGAAATATGTACGACAAAATTCTATGTAAATAAAACTTCGTTTGCGTGTATTGATGTGCCAGCTTTTAATTATTTCGTTAACGTTTTCTACAAATACTGTATGTTTGTTGCTACTCCGTTTTCAATAATAAAAAGACATTTCTAAATGATCATTTGCCTTATTTTTGTTTTCATTATAACGAAAGATATTTGTTTAACACTCCTACGAAAAGTGGGGCCTAATAGGCCCCAGAGCAACTTGAAAGGTTATTAATATTAGGTCGGCCCGGCATGGCCTAGCGCGTAAGGCGTGCGACTCGTAATCCGAGGGTCGCGGGTTCGCGCCCGCGTCGCGCTAAACATGCTCACCCTCCCAGCCGTGGGGTGTATAATGTGACGGTCAATCCCACTATTCGTTGGTAAAGAGTAGCCCAAGAGTTGGCGGTGGGTGGTGATGACTAGCTGCCTTTCCTCTAGTCTTACACTGCTAAATTAGGGACGGCTAGCACAGATAGCCCTCGAGTAGCTTTGTGCGAAATTTCTAAACAAACAAACAAAATTAATATTAGGCTAATAATTTTGTATTTAAATGAAATTGCCATTTAAATCCATTAATGAATAGATTAACGAGATTCCCACTGTCCCTATCTACTATCTAGCGAAACCACAGCCAGGGGAACGGGCTTGGAGAAATCAGGACAAGAAACGTCTTTTCGTAGGAGTGTTAAATGCTATGATGACATGACCATTTTTGCACGAAATAAATCAGTCTGTTTGATATACAAAACTGTTTTGTGTAGGCATTACTATTTAATTCATTTTGTGAGTTAATACTTAAAGATTTAGTTTTCATAATAAGAATGTTAAATGATAATCATTTTAAAAGCGGGAAGAGTCATACGTTATTTGTGTAGCTCATTTATTGTGGTATTGTTGACTCCAAGTTACTCGAATCCTTGGTTATATTTCTTGTTATCTGAAGTGAGTATTGTTACATTATAGTGACCCTCGTGTTGTTTAGAAAACGTTCGAGGCCTCAATCGGTAATCTATAAATATACGTGATCAAGCGAGTTCAAGTGAAGTAAAATAAAAGTTTAGTCACAAAAAATTTGGCCCGGCATGGCCTAGCGCGTAAGGCGTGCGACCCCGTCGCGCTAAACATGCTCGCCCTCCCAGCCGTGGGGGTGTATAATGTGACGGTCAATCCCACTATTCGTTGGTAAAAGAGTAGCCCAAGAGTTGGCGGTGGGTGGTGATGACTAGCTGCCTTCCCTCTAGTCTTACACTGCTAAATTAGGGACGGCTAGCACAGATAGCCCTCGAGTAGCTTTGTGCGAAATTCCAAAACAAACAAACAAAAAATTTGAAGAACGTGAAGATAGCCAACATGTGAGTGATGAGCCGTATTTAAAAGTAAATTTCACAATTTAGTAGAAAAATAATGTATCTTCTCAAAGGGTGTTCTAAAGTAACTGAACTTTTACGGAAAGGAAATTATTTAAAGTTCAGGATGCAACTGTTGTAATTCACCGGGTAATGTAAGTGAATTATTTACTGACATTATTGTGATAAAGAGTGGAGAAAAATAATTCTTTTCAATTAGGTTCTGAAGTAATTCAATTTTCCTCTGTGGACTTTCGACAAAAAGAAAATTATTTAGTGTTAGATACAACTGCACTATCTTATAGGCTACAGTGTAAATAATTTTTGTACATACGTTTGACTTCTTTTTAATGTATTATTTTAAAACAAGTGGATTGTGTGCTTTCTATCTATTGTTCAAATTTATTGTAAATGCCAACAAATCACAGACACCTACTGTAGAAATATTCAACCCCATTCATATTTGAAACCGTTTCATTTGGTGAGCCAGCCGAGATTATACAGTGGTAAATGGCTGTAAAGATCACGTGAATAAAGAGTGGAAAATAAGTAGGCCTATATACAATCAGTAATAATGGTAGTGAAAATAGTGAAGAGATTAAAATTATACGTTATATAACCATGTCATATTTCGGTTAAATTGATAAAAGATGTGAGCATCTTGGACTAAAAAAAAGCAAACTACGAAAGTTTGTTAAACAACAAGAGCTAGAAAGAGAAAAGTGTAAGCAAAGAAAAGAAGAATAAACACTCAAAAAAAGAAAAGGAAATAGATGAAGAAGAAAATGGCGGAAAGGAGGTCTTGAAATAGAGAAGATAAAAGTACAAATTGGTATTGCAAAGCTGAGTCAACAAAGAAAGATGGAGAACCAAGAATGACAATGGGGTCAAAGCCTACCAATCCAAGTTGTCCAAATTTGATGAATAGAAAGATGGCACGGATCCTTTCCTGGGAAGATATGAAAGATTCACCCAAAGTCAGAACTGGGGCAAAAGGTAACTGAGCAGTCTGTCTCAGCCCACTTCTTATAGGAAAATGTCTACAATGATATGCAGGCATGGTGTTAGAAGATGCCATTGACTATGAAGAATTAAAAGAAGCCTTGCTGAAATGATATAAACATATAAAAGAAGGTTTTCATTCGAAAGTTGAGAGAAGTCAATCCTAACTCTGGAGGAACTGTATTTAAGCTTGTAGTATGTCTACGTCAACACTTCACCAGATGAACTAACATGGTCAAGTGTGAAAATAGTTTTGAAGAATGGTTCATAAGCATGTGTTCAATTGACATGTCACTGTTTTTAAAGAAGATAACACCAAACAATTTGAAGGAAATGAAGGGAGGATAATGGACAAGCCCAAGAATACCAAGCTAGAGTCAAAACAGTGCTGGCTGACCAGGAACAGGAGTCTACCAATAGCAAATTGAAGATAGTATGCTACATATTTGTTATAAAATATGACACATTTCAAAGAAGTCTATCATAACTTCAAACATCTGAAGCTACTCACAAAGATGCTGGCAAGAAACAAGAAAAAGTCGCTATCACTGTGGATACTGGTGCCAGAAAAAACCGAATCAAGACAACTCATCAGATTCATCGCAAGAAGAAAGTGCCATTTCCATGATTGGTCAATGTACAACTAATGGTCAGTCGAAGTTAGCCAATGGATCATGTTACAACTATCGAGAGGTACCTAAAAATTACAGTGTGCCAGTAAATGGAAGATATGTCAGGGGCCAAGAAAGTGAAAGTCCTCTTATACATTGGATGCAGCAGTGAAAGCCAGCCTAGTATCTGATGACCAGATGACAGGCATCTATGTGCGTGTTATTTTATGAGACAGTGAGAAAATTTCCCATAGCAGAAATAAAGGTGGATAGTCCCTACTATGTGGGAGATCTTGAGACAAAATGTGTGAAAGCACCAACAGACGAGATTAAAAACATACCAGATACTAAGATGCTTGGTTTGTTTGTTTGTTTATAATTAAGTACGAAGCTACACAATGAGCTGTCTGTGCTCTGCCCACCACTAGTATTGAAACCCAGTTTTTATTGGTATGAGGCTGCAGATATACCACTGTGCCATTGGGGAGTAGTAAGAATTTGGAGAAACAAGACAAAAAGAAATCGAGAAAAAGAACAAGCAAGATATCGAGCCTCTTAAAGTTTCAAAAGTGGAATCCCAAATGTGGGTTCACGAGAGCAGAAAAAAAAGAAACTTAGGGGCAGTTTCGAGAGAAATTAGATTAAAAACAAAATAGAGGATTGTAAAGAAGTAATGGGTCAGGCCTATAAAAGTGGTTAAACCTATTAAAGACAGAAACATTTCTATAACAAGAATGTTATGGGTCGACGTTTAAAGGTCGGACAGAAGGTCTTAGTTCTGCTACCTACAGCTAACAATAGATGCACATGGTAATGGAAATGACGCTGTGTAGTTCAGGAAGTAGTCAACAGAATGCAGTATAATGTGAACGTAGACGCAATGACAAAGATCTACCACTCCAATCTGTTGAAGACGGAAGATGACCTTGTGGGTGTAGCTATTGAGTTACAGATGTGGCTTTCATAAAAACATAACCTGAATACGATGACTTCATTTTAGAAGATAAAAACACAGTAGACGTAAAACGATTGGGTGGAGATGAGAAGTAGAAACGTCAATGTAAGTGAGGAAATGACAAGATGTATTGTGCTAGTATACAGATAGATTAGGTAAGACAGACCTCAGGCCATATGAAGATGATGACAAAGGGATCCTGTTCAGGTGATGCGCTACTGGAGACACAATGCTAGGAGAGACAGGAACTATAAATGTTGGTGTATATTGTACGAGAACATTTAGTATATGAAGTAAAAAATAATCTTTGTGTAAAAGTATTGTATTTTTTTATTTGAAGAAGAGCTTATTCTTGGATATACAAGCTTAAGTGGAGGCGTTTATTTTACTTTGTATGTTGATATTTAAAAACGGTTTACTCTTAGTAACAAGAGTGTTGAAAGTTAATCATTTTGAAAGTGATAGTTATGATAGGCATATTTGCGTAATTTGGCAAGAGCCATACGTTATGTGTGTGGTTCAGTTGACTTCAAGTTACTCTAGTATTCAGTCATTTTCTTCGTTATCAGAATTTAGTATTGTTACGTTATATTGCAGCTCGTGTATATTAGAGAAAGTTCGAGGCACCAATAAACAGAAATAGGCGACCAATCAAGTATAACTTAAGTAAAGTGAAAGGAAAGTTCGGTCACAAAAAAAATTTGAATTTAGCCAGCGTGTTTTTAAACATCTTAAGGTGTTTTTTTTTATTTCGCGCAAAGTTACCCGAAGACTATTTTCGCTAGCCATCCCTGATTTAGCAGTGTAAGACTATAGGAAATCAATTAGTCATCACCACCTACTGCCAACTCTTGGGCTACTTTTTTACCAATGAATAGTGGATTGGCCATCACATTATAACGCCTCTTACAGCTGAAAGGACGAGCATGTTTGGTATGACGGGGATTCGAACTCGTGACCCTAAGATTACGAGACGAGTGCCTTAACCACCTGGCCATGCCAGGCCACTTTTAAAATGAGTTTCACAGTTTAATAGAGATAAGGAAAATATTTTGTATTATTAAAGGGTGATCTGAAGTAATTTAACCCTTACATGTGGACTTTAACGAAAAGTAGACCATTATTTAACGTCCAATATACAACTGTGGTAGCCCATGGGATAACGCAAGTGACTTATTAATTGACATTATTATGATAAGAGTAGGAAAAAATAATTCGTTTTGTCAATTAGATAGACAAACTGTATTATTTGAGAAATTCGTCAATATCTGTGTCTATGGTACTAACTAGGTGAATAAACGAACTGTATTATTTGAGAAATTCGTCAATATCTGTGTCCATGGTACTAACTAGGTGAATAAACGAACTGTATTATTTGAGAAATTCGTCAATATCTGTGTCCATGGTACTAACTAGGTGAATAAACGAACTGTATTATTTGAGAAATTCGTCAATATCTGTGTCCATGGTACTAGCTAGGTGAATAAACGAACTGTATTATTTGAGAATTCGTCAATATCTGTGTCCATGGTACTAGCTAGGTGAATAAACGAACTGTATTATTTGAGAAATTCGTCAATATCTGTGTCCATGGTACTAACTAGGTGAATAAACGAACTGTATTATTTGAGAAATTCGTCAATATCTGTGTCCATGGTACTAGCTAGGTGAATAAACGAACTGTGTTACACGTGGTCGATTTTCATATCATTAGTACTGGCTAAGTGAATAAACGGAACTGTGTTATTTGCGAAATCCGTCGATTTTCATGTCATTAGTACTGGCTAACTGAATAAACGAATTGCATTACGTGTTTTAACATTTGATTGTATTTAAATATATTTAAAGTTGTTTCTTGAAGTATCAAGGATAAATTGGGGATTCATCTCCAACAACTGACAAGGTAGCAAATTGTAACATTATTTGGGTAAACCTTTGATTTGAATTTGAATGTTTTAAATGTTTCTTCAAAGAGTGATTAATAAAACTTTAATTCTGTGATATTTATATGATAGCAGAAACAATAAGACCCACTTGTTGAAACTGTACAACACATTTATAGTTATTGAAGCACGTACAACATACTTACAATATAATTTATTGGGAAAAACGTACACTGGATTAAGGTGTTTCAAAGCTTGTTTGGTTTTTTTTTTTTCTTTATTTTACTTAGAGTAAAGGAATGAAATCGTAATGTTGATGATTTCACAGTCAATGTATGTCTTCAAAAGGGCGGTTTTAGTCTGTTTGAATTAGACTGTCTACAAAATAAATCCCAAAGATACAACAAACTACAAAACCTTTTACTGCTGCATACCATATGTTCCCGACATCAGCGAAAAATTAACCAACATTTGGAAAAAACTTATAATAAAACACAACTTTCTAGTAAAAATCAAATATTTTCAAAAACAGATACAAAACTAAAGTCCATACTATGTAGAAACTACGCTGACAAACACAACAGCAACATAATTTATAAAATACAATGCAATAACTGCCACCACTTCTGTATTGGAGAAACAAGCAGAAAAATGGAAACTAGATTCAAAGAACAACAACAAAAAGTCACACGTTTTTCAACATTGCAAATCAAATAAACACAACATAACCATAGAAAACACCCAGATATTAAGTAGGGAGACAAATATAAACAAACGCAAAATCAAAGAATCCCTACTTATACAGCAAATAAAACCAAAATTAATCTCGTATAAAAGAACACGTTTATACCAATACTAATTAATCACCTAACATCCACCTGCAACGCCCCTTACAATCCCGTACCCATTTATACTCTCGTCCCTAAGACATTTGTCCAGCAACGATCACTTTCAAACTCTCTTTTTGACCTGAAGATGACCTAGGAAGGTCGAAACGCTGTTCTGTCCTTATCAATTAAAGTGTTAATACCCACACCAGCCGTTCTGAGATACAATGTGACAATCCCACTATTTGTTGATAAAACAGTCCAAATGCTGGTGGCGAGTGGTGATGACTAACTATCTTTTCTCTAGTCTTGCACTGGGGACAGCTGGTGCAGATAGCCCTCGTGGAGCTTTGCGCGAAATTCAAAACAAATACTTTAGTTGCATTTGCGAATTGATATTGGAATAACGTACTCAACTACATTACTGAACTACAGCGCCACTCGAAATAAAAGTCTCAGTAACATTCAAATCTCCACCGCCCACCTGTGAAATTCTAGAAATTTAACATTGAATTTTTTAATTGTTAAAATGTGTTTGAAATAACAAACGAACTT